>NW_021131234.1:0-600000 GCF_004193835.3 Ostrinia furnacalis | reverse complement strand
TTTTGCCCGCGGCTTCCCCCGCGGCTTCCCCCACGTGAAATTCAGTTTGTCACAGATCGTTATAAATTAAAGCCTATAATGTTATTCTGAGTTATAAGCAAGAATATTGTAGAGTTTCATCAAAATCCGTTCAGTAGTTTTTTCGTGAAGAAGTAACAAACATATTCACAAACTTTTGCCTTTTATTAGTGTGAAGTGTGATAAAAACCAAAGTAAAGTGTTTACCTTTACGTGTGTCAAGCGTTTTTGATAAATTTTGGTAGAGACTTTGAAATAGAAGGAGTGAAATAGAAATAGGGGACGAAAGTTTGGGGGTTAACTTTATTTTTTTCCAAACACAACTGAAAATACAATCGTCATGTTAAGGTAACTTTATGTTAAAAAAATATTTTATATTGGTAGGCGAGAAGGACAACCTACCCTCCGCGCTACTAATAAAACTGTGTTGCGTTACTCATATTTATTATGATTCAAGTATAACTTAGTACAATAGGAAACCCCCACTTTCCCCATGGATGTCGTAAGAAAAGATAGGGAATTGTTTCGTAATAGAATGGTAGACATTTATGCAAACATAATAAATGCCAAATCCTTTTACCTCTTTTTGCCTCTGGTAAATTGAGAGGTTTAAAATAATCTGATAAAGGTAGCAGGAAGGCGCTGGATGCAGGCCGCTACCAACCGTGCGATGTGGAAGTCATTGGCGGAGGCCTATGTTCAGCAGTGGACGTCCTGTGGCTGAAATGATGATGATGATGATGAAAATAATTAATCTATGAAGATTTTAGTTCTTGAAAGTATCCGCTAGGGTCGCTGTATAGGTATAATCTATTAGTACCACAGAATAATAATAAGTTGGCAGTACTAGCTCTACAATATCACTAGTGAAGACGTTTGAGGTAAAGTCACACTAAGCCCGCAGATGATGATAAAATTTTGAAGTGCTTAATCTCAAGATTTGTCATCATGCCTATTGAATTTATTCCAGAAACTCGTCATCCCACGAACTAGAGCGCCTCTTTCCATCCGACCGCTTGAGGCTCCTCAAACTTCTTCACGCTAGTAGCACTCCACTCTGGCTCACAGAAAAACCGCAGGGCTCGGCGGAGCTACAGCGAGCCGCCGACTGGTTGGCCGGCCTCGGATACTCAGCTAGGAACGGCTTCGCTGTACACTATAGGGAGCTAAGCGAGGAGGAGCTGTATAGACCTACCTTGGTGAGTGTAGATAAGTTTGTCTTAAGAACTCTCACCTTATAGCTGGAGCGTCTTTCCCCATCAGACATTCTAAAGCTGCTCCTTGCCAGGACTGTCCCAGAGTTTACAGGAACTGCAGTGCGTAGAGTCACGTTGCTGACTTAGGACACCGCCACGTTGCGCCAGATACTAGCACTTAGTTACTTAGGCCGCAATCAAAGGATGCCATTGTTTTGACCGCGAACTACTCCCCTGAAGATTACAAAGTAGTCCCAAAGTCTGCAGGAGAGCTGCATGTTGCATCGTTTCACCCTCGTCGCTGACTTAGGACACCGTCACGTTGTCCCAAATACTGGCTCGTAAGTCTCGTCTTATCTATTCGTCATAGTAGAGCTGGAAGTGCTGGAACGTCTCTCTAGCTCTCTACATATGACTGCATGAGGCTCCTCAAGTTACTCCATGCTAGCAGCACTCCGCTCTGGCTCACAGAGAAGCCTCAGGGCTCGGCGGAGCTGCAACGCGCCGCCGACTGGTTGGCCGGTCTCGGATACTCAGCTAGGAACGGGTTCGCCGTACACTATAGGGAGCTGAGCGAGGAGGAGCTGTATAGACCCACCTTGGTGAGTGTAGATAAGTTTGTCTTAAGAACTCTCACCTTATAGCTGGAGCGCCTTTCCCCATCCAACCGCATGGGGCTTCAAAAGCTGCTCCTCGCCAAGACTGTCCCAGAATTTACAGGAACCGCAGTGTGTCGCATCGCATTCGTTGCTAACTTAGGACACCATCGCGTCGCGATAGATACTAGCACGTAGGCCACAAGCAAGGGATGCCATTGGTATGATCGCGCTCGTCTCTGACTTAGGAGACCACGTCACAGTATAACTAGAACGCATCCCTACATCTGACCCCATGAACCAAGTTAAGTCACTCCATATACTGTCACTGGTGGAATAACTCTCACAGTAGAGCTAGAGCGCCTATCCCTATGCGACTGCATGAGGCTCCTCAAGCTCCTCCACGCCAGCAGCACTCCGCTCTGGCTCACAGAGAAGCCTCAGGGCTCGGCGGAGCTGCCTCGAGCCGCCGACTGGATGGCCGGCCTCGGGTACTCAGCTAGGAACGGGTTCGCCGTACACTATAGGGAGCTGAGCGAGGAAGAACTTTATAGACCGACTTTGGTGAGTGTTCCGTCTGTAGTTAAGTTGGCCTTCAAGATCTAAAGCTGATCCACGTTAGAACCACTCCCCTGTAGATAACCATGGAGCAGTCGGCGGAGCTGGCGCTCGTCACTGACTTAGGATATCGCGTCATAGCGGACCTGTAAAGCCTCTCTATATTTAGCTACATGAGGCTCTTTAAGCTACTCCACGCCAGCGCCAGTCTTTTCTGGGTCACGAAGCAGTCTCAAAGGTCGCAGAAGCTGGCTTCTTCTCACCAGATTCTGGCTCGTAGGCCCGCAAGCAAGAGATGCCAATGGTTTGATCGCACTTGCCGCTTCGTGTTGAGTTTCGCCCCTCTAAATCCGACCGCATGAGGCTCCTCAAGTTACTCCATGCTAGCAGCACTCCGCTCTGGCTCACAGAGCAGCCTCAGGGCTCGGAGGAGCTGCCGCGAGCCGCCGACTGGATGGCCGGTCTCGGATACTCAGCCAGGAACGGGTTCGCCGTACACTATAGGGAGCTGAGCGAGGAGGAGCTCTATAGACCGACTTTGGTGAGTGTTCCGTCTGTAGATAAGTTAGCCTTCAAGATCTAAAGCTGATCCACGCTAGAACTACTCCCCTGTAGATAACCAAGGAGCAGTCGGCGGAGCTGGCGCTCGTGACTTAGGATATCGCGTCATAGCAGACCTGTGAAGCCTATCTACATATATCTAGCTACATGAGGATTTTAAAGGTACTCCACGCCAGTGCTAGTCCTCTCTGGGTCACGAAGCAGTCTCAGAGGTGGCAAAAGCAGGCTTCTTCTTGCCAGACTCTGGCTCGTAGGCCCGCAAGCAAGAGATGCCAATGGTTTGATCGCGCTTGCCGCTTCGCGTTGAGTTTCGCCTCTACATTCATACATGAGGCTTCTCAAGCTCCTCCACGCTAGTAGCACTCCACTCTGGCTCACAGAGAAGCCTCAGGGCTCGGCGGAGCTGCCTCGAGCCGCCGACTGGATGGCCGGCCTCGGGTACTCAGCTAGGAACGGGTTCGCCGTACACTATAGGGAGCTGAGCGAGGAGGAGCTGTATAGACCTACTTTGGTAAGTGCTGTTGGTTGCAGATGCTTTGAAGAACACTCTCACATCGCAGAAAAGTTGGGTTGTCTCTCTCTATCTGACTGCAGAGGTCTACTAAAACTGCTCCACGGAGCGACGAACAAAGGCTCACCTTTAGTGTTATTGGTCTGTACCTAGTTGGCTTTGTTGAAGAACTCTTATCTGACCGCATGGAGCTTCTAAATATGCTTCACGCCAGAGTCACTCTCCTGTAGATTAGCAAGGAGCAGTCCCATGGTCTGCAGGAAAGCAGTAATTTTCGTCGTGGCACCATCGTCGCTGACTTAGGACATCGTCACGTTGCGCCAGATTCTGGTACGTAAGTAGATTTATCACTCTCGTCGCGTCACCCTCGTCACAGACATAGGAATCCATCAGTTTGCACCAGATACTTGTACGCCTTAAGGAAGGAATGCCATTGGTTGGCGATTTTGTTTTTTCCCTTAAATATTACCGTAAACTACCTAGTGCTGAGAAGAGTCTAGAGTAAATACATTTTTAACCTTGTAAGTGCTTTGGACCTGTTCTGTAAGTCGCGTATATTTGATTAGACCCTTATTTGGTGGACACGTATTTTTTTTTGTTAACCCTTCGTACTAGTACTAAATGTGGCGTGGCGAGTGGGTTCACCACAATAGTTTAGCGGTACAGCAGGGTTCGAACCTGCATTCATCGCATTACTTGGATTTGACACCGACAAACACCATTGAACTACTATTTTCACTTGATTTTGATTTAGAGCATTTACCTAAATAGAGCTTGTTTTAAAAAAAAAAAAAAATATTTATTCCAGAGCTTCTACATGGCTCTCCTCTACAAAAACCTAGTCGGCGAGCGGGTTCTCTCAGTTGAACTGGAATCATCCCAGGCGCTTCTGTTCGCGCATTGCACTGCTTTGCGAAGGCAGCCGGTGCCGGGGGCTGTTACCCTGTATGGAGTGAACATGGATGAGGAACCAGCCAGGCTGTCACTAAAGCTATCGCAACGGGAGGACGGCGGGGACATCCTGCAGTTTATACTGAGCCAGGATGAGGACGGGTGAGTTATTTTTCAAAGACTTGAGCAGAAGTCATCCAAGGCATTTCTATTCGCGCACTGCACTGCTCTACGAAGGCAGCCGGTGCCGGGAGCAGTTACCTTGTATGGAGTGAACATGGATGAAGAACCGGCCAGGCTGTCCCTGAAGCTATCGCAACGGGAGGACGGCGGGGATATCTTACAGTTTATACTGAGCCAGGATGAGGACGGGTGAGTTAAGGTTTTTTGAGCGAGTGGTTTCATCTTTTAGCAGCCTTTCAAACTGATGGACAGCGGGGACATAGACATTCTTCAGTTTTTAATATTAAGCTACTACGAAAGTTGTTACCCTTTAGGAAGTCAACATGAATGAAGCAACAGCAAGGCTTTCACTAAAGGTGTCTCAACGGGAAGACGGCGTGAATATCCTGCAGTTTATACTGAGCCAGGATGAGGACGGGTGAGTTATTTTTTAAAGACTTGGGCAGAAGTCATCCAAGGCGCTTCTGTTCGCGCACTGCACTTCTCTGCGAAGGCAGCCGGTGCCGGGGGCTGTTACCCTGTATGGAGTGAACATGGATGAAGAACCGGCCAGGCTGTCCCTGAAGCTATCGCAACGGGAGGACGGCGGGGATATCTTACAGTTTATATTGAGCCAGGATGAGGACGGGTGAGTTAAGGTTTTTTGTTGAGCGAGTGGTTTCATCTTTTAGCAGCCTTTCAAACTGATGGACAGCGGGGACATAGACATTCTTCAGTTTTTAATATTAAGCTACTACGAAAGTTGTTACCCTTTAGGAAGTCAACATGAATGAAGCAACAGCAAGGCTTTCACTGAAGGTGTCTCAACGGGAAGACGGCGTGAATATCCTGCAGTTTATACTGAGCCAGGATGAGGACGGGTGAGATATTTTTTAATGTCTCGAGCTGGAATCATCCCAGGCGCTTCTATTCGCGCACTGCACTGCTCTGCGAAGGCAGCCGGTGCCGGGGGCTGGGGGTCACAGCCCCTGGTGTGACTCTATATGGAGTGAACATGGATGAGGAACCAGCCAAGCTGTCACTAAAGCTATCGCAACGGGAGGACGGCGGGGACATCCTGCAGTTTATACTGAGCCAGGATGAGGACGGGTGAGTTATTTTTCAAAGACTTGAGCAGAAGTCATCCAAGGCACTTCTGTTCGCGCACTGTACTACTCTACGCCGACGGCTGGTGCCGGGAGCATTTACCCTATTTAGAGGCTGTCGCTAAAACTGGGTCAGGACCGTAAATGAGCCAGAATGAGTGTTGGTAAGTGTGGGGATATTCTGCTAACTGTTTTTAGCCACTTTGAGGTTATAAATAACTTGGAAAAATCGAACTCCTTAAAGTGGGATACACTTAAAAGATTTTCAAAGTTTTAAAGTGAATTAATTTTAAATTACCTAAATAAAAATCTCGAACTAACAAATGCCATGTACAGGTCGCGCAACCAGAGTTGAGGCCATCAACACAAGCAAAAACCAAATTTAGTTTGGTTGCAGACAGTCAACAGGAACGAGAAAGCTAGCTGAATTTGAATGTGTAATTTGTATTGTTTGTATTCCAATAATATACATCAACGTTGAGCGACCTATAAATATTTTAAAGTTTGCCAATGATTTTTGTAATTAAACTAATTCCTGCAGTCGTTTCCTAAAATGTAAACTGGGTGTGATAACTGTACTAAAATAAAAGCCGAAGAAGTGACGAAACTTCTAATAACATTTTTTTATGTTGTCCTCAGGAACATCATTGTGAATGGCCGAATTATGTCTCAAGAGGGCGACATTCGTCCAGTGGTGAAGCGAGTGCGTCCATATAAGACTCTACTCATCAACTTACCGGCGAAATCTATCGGCTTTTGGGTTTTAGCCAACACTAAGATAGAGGCTTGCAGGGATTTCCAAGATGGTGCAGGAAAACTGGTTGAAGCAGTTACGGTTGAAGTTGATGTCAATAAAGATGTAGAGAAAGATACAGATTCTACAAACACTAGGAGGAAACGTTCATTATTAGATAATGATCTGGACAACTTTGACGAGTATATGAAGTCTGAGAGTAAAGAATGGAATGACAGAGTCGATGATTTGAATGACTATTTGAAAGAAGTACACAGCATTTTCAAAAGCAAACCTGTTTCAAAAACTAAGCGACATGCTTATGAAGACAACCAGACGACAACGAAATTGAAGAGACAATTGCTGAAAACAAGACAGCAATTCAAACTGAATGATGAAGAACGTAGACCTGTTTTGAATTTGATTGATAATTTGCTAAAGATCAGAAGAAATGGAACTAAATTCATCAATAAAATTGGACATGGTTTAATGCTGCATAGAAGCAAAATGGGTAGCAAAAATTATAAAATCACGGAAAACGGATTCGAACCGCAAAAACATAAACTATCAAGATCTAGAAGAAGTGTAAGCGATAAATATGAAGACCTTTACAACCAAGAAGTAGTAAAAGATAATGAAATTGATATCAAGGATAAAGAAACCAGAAAATTGTGGAAAGTGCTTCATAGTATCCAAAGTCAACTTAAGAAAATGACGGAGGACATCTCAGAAAAGTCTCAAGATACAGGAAAAGAGGATGATTCCGATCCAAAAGCAGAACAGGACAAGTTAGTAGTGAAAACAGAAATATCAGAAGATAGTGCCAGCATCAAATTTAGTGAAAAACCTAACCATGGTATTCTGAAGGAAGCGTTCGGGAAATTGTTTTCTGCTATCACCGAGTTGAACACGAACTTGAACAGATTCTGGGAAGCATTCGACTTCTTCGAATAGATGGACAAGATCTTCAATGAAAGGTACTTTTGTTCCTTTATTATTTGAAAGTTTTGATTACTAGGTAGTAACTTTTTGAATAATACCTACCTAAATTATCAGTAGTATTAGTGTTGTAACTGCTATATCAATCATTGTCTTTGTTGATGGTTCCATTTTAAGGTATATTCTATTTTTAGGATAAGGGTAAATAAATAAGGTTTTTATAATTTTTTTATAAAATAAAACACAGCAATGGTGGTACAATGTAGTTTATTTATTATTTAACAACATGGTAGATAAACCATTTTCACACTCGCCGTGTAGTTGATATGAAAATGGCTACCTCTAAACTTTATACATAACTAATAGGGACCTCGTAAATAAAGGTAACAATGCATCGCAACGTTAGGGCGAACATAGGGTAGCAAGCACCTATACTACGTGACGCCACTCGCGTGGCAGCGAAACAAACCCTAACTTATCTTGATAACAACAAGGTTCCACAAAAGCTCAATCCGATTTTAATTACCTAAAAACATTTTCAACAATAACCTCTTTTTTTCGTTTTTCATTCATAATTCTAAGTTTAATGTTATCGTGGATAAACTACTAACCTTTTTCTTTATAATAACAATACAACATACGTATGAACCACGTTCATATACAGTACAATGGTAATTCCGATTTTCAAATTTGTTCTTACACTTTTTTTAAATATTTTAATTTCGGTAAACTTGCAATTTTAGCACTAGATTGTCACTAATATTAAAAGCTAACGCGCTAAAAGTGTAATGTTAGCCAATTATAAACAAACAACGTGAACAGTTGAAGAGTTCGGTCTGGACTGAAGCTCAAAAGAGTTGAGTCAAACCGATGTCTCCTACTGCATCTTAACGAATAGTAAAACATCAAAACTCCCCGGCAGTGTGACTGCGTCCTTGTATTTTTGTAAAATAAACCTGAAGCGCATTTTAACAGCAAAGTGTGGCACTTAAGAATCAGTTCTCTATGGGAGCCGCCACACTGCCGGAGACCAAATCATGAATATCTGGCTCAGTGTTTGAAGCTCTTGTGTCAGTGTGTACGAAGTGTCGTTGTCTCTATTTGTTTTACTTTATTTAAATCACCCGTTTCGCTTATTCTGTGACTATTACTCGAATTCGATTACATAGACTTCAGAATAAGTTGTTTTTGCATCGATTAGCTATTCAGCCGAAATATTATGTTCTTGTTTGTCTTCATAAGATGTAATGATATCATCCAAGTAGAGTATCTTTTGTTAGACATTATCTTAAAAGATCAAGCTGTGATTTTATGGATGTTCTTCAATTATTTCAGTCGAGTGACTAATCGACACTTCCCAGCAGCAAAATGTATGGAGTTGTCATATCTATTACTTTCTTTCCTAAGCTTCAAAGTCTTTTATAGATCTTCTAGAAAGTAGGTCTTGACTTGTTCAAATATGACATCCCCAACAATCAAGACGTCAGTCCCTAACGTTAGATCTAGTGCAACTATCAATAGGCTAATTTATAATAAATTGTTTAACAAGGTTTCAAAATGTATAAGTCTACCATTTCATAACTCCTCTAAGGATTAAGAATAACAGTGAAAATTTCAAACCCCCTATTTTAGAGAAAGAGGAACAAGGTTAAATTCAAGAAAAAGGTCACTATCACTTTTGAAGAGGATTTAGAAAGCCATTAAAGGCCAAAAAGTCAAACAGCCGCCTAAACAATCTAACCGAACAAAGATATATAAATAGACAACAATAATAGTCAGTATATATATTTACCCTGAGTATGAAAGTCATAAGATCAACTGAGTTAATTTTGTCGAGGAAAAAATCTAAAATTGGTCAGTTTTAGATTCCCTTAAAAATATTCTACGGGTGATTAATAAAAATGAATTACACTCTGATTAACGTACAATTATGTCTAAGCTACACATCTACCTTGTATAAACCTCTTTATAAATTCATTATAATATTACTTTAAGGGGAAATCAATGTTTGGGTGCGGAAATATATTTTACAAACTATAGACAGACGTGGGTAGATCGATGTGTATCGGGTGGTTGGTGGTGGTATCAGTGATAGTGTCATGTCAGGAGGTATTGACTCGTTTGTCATAACGCTTGATGTTGCTCCGTTTGCCGGAGTTCTGAAAACTTAAACACGTTCGTATCAGTTAAATCAACAACCATTTGATATCACCCAAATTCCTTTCATATATTGCGCACTTAAGCAACTTTATCACTAATTACATATTTACTATACACCGAACATTGAAAGCTTAACATACAGGTTACAAACACGTAGATAGTAGCTTTAAGAAGCAAGGTCCGCCAGGTCTCGTACTCAAAAGAAACGGTAAGAGAACGATACACACCGCGCAAGAGCTTGACACTTACACCAAACGCAATCCTCAAACACATGCAAATGTTACACCATTTTGAACCGCAAGTAATCGTTCGTTTTAAATTAGTGACAAACAGCGGAGTCATCCAAGTTGCAACTAGACTCGGCTACGTACCAAAATAATTTTCTAAACAACTATTTCTACTTAAATGAGAGTCAACAACGAAGAGCACAGACTAAGGTCAACTACTAGTTAGATCGAAGATAGACGAAGAAGATAAGGGAAAGGGTCTACAGGAGTATCCGATAGAAGCTAACACATCGAGGTAAAGGGAAGGAGAGAAGGATCATGGAATATTGGTCGTGTCAAATCATACAAAATCGATAGGTCTGGTTGACTTACGCCTATTATTGTTTATTCCAAATATCTACGAACAACCGTTTAGCTAGAAATTGCCATGCACATACATAGAACTATGTTTTTTTTGTAATACATGATAAACCTAGGCTAACCACAATTACGCTGAAATTTTAAGTTATACCTTACAAATACAAGAATGAAAAGATGATGCGGTGGACGGGGCAATGGCTTATATTCCATTTCAGATGCCCATCTATAGTATTATTTAGATATATTTAAGTTTAGATTAGATTGTAGACTATGACAGCTATGCGTGCTCAAAATAAGGTCCTAAAGAAGCTATGAAAATATACATCAATGTGCAATAGAGTGCGAGAAAATATGAATCTTATATATCAGAAAAATAGTAGCATTTTCAGTAAACAATCAGAAATTATTGTTGTATTTGTCGTATTTACATGTGTGTGTATATTGAATAGTTTTATACGATCTGATTTGAATGCAATAAAGTGAGGGTAGGTATAATTGACCTGAAAGTTCAGTGAACATAACAGCGCAATAGTTGTAACTCTAAACTTAACGTTAATTATAATAAGCATTTGCCGTACGTAAATAAACGTGAAGATTAACATAACCTTACAACTAAAAGTGAAAATACATGATGTGCTGATCGATGCAAAGTTGGTTCAAGATTGAAGTCTACGAGAAGAAGTGTGATTATTGAAGAAGTGGTGTCGGTATGAGACATTAGTGATAGATTCGAAGAAGAAGTCGTAGTAGCTAATGAATGCAAGGGCGCGAGCGGTCGGGCCGCGTCAGGCGCACAGCGTTATTTAATTTATTTATATATCACAGCTTTTGACGATAACAAATCTTTTGCATTTGCAGCTTAAGTGGAGTCAATCGTCCGAACAACCAGCTCTGAGCCAACTGACCGGTCCCGTAGGACGTCTCTCGCTACTTAGATGTTGTCTTCTCTTTCCCACGGATCTGCGTGGACATACCTGAGGCCTATCGCTCGAAGAATTTGCTCGCACGTGTGATAACTTTATACCTAAGCGTAAAACATCCATAAACGTTTAGATTAAAGCCGACGATCCCGCCGGCCGACGGTAAAACAACACGAAGTGTTAGTGTATCTACATCTTTACATTACGTCTAAACGAACATTGATCTTAATATTAGACATGCAAGAACAAAACGTGTCAAATCTGCGGCGGTCTCGTCCCGCGGGCGGAGGTCCGCCCAGATTTGCTCGTAACAATATGTCACTTATTTTATGTTCGATGTTGTATTAAAGGCTAGGTCGATTACAGGTATGTACACCTAAACAAAATACACTGACACAATATCGATTTACACTGCATAAGCACGCATGCAAAAGATTTCGAGGCAAAAGTGGAAGTTCCGAAGAGAGAAAGCGAAGAGCACAAGCCACAGACCGAAGACAGACATCAAGCCGAGTGGAATTTGGATGAAAACAAATACAGAATACATTGTTATTTCAATGTAACTTTGAATTCGTCCCGAAGATGAGAATAGATGAGAGAGCTTGAGAAGTCGAGTTGAACCTACACGCGTGCTACGAATTGCCTTAATTTTACATTTCCTTCTTTATTAATATTACACCGTTCATCTAGTTGTATTTATATTATTTCCTCATTACACTTAAATAACAATATATCACAAGCATCAACATATAAAAGTGGATCGTTTCACAAGTGTCGGTCGGTGTCGCTCGCTCGGTGACTTTTTGACCCAGATCGCTTCAGCGTGACTTGTCGGGGCTCTCCAAAAATTTTTATGAATGTATAAAAATATTATTGCTCATTATCAAGCACCAACGCGCACTAGCCAACTACATTCCGAAAAAATTTAGAATTCGAATCTCTCGTACGATATTGAGCGCGATTTTGACGGTACCCGAACCAAATGATTGGGTTTGGGGGTGGGTGGGGTGATGTCGGGTCGGTGAAACGTCGTAACAATGACTTAGCAGCTACATCATGTATTAAGTAAGGGGGCGCCGCGGCGCTCACTGCATCACGCACTTGCTCTCGATCTGCGACTTCAGTTCATTCACTTGCGTTTCGATGGTGTTTTTCAATTCTGGAAAGAGGTAAGGTACACTTTAGTAAGCACAAAATGTCTTGAAGTTACAAGTAAAATAGTTTATTATAAATTGAGCAAAAGGTTTTGCACATATAAATAAGATTCCAAAAACGTAATAAGTAAGCGTCAAGTAGACGTGGAAAAAGAATGAAAAAACTTATTTTCTTTGGGTGCTAATAGGGTCAGGATTTTGCTATGCAAACTAATGCACGAAGGAAAACGGGAAGTATAGTAGTGGTTCAATTTAATATCCCCTTCTCTACGTTACGCAATTCTTTCTATGTAAGACTCTTCTTTGACTACCCAATTGTTTACATTTGTCATCACTGTCATCGGCATCATCATCTGCCATAGAGCAGTCTCTACCTTATCGCTTTTTAACCTACCCACTGCTACTAATATTCTCAAAATCATCAGTCTAGCCAGTTGGTTACTTTGCTTTTGTCTAATAGTCCAATGTATTAGTTTATTAGTCCAATCTTTGCGGAAGAGCAGCTTCTTGACATGCCCTTTTGAGCATGTCACGATAAACGCTAAACCGTTGCATGTATGGATACAGTATTACCTACTTAGTAACGATTCTTTATGTCCTGTACCCATTGTTAAAAAAAATGAATTTATTGCCATCGAACCATAATGACATTGACAGATATGTCAAAATCCACCAATCATGCAGCAATGAGGGCTATCGTTTTTATACTTAACAGTTGGCACCCCTGGCGATTGACAGGACCTTACTCTACAATGGCGCCATCTTGATGAGTGCAAATGCGATAGTCCTCCTACCACTTTAGCGCTCACCAGTTGGTGCCACTGTCTTCGCTACTAGCAAGCGACAGGACCTTACTCTACAGTGGCGCTAACTGGTGTGCGCTAAAACGATAGCCCTCATTGGACCTCGCGTCTACGTATTGCCATCTGGCGGATTTTTCAATCGCGAAAACTCTCATTATAGTGTGTCAATAGAGATTTTTCTATTTCTATTTCAATCTTGAGAGGGAGTTTAATATACAATTTACTATTGCTATGAAACTCACTAGTGAACTCGTCCTGGTCTTCTAACTCGGCCTCCGCGGCCAGCTCCTCGGGCGTCTTCTTCTTCCTCATGAGCGGGTTGTCGGGCTCCATGGGCTGCTGCTCAACCACCTCTTCCTTCTTAGGGATTTTGTACTGGAACAGAAAGAGTGCGCGGTTTAGAATATGTATTCAATACCTATAGGTAATTTATTTTAATTTTGGGTTATGTAAATGACAAATTAATGTTAATCGTCATCATCATTTCAGATACAGGATGACTGAACACAGGCCTCCCCTGATGATTTTCATATTGACTGGTTAGTAGCTGCTACCTTTAAGGTAGGATAGTTAAATTTAAAGTTCTTTGATTGAGACATTTTGGGACGTAACTAGTAGTTGTGTTATTAGTAGGTAACTAAAAAGTTTAGTAATGTGCATTGTAATGGCATCTCCAAGATCCTGGCTACACTGGTTAAATGAAAACGTATTGCCTAATCCAAGGCAATTTTAAATTCGTGTTTATTTATCAATGTAGAAACGAATATGTCTAGCCACTATTAAGTAGAGAAGAACACCGCGACATACCGAGTTATTATCCAAGTTTAGAATCGTCTCTTAACAACGCACCATTAAGAATTCCCACAAATAAAATCAAAACGTCTCCATTTCAAACTGGCCGCGTCGCAGCGTCACGTAATCTTCGAGAGAAAGTCGTGGCAGAGCCTTTCTTTAGCTTGTTAGGGGAGCGGCACCGTAATGAGATCCCCCGGGAACACCGCGGAAAAAATGTCTTTAAAATTAAAATAAATCCCTCCCAAGCCACAGACTTGCATCTACTCAATTGGAGATTAAAAGGAAAGGAGATTGCTGCGGGATTTCTTTTCTATTTCGTAATTAAACGGCCAATAAATATGATTCTTGCGGGAATAGTAGTTTACAGTGTGCGTTTGAGTGGCAACACCGCGTTTTCGGAATCGAACACAGCGCCCTCTGGGAAATTATGTGGAAACCGGAGCCTTGAGATCGACAAGCGTCACGCGGCTTTGAGGCAATAACGCGAATAATATGGACCGGCGGTGCCGCTGGGGACGCCTGTGGACACAGGAATCTACGTGCTTTTTGAGAAAATCGTCTTTGACGTCAAAACATCTCTGACGATTGGATTTTTCCGGAACCCTTAAGCACTAGACCTAGCTGTGCGACTTACGAGGCAAGCTTTGAAATAAGTATATTTTATTATTTTGAGATGTTATTACCCTTATTCATCCAATAAATAAACAGTGGGTAGGTTAAAAGCAACGTTTTAACTCATATACCGTTCAATCTTATTCTCCATAGCGGATAAGTAGGTATTTGATTTATCGTGACAAAATTATACAAACTATAGTTTTTAATAAACCTACTTTGTACTATTTTTAGGTAGTTTTGTGGAAAAAATTGCTAAGTTTCTAATTAAAACGATCGTAGCGTAAGCGGATTAANACTTCGCTACAGCATTAAACTTTGGGGAAATAGCTACCAATATAACATCAATAAAGCCTTTGTAGCACAAAAGAGGGCGATAAGGGTAATTTTTCGTCTTTCCCAACTAGAGTCCTGCAGGGATTACTTTATTAGACTGGAAGTTCTTACGGTCCCATGCCTCTATATATTCGTCACGCTCTGCGACATAATTAAACACCCAAACAAAGTGGAGACTCCCCTGGAAAGAGAAACAAGACTTACCACCAGGAGGAAAGACATTCCTACTAGAGGTAACACAGATTGGCCGAGACTTAACATTTTTAAACACAGTGCTTACTATCAGGCATCACGTCTGTATAATGGGCTCCCGATGGAACTGAAGACCATTAACAAATTATCGGTTTTTAAAAGAAAATTAAAATCATTTCTATTGAGAAAGTGTTATTACTCTGTCGCGGAATATATTAATGATAAGTATAATATTTAATGGCTGGACATATTTTTGACTAATTGCAATTTAAAAAATTAAGACATTTTTATCGTATATCAATTGAATTATTTTTATTTATTTTTTATTTTTATTATGATTATTTAAAATGACATGTTAGTTAATTGAAATATAATGTAATGTATTTTTGTAACTTGTTCAACGCAATATGTATTTTTGCTATGAGATATTTTATTATTTTGAGATGCTTCCCTTATTCATCAAAAAAACGGCAGCTGGGTAGTTATATAGCAAACGTTTTAAACCATACACCGTACACTTTTTTTACCCGACTACGCTAGAAGGAGGGTTATTTTCCATAGCGGATAGGTATTTGATGTATCGTCGTTACGCATAATTCAAACTATCTTATAAATTTTTACTGTTTTTAAATGTTATTATGGTCATTTTATATTTTTACATTTTTTGAGGTAGTTTTGCAGAAAAAAATGCTACGTTTCTAATTAAAACGATCGTAGCGTAAGCGGATTAAAAAGCGAAATAATTGGCAGAATAATAAAATACATCGAAATTTTAATTAAGACAATAATTCCATTTAATCCAATCAAAAGCGAGCGCAGCGGAAAATATTCCCCAAAACTTTTGCCATCAGAACTTTACGTTTTATGACGTGTAATATCTCAGAAAAATTATAATTAAAATCATACAGTTCATGTTTATGGTTTCCCAACGGGGTATACGAAAATATTACAGAAGCATTATTTATTGGAAACTTGAAAATCAATGGCCCTTTCTCAGAGAATCCCGGTTATGTGGGATCTAGTTAACGGTCTAAACTAAACGGTCGTGTGAACACACAAGTGTGTGTTTGAATATTGAATCCCAAATTCGGATCGGTTTTTAGCGGGAGACCGCAAACGGGATGTTCGTGTGAATGTTAATATTAAAACAGGGACCTATACCAACTACTAAGTGGGCTCCTGCAAAAAACAGTTCCTGCAAAAACGGGATATCTCCCTAGGAAATAGCCCTAACGAGTCGAGAACCTTTCTGGCACAGTACGACACTTTATTACAGTTATAGAGCTACATAACATAAATAAAAATGTTCTAATTAATTTTCTATGCTTTTTCGTTTCCTCAAATTAATATGTAAGCCCCGTAGGTGATATATTTGGCAGTACTCCTTAATTTCGGTTTAGGCTAAGCCTAATGAAAGCCGCCATGAAATACGGCGCAATATTCAGCAAGTTCAGGAACAATCTTAGGGAAATTTGATTTACAGCGAAGAAGATGTATCGTTGGCTTTAAGAAATAAACATCAGTTTTGCGTACTTACAATCCGTATGTTTCATACAAACCCATAATAATGGATTGTCTTAAATACAGTAGATAAACTTCAGTATTCTTACCCAAATTCAAGGTTTTAAAGACTCAAATCATATTACGGTCCGTAACGACATACATTTTTGTGTAAAGTTATTATTCATATACATCGTATATTTTTTGAAACATTACTAAGCCAACTGTGAACTACGTCATATTTCATAAAATACATACATACTTAGGTAATATGATTTCCAAAAACATGCTGTAGCTCTGTAAGTTAATTAATTGATTCTTGACTCTACATAAGTTTAGCTAGCAGAATAAAACTATTTCATAAGTGACAACAGTTTACATATTATTTAACAAACATCAAGTTATCTTGTTAATGTGTCTGTCTTCTTTCTTCAAATTCTTCTTTCTTCTTGCATCTTCTTTGTAGTGATAGCGTCAAGGAAGTCAACCTGACTCGATTAGGGAGTCGCGGTATAAACGGACTCCCTACTAGAGTCAATTTAACATCAATGAGCATATTTTCTTCTTTCTTGATGTCTTCTTCTTTTTCTTGAAATTGAAAATACGTGGCATTGCTAACATAAAAAAACTGGAAAGTAAATAATGAAATTTATGTACAGTGAAAATTATATTAGTATTCATTGATATACTCTGCTGCGTTTTATTAAATTATTGTATTAAACTCTACCTTTTTGTTGCAAAATTACATTTATTACATCTAAATACAGGTCATGATTCTAAAGTTAACTAAACAATGTTCTAGATGTGCTGTCTTTTGTAGGTAGGTACATTAATAATAATGGCTACAGAAAAGTAGTTTCTAAGCATTCATAGTGTCAAAAAGCAGATTTTTAAGATAATGTGTATAGAAATTGTAATGTTGGCTGTTGGACCTCTAGTTAGGGACCTCAACAAACCTTATAGAACTACTTAAAGTTAACACAGTATTAAGTTAGATATTTTCTGTACATCAGAAACACACGGTAGATATTTAACGCTAGATTCATAAATATTTAATGGCTAACTTCAACTTTTCAAGTTTCTGTTCCACGCGTACATAATAAATATGACATTTCACGTATCTACGAACTGTGCTAGATTAGATACATTAATACTTAGTGATCTGAAATAGGTATAATTTAATAGCTACATAAATAAGCATAGAGACAAGAGACAACAAGTTTTCCTAATTTTCATTTTTGTCGTGGAATAGCAAAAATTAAGGCTGGGTGGCACCATCTTACTTTAGCTTTAACAAACTTCAAGTCTGTCAAACTCCATACGAAAAAGTTATTGTTATAGTTCCGGTTAAAGTTAGGTGGCGCAACTCGGCCTAAATGTATCTTTTAGAACATTGGCACTTTGAAAAATATTATAACTGCAGCCAATCATAAGAAACTTGACTTGTTAAATTACTATTTATAATATTGTTTACTTTGCGTTGTACATAATACAAATAATCTATGTATCAATTAATTTTGCAGCAGAATTTACCGTCTCCCTCCCAGCTGATGAGTTGCTAACGTATTTAGCGGCCCCTGCCATCTTCCAACGGTCGGCGATCTCTTTGAGGCAATATAGCGTCTAGCTTTGACGCCATATTGACAGTGTAACGATATTCGATAACGTTATTTTGATGGTATTGGGGTATTGGTAGGACGTGGAATTCCTATTACCTGGCAACTTTGAAGTTTGGTAGAGGCTTAGAAGATATTGTAGAACTATGAACCTTCTATTTCCTTTATATTCATATTCAATCTTTCTTAATATTTGCATTCGTGCGATTTTCATTGAGTAGGTAACAGATTCACTGGATAACAGAAAAATTTTATACCTATGAAAATTCTATACTACGATTTCGTAGTATTGTAGTTTGTCTGGGCAGAAAATAGTCTGATGCCCGTTTTCACCATCAATCCCTAATTTGTACCCTTATGGTAACAAATAATAGGAATTTTGTTTACATAGGGGCCACTTAAAAATTAGGGATTGATGGTGAAAACGGGCATTCTACTGTTCAGATAGGAAATGACATTATTGGACATGATCTACCTAATGTGATATTTATTATCCTTAAACCAAAATTAATTCAACATTGGATTAGTAACTAATGTAATATCTAAATTGTTATGAACAAGTTATCTTGCATCTAACACAATTGTACATCGAGTTGAGCCAAATTGCGTTGTGTGGTGTTCCGACATCTCCCGCGTCGGAGGATGCAATTAGACGACTTGGCGGAGTTAATCCGGGCTTTGGCCGGTATTTCTCGGGATTTGACATGAGTTGTGCGAGTACGTATTAATTTTATTAATGTAGACTTTTCCTTGCGAATTTTGAAGGCTCATTAATTTCACGGCTCAGTGGTTGCGGGTTCGAGTCTTATTAGAGCATTCTGGCAAGTATAATATTTGTTAAAGGACATGGATTCATATCCCTTATGCAGTCGATATAACATACGAAAGTAAGCTATGCTTAAAGGACATTGTCAGAAACCGCCTTAGATTCCTGGGCACAGCAGTAAAGTATCAAAATTAATCTCTTACTTTTTGAATACTTAAATATTAATTAGATTGTAACGGACACTTGAGGATTAAAAAATTAAATAATAAAAGTATTTTATATGTATTCCATAATACNACTGGACTAACATTTTTGTAGCAAAATTACATTTATTACATCTAAATACAAGTCATGATTCTAAAGTTAACTAAACAATGTTCTAGATGTGCTGTCTTTTGTAGGGAGGTAAGTACATTAAATAATGGCTACAGAAAACTAGTTTCTAAATATTCATACTTAGTGTCAAAGAGCAGATTTTTAAAATAATGTGTTTAGAAATTGTAATGTTGGCTGTTGGATCTCTAGTTAGGGACCTCAACAAACTTTATAGAAATACCTACTTAAAGTTAACACAGTGTTAAGTTAGATATTTTCTGTACATCAGGAACACACGATAGATTATTTAACGCTAGGTTCATAAATATTTAATGGCTAACTTCAACTTTTCAAGTTTCTGTTCCACGCGTACATAATAAATATGACATTTCACGTAATCTACGACTGTGCTAGATTAGATACATTAATACTTAGTGATCTGAAATAGGTATAATTTAATAGCTACATAAATAAGCATAGAGACAAGAGACAACAAGTTTTCCTAATTTTCATTTTTTGTCGTGGAATAGCAAAAATTAAGGCTGGGTGGCACCATCTTACTTTAACTTTAACAAACTTCAAGTCTGTCAAACTCCATACGAAAAAGTTATTGTTATAGTTCTGGTTAAAGTTAGGTGGCGCAACTCAGCTTAAATGTATCTTTTAGAACATTGGCACTTTGAAAAATATTATAACTGCAGATCCAATCATAAGAAACTTGACTTGTTAAATTACTACATATTGTTTACTTTGCGTTGTACATAATACAAGTAATCTATGTATTAATTAATTTTGCAGCAGAATTTACCGTCTCCCTCCTAGCTGATGAGTTGCTAACGTATTTAGCGGCCCCTGCCATCTTCCAACTAACGGTCGGCGATCTCTTTGAGGCAATATAGCGTATATATAATATATTTTGATGGTAGAATGTGGAATTCCTATTACCTGGCAACTTTGAAGTTTGGTAGAGGTTTAGAAGATATTGTAGAACTATGAACCTACAATGAATTTAGTTGGATTTTTCACACAGATTTTGAAATGGATGTGGTTTAGCTATTATTAATGTATTCAATCTTTCTTACTATTTGCATTCGTGCGATTGTCATTGAGTAAGCCTAGGCGCAGATTATATATGTCCATACTGATTTAACAGCCCGACTAAACTATCGGCAAACTCAAAGTCGGTGGCATACAGGTTCGTAGGATAACAGAAAAATTGAATATGAAAATTCTATGCTACGATTTCGTAGTATCGTAGTTTGTCTGGGCAGAAAATAGTGTAATGCCCGTTTTCACCATCAAACCCTAATTGTACCAATGTTATGGTAACAAACAACAGGAATTTTGTTTACATAGGGGCCACTTAAAAATTAGGGATTGATGGTGAAAACGGGCATTCTACTGTTCAGATAGGAAATGACATTATTGGACATGATCTACCTAATGTGATATTTATTATCCTTAAACCAAAATTAATTCAACATTGGATTAGTAACTGTGATATCTAAATTGTTATGAACATGTTATCTTGCATCTAACACAATTGTACATCGAGTTGAGCCAAATTGCGTTGTGTGGTGTTCCGACATCTCCCGCGTCGGAGGATGCAATTAGACGACTTGGCGGAGTTAATCCGGGCTTTGGCCGGTATTTCTCGGGATTTGACATGAGTTGTGCGAGTACGTATTAATTTTATTAATGTAGACTTTTCCTTGCGAATTTTGAAGGCTTATTAATTTCACGGCTCAGTGGTAGCGGGTTCGACTCTTAGTAGTAGAATCCTGCTAAGGATAATATTTGTTAAAGGACGTGGAGTCATAATATACCTTAGGCAGTCGATATAACATACGAGAATAAGCTTTGCTTAAATTAATAACTTTTTGTCATTTACTAAAAATAGGGCAGAAATTCTTTAACATTACATCATTATGAACTTCTTAGTTCTCAAATGACTACAAAAATACTTTTTTGACTAGAAATCAGTCGGTATACCTACTGTATACCTAGTCTTTGAGTTGTCAAGTATCAAGTACTTTATTTGGTGTGACTTTTAACCAGCCATAATTTATGTCGAGATGAGAGAACAATGCAAAAGTAAAATTTGAAAAGCATGCGAGAGGTTAAAAGTCTTTCAAACCAGTAGCTGTTACAAAGTTACAAAGAAAAACAAATGCAAGGCTCTAAGACCATCCATCGTGCACGCCATAGATTGTTACAGGCAGTAACTCATGTATGAAAAAGTCCATAATTTATCGACGGAGTTCAAGGGGCATCAAAGCGCGGGCAGATGGCGGAAAATTGTCGGCAAATGACGTGTCAACAACGTGGCGTGCGCATAAAAACAGCGTGTGATTACTTAGGCTGGTAAGAGCGGGCTTTACCTACATCAGAGGGTTCCGTTTCAGCCAAATAACGTTGTTCACGGCTGGACAAAGGCCTCCCCCAAGATTTCTATACTGACCGGTCCTGCGCTGCACGCATCCAGGCTCTTCCCGCGACCTTCAGCAGATATACTATGTATAGATCCCGTATATTTGATTCTCCAGAACCATAAGAAGCTAGGTGTAATTATTCACCTCAGTGGTGTAAATGCTAAGTTTGATTCTAAAAATGTTTGATTGATACCTATCGTTCGTGTGTTGTAACGAACATTTCGGCAAACTGAAACAAAAAGGATGGAATAACAACTGTACCTGGACTGGAAGTAAATACGTTTTGATTGTCCCATTGGATGGCCTGACTATACTATTATACCATTTCTAGACTAGTTGAATTTACTTCAGGCAGGATACAAATGGCTTACCATTTACGGGACATTTACGGGAATTTCTGCTCATTTTCACCATCAATCCCTAATTTTTAAGTGACCCCTATACACATAACAGGAATTTTGTTTTCATAGGGGTCGCTTAAAAATTAGGGATTGATGATGAAAACGGGCATTAGGTGTCTCTTCAGTGAAACCGAACCGTTAAAAGTAACGCACAATTGGGGCCATTAAAAAAGAAAATTGAGTAGGTATACCTATTTCAAAAGCTTCTTTTACGTCATACTTTCGTATCCCCAAAGCCTGCCACGTTACGCAGGCAGCATAAACGGCCGAAATATGCCTTCCATCGGACACATGATGCCTCCCACAGGACCTCGGCTCGCTTCCATTTCTTTATTAGCCGTATTCAAAGGAGAATATAAAATCTTTTAGGTTTTTTCATAAGGCAGTATTAGTTTGAAATCTTTGGATCGATTTCCGAAAGACAAAAATAATGCGGCCTTTCACTAAGAGGCAGTTGTCAACAACAACTAATTAGTAGTATGAAATCTGTATAATTTTTTTGCTAATCTGCCATTGATAATGAAAATTGTAAATTACTTACTCGTTAATAAAATAATATTAATGATGAAATAAGTGGGTACATCAACAGTAATAGGATTGCTGAGTGCTCTTCTGTAACTTCGTTCTCGCAGAATTGAATAAAACGTAGCCTAACTAATTAAAAAAAATCCGTCCAGTAGTTTTGGCGCGAAGGAACAAACTTACACACATCTTCACAAAACTAATCCAAATCCATTTCAGTACCTCTAGTAGGAAAAACATTCGAGTTCGTTTCGTTGCGTATTCAAAGTGTCATCGAAAAATTTTGTATGAAAAATTAAACAGCGCCCCCTATATTATAGCCGCCCTAGGGGGCGCTGTTTAATTTTTCATACAAAATTTTTCGATGACACTTTGAATACGCAACGAAACGAACTCGAAAGTTTTTCGTACTAGAGGTACAGTAGTCTAGTCTGGGGGCCTAGTATGACTTTATGTCAAACGCATTCGATGTCGATTGCATAAAAAAGTGTCAATAAATGTATGACGGATTTTTAGAAATTGAATTTTTTTAACGCGCTCGCTAGTGACGACTCTGGTAGGAATCTACAGTGCTGCTTGTCAAAAAAAGAATAATTCTTCTGAATAATTTCGTTGCGGGTCCAATGACAGTTTAACTTTCCCACGGGACAAACTTGACCTTCATTGGTTGGGTTTTTATGGCGGTCAAGCGATCCTGGCTACACAGGACTTGCAGTGGTGGGAACGAGAGGTGGGAATAGTCCCGTGTTTTATGCTGCTTGTCAACTCAACTTGCTTGTCAAACACAACTATCAAAGCAGGTGCCAGCCAAATGTACCATGTGTACCAATCCAGAATGAACCCTCTGGGATCCGAACCGGGGTCATTTGTTTATCTTAGATCAGCCGTTGTCAACTCGAGATGAGGCGAGTCCTCTGGGAGAGCCTTTCCGGGATTGTTTTTGCCGTTTGCTATTACAATACAACCTTGGGAATGTAGTAGGATGTTTTGTTGCTCACGTAACATAAAGAGCTGGAAGAAGTGTGATATTTAGATATTTCTTTGTGTTTTTATTTTGTCCCTAACATTATAAGTATAATGCCCGTTTTCACCATCAATCCCTAATTTTTAAGTGACCTAGTTATTACCTTAGGGGTCACGTAAAAATTAGGGATTGATGGTGAAAATGGGCATAAGTGTACTAGAAAGGGCTATGTACTAAATAAAATTTATTGTATTATTTATTAAGCATGAAAGCAATAAACTTGTTGAGTAGGTATTTGTTATTAAAGGAAGAAGAATTTATTAATAACTACGTTATTCACTACTCAGAGTCGGATAAAAGAAAAAGGAATAATTCCTGAGATATAAGATGATGATATAAGATGCCAATGGCAACAAAATTATCTTAAAAAGCTTCGAGGGACACCTCCAGCTGCATTCATTCATTAAAATTATTATTAACTTACTCTTGAACAACATATTTGAAACAGCTAATGAAATTCTTAAGCCATTGATGTACCTAATGATGATAGGTACATGTTTCAGATTCGTGTTCTAGGCATACTTCGTACAACAATTTAACCTGATTGACCTCTTACAGTTTGTCGTATGTCTTAAACAACATATTTAAAAACAGTTAATAAGATTCTAAATGTAACACGTTTCAGATTCGAGTTCTAGGCATATTTCGGAAAAACAACCTTCTGACCTCTAGTTACATAGAAACTGCAGTATTTATATTCGCTTCTACTTAGCCTCACTCAAACAAGCGACGCCCCCCGCTATTCTGCGGACGGTACCCGCGGCGCGGTTAATGTATTGGAAATGTACTGTGCTACTTAGCATGGGTGCCATCTTGAAGGGCAAGAGTTTCAGGAATAAAGGCTTATAATGTAAGCTTTAAGTTCCTGTGACAAACTTTTATAGTATCTAATATGGATTTAGTTTAGCTCAGGGCTCAGTATGAGGACTAAGAAATATACTAAAAGATGCTTGGTGCTTTAGGTAAGGAAAAGCAAAAAGATAAAAGTCTCATCATAGATCCTTACCCGAATATTAAAGAATTACCGTTTTACATGCTGAAAATCAGCGTCGTACTTGTAGCATAGTCACGAATCACGATAAGTCGGGGACCTTTTTGGCACACTTACCTACTTTTATTTTGGAAATAAGTATTTTCTAAGCCACACTAATTAATTGTAATACTGACTTTACCTACTTAAGCAATTTAATTACGAAACTTGATCCAACTGAATCGACTATAAATAACCTCAGAAATAGTCCATAGTACTAAAAAATAATTTAAACTCAAGGAGTTAGTGCGTACCTGGTTAAATACGATTTAATCAAAACGATTGCTGTTATACAAAAACAACACGCGAGTTTCCTCTGTTATTTCTTAAAGCCGTACAAAGTTGGCATCGACTCGTAAAAAATAAAAGTAAGCTCACTAAAAAAGATGGACGATTAAGTCACAGGCTTAGGGCTTGATTTAATGTATTTACTTAAATTAATTATCGTCAACAGGTCATTTAGTCTCCACTGCAGGAGCACGACCCTTTTCAATTTACCATAGTAAATTGGATGATTTGGCCAGAAGGGTTGAGGTCTATTTTTTAAAAAGTCCGAAAAATACTATCATATAATGGTGGTATTTGTACAACATGGTTATTGATATGATGGTGATATTCATAGTAAAGAGTGAATAGGCAAGCTATATTTGGGACTTGTATGAGCTCCCTGGAAAGGGCTTAAGTACTAAATAAATGATTTGATTTCAGGCCAAAAAATACATCAGATTACACGTTTTTGTTTCAAAGCGGACTCTACTCATTTTAAAACTGTATTAGATGACAAAATATTTAGCTTTATGTGCCGTATGTATTGTAGATCCTACATTGAGATCGTCGATAAATAAATATACCTCAAAGGTGACTGACTGACTGACTAGTGATCTATCAACGCACAGCCCAAACCACTGGACAGATTGTGCTGAAATTTGGCATCCATGTAGATGTTATGACGTAGGCATCCGCTAAGAAAGGATTTTACGAAACTCTACCCCTAAGGCTCTAAAAGTAACTTTACCGTGCCCACTTTAACTGTGGTACAGTTAAGCTCGTAAACCCTGTAACTGAGCTATTTAGGTCTGAGCGGTACAGTCACGCGACCAATTAGGCACAACAACAATCATTGAGTTACAGCGCTGGATTTCAAACGGTTAAATACGGCTATAATGGTTTCGCAAATGGTTAATAAGTTGTACGGTTAAAGTTCGTTGGCTTGATTTGATACTATAAGCAGACCTAAGTCAATGTATTTTATACAGAACCAGCGGCCGCCCGCGACTTCGTACGCGTGGATCCCGTTTTACCACCTTAGGGTAGGAGTTTCGTAAAATACGTTGTAAAAATTTGCAATTGCAATGCATGCAAAATTTGAGAATCCTAGCACTTGTAACTAGTTTCTGAGTGAGTGAGTCAATCACAGAGAAAATCAAATAGAAAAACTAAAAGAAACTTTGTAAAAAAGTTGTCAGATGCTATGTAGAGCCAAGCTTCTAAATCTACAAGCCTAGCTAACTAAACAAACTCTCTTTAGTCAAAATATGTAGCACGGTCGTTTCGCTATCGTTATACATGGGCGTAAGGTAAAAATTTTACTCAGTTAATTTACTTTTCTGTCTTGTAGTGACTTCTGTTTTCCCCATTTTAGATATTGTTTGAGAATTATTAGTGGTAGGTAATCGATTAGAAAAGACTATTCTACTATATCTATAAAAGCGAAAGGTCACTGATTGACTCACTCACTCATCACGAAATCTCAGAAACTACGAGTGCTAGGAGTCTCAAATGTTGCATGGGGGTTTCTTTTAGAACGTAGGTGCTCACTAAGACGGGATTTTCCAAAATTCGACCCCTAAGGGAGTAAAACGGGGTCCAAGCGTACGAAATCGCAGGCGGCTTGCGCTAGTTTACAAATAAACGCCTCTACCTTTTAGAGAGGGTCTTTAAAAAAATTTCTACAGAGAAGTCAATAGCGCGAGCCAACAGCATCTCGCCGTGTTTGTCCGAGTAATTGTGTTTGTTTGTGTGCTCGTCCGGACGGCCCGTTGTCCGGTTAGTGTTGCTTTTTAATTTACCCGTCCGGTTTGCTTTGTTGCAATCGGAAAGGTTTACTGAAGATAAGTTGGTAGTTTTTTACACAAATGTCCTAGAAATGTTTTTTCTTTGGTTCTGTACCAACAATCACAAGAGTCTAGATGCGATTTAAGATGTGAGCTTGCCCAGACGATGCCTTTTCACTTGTACCTTGTCACAAATGCTTGCCGTATTAGGAAAAATAATAATGGTAAAAATTACACCAGTTTTGCTAGCTCCTAAAAGTTTGATGGTTTCTGATAAAATTTAAGATTACGTACCTGACATTACCGGTTACTTATTCTGCCCGATTGTCCATCTTTTAATCTCCCTAAAAGTGTTAATTAATATTTTTATAGCGCCGTTCTATCTAAATCATTGTTTTGTCTCTGAGACTCTTTTGATCTTAATGAAATCAACATTTAATTATGAACACGAGGGTGTTTCCACAAGTCTTTTACACCCCATATTATTATCATAAAGACCCAACTTTCCTAATTTATAAAGATAAATAATTATCTCACGCTCCGTCATAATGACGCGGAGTCGTCATAGTGCGAAGTTGTAATGACGTCACGGCTGCAAGTTTTAATTATGGGGGGCGCGGGGGCGCAGTGACAGCGGTGAATGGCATCTGATTGCCTTCGTTTTGCACTGGTGCCAAATTGAATTACAAGCGGAACTTGACTGACACTCGATTCGATAGGGGTTTTGTACAAAATGTACATCTAATATGACTCTACAAAGTGTGATTGTTTACTCGATGATAACAAATAAATAAGTCTTATAAATGGTGAACGATCTGTGGAAAACCATTTTAGTGCATACGATTGTGAAGTTACGGATTCTGTAAATATTCAAATGAAGGAAAACATTTGAAGCTACACTAAAAATGTACAGACAAACGAAAACTCCATTCTGATTTATTAAATTTCAAGTCACCACTTAAAAAATCAACTACAGAGACTCAAAGTATCAACTTTAACCACGACACAGCCTCGGCTATCACAGCTTTAAACACCACTTTCAAATTCAAATAGTTTATTCAATGCATAGGCTCTTCCCAGGGCATTATACACGTCCCAAATATAGCTTGCCCTACCAACATTTCGGGATAACATATGAGCTGGTGCTGAAAGAAGTGGCGAAAGAAACTCAGTCGCCTTTGTCACTCAAATAAATTAGCAACTAAACACGCTGTCAGTGGCGCCCCACCTTCAGAAGCGGAAGCGTAATGAGATCAAGAATTGAGTTTCCTCGCGAGGGCGCGAGATGGCATTGATCTCGCTTCAAAGAGCCAATTGTTGGTATTAAGATGTCTGCTGGAAAGAGGCTTTAACAAATACAGGGTGTCCCAAAAAGTAGCGTCAAGCTGAAGCCCAGAGGTAGAGCTCACTAGGGCTATCCAAATCACCCCCATGTATGTTCCGCGATTTTTGATAGTTTTCGAATTATGATTGTTTTAAATTTCTGTGCTTAGGCACTTTTTTGGTCACTGTGATGCGAATAGTCAAGTTACATGCCTGATTTTTTTATTATTATTATTAGATGAATACTAGGCCTAGCTGATTCAGAAGTATTTACATCCATAACACGAATGTAAACTAAAATCTTCTATGTTGTAAAAAACATCATAACTCTAAGACTATTAAAAGTCACGGTGATTTGGGTAGCCCTAGTGATCCTCTACCTCTGGGCTTCGGCATAACACTACTTTTTGGGACACCCTGTATACAGCTGTAGCGATGCAAAGTTTACTCTTTGTTCGATTCGAAGGGAGATCACGCGTTGGCGCCGCTGAAAGGAACAAGTCGCGCATATATAGATAACTGGCTAACCAAATAATGTTAAATGTTAGTTTCATTCGTCTTGAGCTTGAGAATTGTCATTGTTTGTTTGTCATTTTTAACCGACTCAAAAAAGGAGGAGGTTATATGTTCGGCTGTATGTATGTGTTTTTTTTTCTATGTATGTTCACCGATTACTCCGTCAATTATGGACCGATTTTCAAAATTCTTTTTTTGTTCGATAGGGTATACTTCTGAGGTGGTCCCATTGTCACCAAGTCAGGATCTGATGATGGGATCCTAGGGAAATCGAGGGCAACCCTCAAATTTCATAGGCACGTATATCGTTTTTCAAACGTTTTCTTAAGTTATTCAAGTATTTGATTCTGGAAATCATCATCTCATATTGATGAGCTGATGATAGAAGGTAAAACTCCTTAATGCTTAGGAGTTGGAGGATGATTCTTTTAATTTTATAGATAAGTATAGTTTCTAAAGTTATTCAAGTGTTTGCATCATGGTCATGGTACATACAACTCCTTAACGCTTAGGAGTTGGAGGATAATTCTTTAAATATTATAGGTACAAATAGACCAACAGTTGTATTCTTTCATGTTTTTAAGGTGGGCTGACGGTTTAACGTCTTTTTAGGTTGCCGATATGGTAACCTGTATTTTGTAGGGATTATTATTTTACACTTGACATGAAGAATATAGTCTCAATGTACTGCCTACATTCAGTGGTAACATCAAGGTAATAATAAGTAACTAAAAAGCAAGAAATAAGTTAATTTTTATAAAAAAAAATAAAACCGACTCCAAAAAACATACACTAAAAAGTAGAAAAATAATTAGGTACTAATCTTATTTATTAGGACGAATTAATATTTATGTATACCATGATTGATACTTTTGGAGTCGGTGCAGGCAAACTTCACACGTTTTATAATCTTGGCACCGACTCCAGAAGTATCAATCATGGTATACATAAATATTAATTCGTCCTAATAAATAAGATTAGTACCTAATTATTTTTCTACTTTTTAGTGTATGTTTTTTGGAGTCGGTTTTTTGACATGTATATTACAGACACAGTTACATGGAAGACTCTTCTGAGCACTAGCCGAATTATGTTGTTCCGAAACAGTGGTAGGGCAAGAATCTGAGACACGTACCTACTATTAAATAATTTTAATTTGTGAAAGCTCGAGGCTAGATAAATGTTGTTTATTCTCATTCCAGTTCATTGAGCTTTTGTGAAAACAAAGACCTGTAGCCTTATTCACGTAACAAAACTTCAACGACAACAAAACATGAGAGTTGCGATCCTATCGAGTAATCGTTCTATCAAAATGACTCTTGTGAATACGGATTTAGAACCGTCTTCCAATGGGACGACTTCTGAAAGTCAGCGAGATCTTGACTGTCAATATACGTGAATTAGGCCACAGAATAGAAAGNATAGAAAATTACATAAAAACTTTTTAGACATACGCTACGGTCAGAAGCGTAGTAATTACCAACCTACCAGACGAGCCCTTTGACGTGCGCGTTAACCATCAGAAATTGCATCATAATTGGCCTGAAACTTTGCTGGCACTCTTCGGCTGGTGGTACATCAGCCACTTACAGCAGTAACCCAATTTGCGCCAAGTGCCGCGCCGGCAGGATTGAATTAGTTCTGTGATAGGGCAGTTAGCGACTACTTTATATTTAGGGTCTAGTTATTGCTATGTAAGTTGAAGTTGAGAATTCGTTCAATATCGACACTATTTGGAGAGAATATCTCTCGATTTTGGCCACTAAAGAGTTGGGAAACTCGATTCAGAGATTCCTATAATGAGACGAACAAAATGTAAAAATCGCTATACCCATTGCTAAGCATGTTCGTTCTTGTGAATTAATTTTCAATTTCAGCTTGTTTAAATTATTATTTAGCTATGTGTGACCTTTGTCAGTTTTTGCTTGAGTCCTTTTACTAAGTAGGCATTATGTTTTTAAATTTTAGTTTGGTAAACAAATAAGTATTTAATTTTTTCATTTTATTATATTGAGTAGGTACGTTGTTCGTAAACCAGTTTCGAAATAAAATGTCCAAAAACGGAATCACAGGAGCGGCAGCATAAAAAATGTCATAACTCGAATTTGGGACAATTCCAAGCGAGCCTCATTGGAGCGGACGCGGACTTTGTACATTTTTGGGCGCGAGACGCAACAACGTTATGCTTTTATGTTTTACTAGCTGACCCGGCGAACTTTGTTCCGCCTTAATGGCAATAAATAAGCAGACTTTTTTTTATTTCGAACGGGATAAAAAGTATCCTATGTCCTTCTCCTGGCTCTAAACTACCTCACTGACAATTTTCAGCTAAATCGGTTCAGCCGTTCTTGAGTTATAAGTGGAGTAACTAACACGACTTTCTTTTATATATTACTAGCTGACCCGGCGAACTTTGTTCCGCCCTAATAGCAATAAATAAGCAGACTTTTTTTTTCGAACGGGATAAAAAGTATCCTATGTCCTTCTCCTGGCTCTAAACTACCTCCCTGACAATTTTCAGCTAAATCGGTTCAGCCGTTCTTGAGTTATAAGTGGAGTAACTAACACGACTTTCTTTTATATATATAGATTATATTATATAGATTACTCTTTCCCATATTTCTGTTGGAGGAAAGTTAATTAAAAGTGCGATTTATATTTTGCATCTGGGCTGAAATCTGGACCTTTTTTTGTTACTAAGTTGTGAAATAAATAACAGTGCAGAAACAACCTGACGCGATTTGGGTCTTGGAAATTCAATTCAAATATCTACAATTAAAAGCTCGTAAAATGTTAGTACAGCTGCCTAGACTGGTGATGTATCGCTCTACAATACCAGCTGCAGTTAACGACACGATTCCCAAAAGAAACAAATAAACAAAGGTTAGTAGTACTTAATCACCAAGCACAAGCTCTGCATAGTTTTGAGTTAGGTAAACGGTATGATCAGTTGAAAGTGACTAGTGTTATGCAACGAATTAAAATTCTAGTAAAACGTTTAAAAAACTCTAAATTTTTTNATTTTTTTGTGGTAAACCTTTTTTTTTATAGCAACATTCAAGTGGCAGCCCGAATTTGCATTTTATTTCATTGCCCCACTGTGCGACATCGGCGGCAAACAAAGTTACGTTCGGCTGCACGCGTCGTGTAACAACTGCCGACTTTCCAGCTAGTGATCACGTATTCTTGACTAATAACTTTTCAGAACGTTCTGTTTAAGCGTTCCTGGAATAGTGGATTACTTTATAACGATTGCTGGAACGCCATTTTGTTTGATCGTTAATTGAAAGTAATTTATTGGTGTATAACTTTAATAACTAATGTAACTTAGTTTATAAAAGGTTTAGGGAGCAACGCAATTTTGTATAATAATATCATAGCTTGTTATTTAGTTAGATACATACTTACATGGATACCTAACCATACCTGTCTGTCAGTTATTTTATTACGCATGTTCTCAACCTGACAGCTGAAACCAATTTTCATGCATTCTGGCTACAGACAGATTGGTTCTGATGGACATATTCGTACCTCTCGAAAAAAAACTCGAGGGGAATGAAATACGGAATGGAAGTTTTTGTGAGAAACTGATAGTTCTCCCATGTTAGTTTTTTCGTGTATCCCGCAAAATATTATATCTGAAGTAGACCGAAACCTACCTCAAAGTTAGTTATAAGCTATTTAGCTAGTTAGCAATACTTTCCTTGTAGCAGTTAAGAATGTAGTTATTAAAATTTTCTAGCGTTAAGAGTCGCCTCTCGATAGGCAGTTAAATTTTTTCAAGTTATTTAAATAAGTTGTGAATGTACCTAATTAAACCAGTGCTTTTAGACTCTACAGTGATAACATTGATTAGCAAAGGTGCAAATTACGTTTGATATAAAAATAGTGGTAAAGGCAAAATCACACATCGAATAATTTCGCAAAATATACATTCTTAGATTACACACACCCTCTTAATATAGTGTAGTTTATTATCTGCCCGCTCAGCATATAGCGAATATTTGCCGATCGTTTGCGCGCTCAATCAGCCCCACTAATCTCGTAGACAAACAAACACACAGATTAAACTGTTATGTAAGTTTTATGTAGCGAATTTGGTGTTCGAACTTTGTTGCTGAGTGATTTCGTTGTTGTTTCAAGGTTTTTGGCTAAGTTACAAACGGAATCGGCTAGTAATTACAACAATATCACCAAAAAATACTTAATTGACAGTAATATTACTTCTTTTAATTGAGCTATCGAAAACAAAAAAAACGTTTGATTCTAGAATACATGCTCTCATTTTAGATTCACATTATTTAAAATATATTCTGTCTTCAAAAGTAGCATAATTTAAATGCATCTTTTTTGAGTCCGGTCATACTTTTCTTTTCTCCAGTTATTTGGTCTACAAGCTACATTTTCACGGCTAACCGATTCTCAGGGGTTTAATAAAAGAACAGTGCAATAAGTATTCGTATTTAAGTGCATATGCGAATAAAACAATACTAAAATAAATTATTACTAACTTCTAAAATGAATGAACGCTGAGAATTTCTCTGAAGCAGCTTAAAGCTTGAGCTTAAAAGCCACTAAAAGCTTTGCATTTGTTTAACATCTTGAGCACCAGTTTTCGGGTAGTAGTGGCTTGTTGAGAGCTTAATAAGCTTTTGATCGTGAGTGCAATTAAGGCTGTGGTACATAAAAATGTGAGTGTTCAATTCATTTTAATAATAAATAGTTCCTTCATTTTGTTAATAACAATTTGCGTTCAAGACTTTAAAGCACACTATGAAAGTGTTTGTATTCTGTTGGTAGAAAACTAGTTTCTACCCGTGACTTCACTCATTGTACCTACCTAACTAACTGTAAAATTGAATGTAGATACTCAAGGATGAAAGCCAAGAGCATAACTTATTGGTACCTTAGTCAAACACTAATTTTATTATTCGGATGAAAAATAGAACATTATGTGTACCTACCAAATTTTTCTGCCTAACATAGTCAAGAAATAGGTTATCTTCACTTGGTTTTGCTTGATTGAATAATATCTCACATAAGCATAACGACTTAAGTGAAAATTTTAAGTGGCAGTCTCAAACCAACTTCACATTCCTATTACAAAAGTGTCCTGCTCCATCACGACCGGACCCTTTGGGCGGTCATTTTTTAACTTGCCCCGTAACCCGAGAGGGGTGGGGAGGGGGAGTTAATTATATCAGAATAACAGCTTATTTACCGTCCCGCCGCGTAATTAGTGCTGTTAATAAGCGATGCGGTGCGGCTTTGTCCGAGGATTTTCGGATCAGATAGTCGGCTTGAAAATTATATCGATATAGTTTAATGCTAATCAAATTATTTTGAAACGCTGGAATTTGTTAGAGGCTTTATTTTACACAACAATACCTGAAATTGTCAACTGTTTCAATAAGCTGTTCCTATTAACTTAAAGCTAAATCACAAAGTTGGTATTTTTTAATCGTGATTTTGTTTAGCAAAACTACACCGTTTGTTACTGAAAATTAACAAGTGCATTTACGTCCCAAATATTCTCACAACTCAAACAATTTAAAGACGGTCCAATGTCTTCGTAATTTTTAAACGGTTTGTAATGCGTTTAGAGCAGAAAGAAATTATTATGGCCACGAGTACTCTATTACTTGTCACAAAAAATATATTAAGCTTATAATAAGTATGTAGTAGGTATATTACCTACGTTTTATTTTGCACCAAAGCATCAGAATAAAACTTTTCTCAAAAACCGTGACAAACAAATCTTGAGTTTCGCAAAGAGCTCCGATTCCAAGATAAGACTCGTCCAATTTTTCGCCGCAACGTTTAAGAGATTCAGATGATTTAATTAAAAACCAAGTGGGCATTGTTGGGTAAATTAAGACGGGGCATTTTTCCCGCGATTAATGGCAACCCCTTTTTTGTTCAAGTTGTTTTGGACATGAATTTCTGCGTAAACTTGGGTGACACTTTTGCTGAACGTTGTTAAGGTTTTAGGGTTTGTTTTTGCGTGGAATTTTTCGGGAGATGTTCAAGAGTATTTTGTGGTTTTAGTTTATTTAATTTGTCGTTGAGATAGCGCTGTAGTCTTGAGAGTAAATTGTGGTAAGTGTAAAAATTTAAATTTTTCAGAATTAACCTTTTAGGAGAGTGCTGTAAGGCTGTTTTATGAATATCTAAATGATTTTAATTTGGGTATTTGTTCTTCTTGTAATTAGACAAAACTTTAAAATATGACAAGATGGTGTTCTTACAGGAAAGGTTCAATACAGTTACGTAATTTTAAAAGTAAATTAATAAACATACACTACGAGTAAGTAGAAACAGGTGCAAAATTGCAAAGCTGCTTTTTTACTAACACATAAGAGGATCAAATCCATAAACTTACAAGCTCGTGTAAGCTTAACTTGTCGGTTTTAGAAACAAAAACAAAAAGCTCGCTGTAATGAGGGTAGTTTTCAGGCCAAAAGAAATTTTAGCTCGACCGGGCTAGGATATAACATTTTGTAGTTTGTTTAAGTTTAATCTATGTAAATTTTCCTGTGTTTAAGTTTTTCGTAACCACAAAACGTAAGTTACTTTAGTTTTTCGTTTCTTTTTGTATTTTAGTTAAAAAATTTGGAAAGATGAGACACTGTCAAACATAAACGAGCACCTTAATTTATTACCCTTACTTACCTTTAAAATTGGTAAGGGAAAGATGCTTTAGCAATTCTCTAAATACAAAGTTTAATTTTACTAAAGAGTATGTAGTAATGGCACTGATAATTTTATCTTTTCCCATGCCGAGAAGGAATAGAGAGATGATGAAAAGTGAAAGAATCTTGACAAACTTAATATTATTAGTTTTATTAAGTTTCCTTGTAAATTAATCCCAGCCAGCAAGAAGAAAAGTACACAGTCGCTGAAGGTCTCTGTTCATTTTTAATAACGTCATCAAAATTATTGCAATTCCGCTGTAAACTAGGTGTGAAGCAAAACAATTAACACTCGCGCACTCACCATCCCAAAATTCCAAAACCAAACAAAAACAAGCCGAAAACCTTTCACGCGCGATGACAGAACCATACACACGCGATGTGTGAAGCGCACTCGAGTTGCCGGCAAATTACCCGGCGCTCGAACGCTCAGAAGAGTGCTCAGACCGCTCAAACCGCTCAGCACGACCTACTTCGCTCACCGGATTAATTGTTGACGTGTGTGCCGCAATTCCATTGTAATTGTGACTTATGCGCTTTTGCGATGACCGCGCGGAGGGTTTTCACCTAGTTTTTGAGTAACTAGAGGTAAGTGAATGTTTGACACGTTTTATAAGTGGCACGAATTTCCCTATTAAATCTACTTACTTGAATAGGAAGGGAATATGTAAAATTATTGCTCAGAATAAATTACAAACATTAAAAAACCTTTGTGATTCTACTTAATAGTAACTCTTTTATCTCTTTCTATCTGTCTCAACTTTTTTCTTTATGATTATTTTTGTTTCTTTTCTATTTTCGTTTTTGTTTACATCTTCATTTTGTCTACATATTTCCACTATAAGGTTTTGATTGTATTCGTACAAGGACCTATGTTTTAGGTTTTTATTGATTCTGTTTTGTATTTTCAAGAAGTTGTCTTCAATATTTATCAGGCTAATATATTCAACAAAATGTTAATTAGATTTTTTCTAACTTTCTGTGTCTTTTTGTTTATCCAATATTTCCCTCCTTGCTTGTCTTGTAATTTTAAACATTTTTTTATATCTTTTTGATAATTATGTACAGTGGATAGTTGGAACTGGTCTACTGTAACACGTACTTAAAGTATCCAATCGTTTCGTGTAGAGGCCGCGGGTTCGTTTCCCGCACAGTACAAACATTTGTGTGGATGAACACATTTGTTTTTATTGGACTGGGTGTTTTCTATGTATAAAATGTATGTATTTACAATAAAAAAGTATTTAAGTATCTTTAAGCCGTTGTCTAGTACCCTTAGTACAAGCTTTGCTTAGTTTGGGACTAGAGGCGCAGTGTAAAATGTCCAAGGATATTTATTTATTTAATATTTAAATTTATTTAAGGTAGCAAGAGGGCTTGATGCAGGCCGCTACCAACCGTGCGATGTGGAAGTCATTGGGGGAGGCCTATGTTCAGCAGTGGACGTCCTATGGCTGAAATGATGATGAAGATGATTTAAAGCAGTGGTTCTTAACCTTTAAGTCACGAGGGACCGTTTTACCAAATTTCTGTCTTGTCAGGGACCACTTATTTTAATTTTTCACAATCCTATGAAAGGCGAGGTCGATTTCTTCCCCACTGTGCGCCGTTTGCATTATGTTGACTCGACTCATCATGTCACGTCACTTGTTTATTAGGATGTCTTCGCGGACCACTTGGAATGCCTCCAGGGACCACCAGTGGTCCGCGGACCACCGGTTAAGAACCACTGATTTAAAGTATCCACTGACCTTATCCCTAATCTCCTGGCGCATCTTCTCGCGTTCCTCCTCCATCTTGCGGTGCTTCTCCTTGCGGCGGTCCTCCGCCTCCTTGATGGCCTCCTGTCGCTCGCGTTCCGCCTCCTCTTCCTTTTCTTTGTCGTCGCTGTCATCGCCGTCACCACCGACCGCACCTGCAACAAGGAAAGAGGTTTGTTAGAGAGATGTATCAAGCATTGTAGAAAAGAACAGACCGAAATGTTATACAGACGATAGTACCATCGGCAACAGTATTAACTATCCATTGCCTGTCATGTCGTCTCGTTCTATCGCAAAGAATCACCATTTGATGAGAGCGAGAGCAAAAACAGAAATGGATAGTTAACAGTGTGGCCGTGTGTACATAAAGTACTACATCAAACTATCCTCGTCAGTTCCCACAACAAAAATCCTGTACTACTGGTTCCCGTAAAAATGAACGGTCGTGTGAACACGAATGTGTGCTAGAAATTCGAATTACAAATACAAACGGATCGTTTTTTTTTGTGGGAAACTACAAACGGGATATTTGTGTGGATCACAAAGGGGATCTGCAAAAAACGGAATATTTCCGTGGGGACAAGCACTAAGGCCCATGTTTCTACCAGTAGTCATAAAACAGTCGTCGTCGAGTCATTCAGGAGGTTACTAGCAGAAAGCTAAATTATTTCTTTGTAACATAATATGTCTTAATCAAATCCGAAATCCTTTGGATATGATTTCATCCTTGTTCAGGTCGGCACAAACACAAATTTCTCAAAAATCGATATCACCATGATTGCGTGTTTTTAAAAATATACACTGTTAGGTTCGTAACTTTGAACTCTGACCAGATAATAAAATCCCTTCAAAAACAATACTTGTCAAAAAAACCAAGTGCAACNTGGGGCCATTAAAAAAGAAAATTGAGTAGGTATACCTACTTCAAAAGCTTCTTTTACGTCATACTTTCGTATCCCCAAAGCCTGCCACGTTACGCAGGCAGCATAAACGGCCGAAATATGCCTTCCATCGGACACATGATGCCTCCCACAGGACCTCGGCTCGCTTCCATTTCTTTATTAGCCGTATTCAAAGGAGAATATAAAATCTTTTAGGTTTTTGAAACTGTATTAGTTTGAAGTCTTGGGATCGATTTCCGAAAGACACAAATAATGCGGCCTTTCACTAAGAGGCAGTTGTCAACAACAACTATAAAAGTAGTATGAAATCTGTACAATTTTTTTGCTAATCTGCCATTGATAATGACAATTTTAAATTACTTATTCGTTATTAAAATATTAATGATGAAATAAGTAGGTACTAAGATTTTATCAACAGTAATAGGATTGCTGAGGGCTTTCTTCTGTAACTTCGTTCTCGTAGAATATAATAAAACAAAGCCTAACTAATTTTAAAAAATCCGTCTACTAGTTTTGGCGCGAAGAAACAAACTTACACACATCTTCAAAAAACTAATCCAAATATCTTCCAGCAGTCTGGACCGTGGTCTGGAGGCGTAGTGTGAGTTTACGTCAAACGCATTCGATGTCGATTGCATAAATAATTAACTTTTTAAAAAAATAAAACCGACTTCAAATGCGTGAACACAAAAAAAAAACTAAAAATTGAAAATATTGGGTATAAAAAAGTTTATCCCCAATTTTCCACCCTTGGGGGTGAAATATTTTCTTCAAATTCGCATGAAACCACCCTTTTGATAATACCTATTCAAGAAAAAAATAATCGTTCAAATTGATTTATAATCGGCGGAGATATTGCGTATAAAAAAGTTCATCCCCAATTTTCCACCCTTGGGGGTTGTTTTTTCTGTTATTAAATTTAAATGGGACCACCCTTGAGGTATTACCTATACGCAGAAAAAAGATTTGTTCAAATCGGTTCATAATTGGCGGAGTTATCGCGTAACAAACATAGAAAAAAAAAAAACATACGGGTCGAATTGAGAACCTCCTCCTTTTTTGAAGTCGATTGAAAAGTGTCAATAAATGTATGACGGATTGTACAGCGTCCCTAGCGGAAATGGGACGTTTGGATGTAACCTCACACTAAGCTCTCTGGTACGAATCTACAGTGCCGCTTGTCAAAAGAAGAATAATTCTTCTGATTAATTTCGTTGCGGGTCCAATGACAGTTTAACTTTCCCCCGGGACAAACTTGACCTTCATTGGTTGGGTTTTTATGGCGGTCAAGCTGTAGATCCTGGCTACACAGGAGATGCAGTGGTGGGAACGAGAGGTGGGAATAGTCCCGTGTTTTATGCTGCTTGTCAACTCAACTTGCTTGTCAAACACAACTATCAAAGCAGGTGCCAGCCAAATGTACCATGTGTACCAATCCAGAATGAACCCTCTGGGATCCGAACCGGGGTCATTTGTTTATCTTAGATCAGCCGTTGTCAACTCGAGATGAGGCGAGTCCTCTGGGAGAGCCTTTCCGGGATTGTTTTTGCCGTTTGCTATTACAATACAACCTTGAGATCGTAAGTAGGATGTTTTGTTGCTCACGTAAAATAAAGAGCTGGAAGAAGTGTGATAGTTAGATATTTCTTTGTGTTGTTATTGTGTACCTTACATTATAAGTGTCCTAGAAAGGGCCTATGTACTGAATAAAGTATTTGTTATTAAAAGAAGAAGAATTTATTATTTAATACCTTATTACTTAGAGCCTGATAAAAGAACTGGAATAATTCCCAAGATAATTGATGATGATACGAGTATGACTATGAGGCCAATTGCAAAATTATCATAAAAAGCTTCGAGGGACACCTCAAGCTGCATGATTCATAATTATAATTAACTTTGCCTTCAACAACATATTTGAAACAGTTAATAAGATTCTTAAGCAATTGATGTAATGATGTAACACGTTCCAAATTCGTGTTCTAGGCATACTTCGTACAACAATTTAACCTTTTTGACCTCTTATATTCGTAGTTTGACTTGTATATAGAAACTGCAGTACACTTATATTCGCGTTTACTTAGCCTCACTCACACAAGCGACGCCCCCCGCTATTCTGCGGACGGTACCCGCGGCGCGGTTAATGTATTGGAAATGTACTGTGCTACTTAGCATGGGTGGAACTTAGTTGAAGGGCAAGAGTTTCAGGAATAAAGGCTTACAATGTAAGCTTTAAGTTCCTGTAACTTTTATAGTAACTAACATGTTAAAAGATAAAGATCTTGGTGCTTTAGGTAAGGAAAAGCAAAAAGATAAAAGTCTCATCATACGTTACTTACTTAAGTAACTCGTATGCATCATACGAATAAATTAAAGAAAATCAGCGTCGTACTCGTAGCATAGTCACGAATCACGATAAGTCGAGGACCTTTTTGACACACTTACCTACTTTTATTTTGGAAATAAGTATTTTATAAGCCACACAAACTAATGTATTACTACTGATTCTAGATTCTACCTACTTAAGCAATTTAATTACGAAACATGATCCAGTTGAAAAACAAAAGCCAACTGAATGGACTATAAATAACCTCAGAAATAGTCCATAGTACTAAAAAATAAATTAAACTCAACGAGTTAGTGCGTAGTTAAATCCGATTTGATCAAAACGATTGCTGTTATACAAAAACAACACGCGAGTTTCCTCTGTTATTTCTTAAAGCCGTTCAAAGTTGGCATCGACTCGTAAAAAATAAAAGTAAGCTCACTAAATAAGATGGACGAGTAAAAGTCACAGGCTTTGGGCTTGATTTAATGTATAAAACTTAAATTACAAATATACAAATATTTTATTTATGCAAACACACCGTTTACGCATACACCTTCAAATACAAGTAACAATGAAATCGGTAAACATTATACATATAGCTTTGTCTGCGGGTCCCACACTAGGAATAACCTGTGTCGTGGGCACCCAGTGGTGCTACCAGTACAGCGACAGATATAAGCGTCTACAAGTCAAGTTAAGCAGTCCAACGTTTAATTTAATACTAATAATGACTAAACTATAATTTTTTACAATTAATTATCGTCATCAGATTATTTAGACTCTACTGCAGGAGGACGACCCTTTTCAATTTACCATTTGCAATTGGAGGATTTGGCCAGAAGGGTTTGAGAGCTCTATTTTTTAAAAAGTCCTAAATGTAGGATATGTACCATCCTAGACTGCATCCCACTTAACATCAGGTGCGATTGTGGTCAAATACCTGCCTTGTTATGTATAAAAAAAAAGTACCATCACATAATGTTGGAATTTGTACAACATGGTTATGTGATTATGATGGTGATATCTATACTAATAAATTATTATGAATGCGAAAGTAACTCTGTCTGTCTGTCACGCTTTCACGCCTAAACCACTGAAGCGATTTTGATGATATTTGGCATAGAGATAGTTTGAGTCCCAGGAAAGGACATAGGATAGTTTATCCCGGTTTTTGAAACAGGGACGCGCGCGATAAGGTTTTTCTGTGACAGACAAAATTCCACGCGGGCGAAGCCGCGGGCGGAAAGATAGCTCTTAATAAAGAGTGAATAGGCAAGCTATATTTGGAACTTGTATGAGTTCCCTGGAAAGCGCTTAAGTACTGAATAAATGATTTGATTTGAGGCACTTTACTATTTAGAATTCGTCCAACCAATACATCAGATTACACGTTTTTGTTGCAAATCGGACTCTACTCATATTAAAACTGTATTAGATGACACAGTATTTAGTAAAGCTTTATGTGTTGCCGAATGTATTGTAGATTCTACATTGAGATCGTCGATAAATAAATATAACTCAAAGGTGACTGACTGACTGACTAGTGATCTATCAACGCACAGCCCAAACCACTGGACGGATCGGGCTGAAAGGCATGCAGGTAGATGAAATGACGTAGGCATCCGCTAAGAAAGGATTTTACGAAACTCCACCGCTAAGAAGTTAAATGGGATTCACGCGTACGAAGTCGCGGGCGGCCGCTAGTTCAAAAATAAGGGCAAGTACCTGATCTAAGAGTAGGCGCACACTGTGGATTTTTAGTTGGCCGATAGTTGTGCCCGATTTTAAATTGTATGAAGAATCGGCCAAATCGAATCGGCGTAGTGTGCGCACTCCCATACATGCCCATACTGATCAACTGCCCGACTAAACTATCGGCCGACGAAAAATCAACGGTGTGCGCCTACTCTAAAAGTAACTTTACCGTGCCCACTTTAACTGTGGTACAGTTAAGCTCGTAAGCCCTGTAACTGAGCTATTTAGGTCTGAACGGTACAGTCACGCGACCAATCAGGCACAACTACAATCATTGAGTTACAGCGCTGGATTTCAAACGGTTAAATACGGCTATAATGGTTTCGCAAATGGTTAATAAGTTGTACGGTTAAAGTTCGTTGGCTTGATTTGATACTAAAGGCAGACCTAAGTAAATGTATTTTATACAGAACCAGCGGCCGCCCGCGACTTCGTACGCGTGGATCCCATTTTACCACCTTAAGGTAGGAGTTTCTTAAATCCGTTCTTAGTGAGCACCTACGTTCTAAAAATTTTCAATTGCAATGCATGCAAAATTGAGACTCCTAGCACTTGTAACTAGTTTCTGAGATTTCGTGATGAGTGAGTGAGTCAGTCACAGAGAAAATCAAACAGAAAAACTAAAAGAAACTTTGTAAAAAGTTATCAGATGCTATGTAGAGCCAAGCTTCTAAATCTACAAGCCTAGCTAACTAAACAAACTCTCTTTAGTCAAAATATGTGGCATGGCTGTTTCACTATCGTTAAATGGGCGTAAGGTGAAAAATTTGTTCAGTTAATTTACTTTTCTCTGTCTTGTAGTAACTTCTGTTTTCCCCATTTAAGATAGTGTATGAGAATTATTATTGGTAGGTAGTCGACTAGGAAAGACTATTCTACTATATCTATAAAAGCGAAAGGTCACTGATTAACTCACTCACTCATCACGAAATCTCAGAAACTACGAGTGCTAGAAGTCTCAAATGTTGCATGGGGGTTTCTTTTAGAACGTAGGTGCTCACTAAGACGGGATTTTCCAAAATTCAACCCCTAAGCAGAGTAAATACAAATGAGTAGGTCATCTTCATGGAAACGCACCGAGCGCGGTTTGTATGTGAGCGCGCCCCAATACGTATTGACACAGACAGACAAAATTCAGCGCACCTCACCGCTAATCCACGCTAATTTATTCGTATATTAATGCGCATATAATTTATGCGTATTTACTTTGCCCTAAGGGAGGAAAACGGGGTCCAAGAGTACGAAATCGCGGGCGGCTTGCGCTAGTTTATAAATAAACGGCACTACCTTTTAGAAAGTCTTTAAAAAAATATCTACAGAGAAGTCAATAGCGCGAGCCAACAGCATCTCGCCGTGTTTGTCCGAGTAATTGTGTTTGTTTGTGTGCTCCGGACGGCCCGTTGTCCGGTTAGTGTTGCTTTTTAATTTACCCGTCCGGTTTGCTTTGTTGCAATCGGAAAGGTTTACTGAAGATAAGTTGGTAGTTTTTTTTACACAACTGTCCCAGACATGTTTTTTCTTTTCCAACAATCACAAGAGTGTAGATGCGACATGTGATTTGAGCTTGCCCAGAGGATGTCCTATTTACTCGTAACCTTGCCATTAATGTAGCTTACTCTACCACTAGTTCCGAAAAATAATAGAAATAAAATACGACCAGATTTCCTGGCTCAGGAGCCAGCAAATCTGAATCTTTTCAGGAAAAGTTTTAGATGGTTCCTGATAAAATTTAAGATTAGGTACCTACCAAACATACAGTAAGTAGTATTTACATTCCTAGTGACTCTACGTCAGATTGTTTGTCTCTTAATCTCCCTAAAAGTGTTAATAAATATTTTTATAGCACCGTTTTATCTAAATCATTTATTTTGTCTCTGACTCTCTTTTGATCTTAATGAAATCAACATTTCATTATGAACACGAGGGTGTTTCCACAAGTCTTTTACACCCCATATCATAAAGACCCAACTTTCCTAATTTATAAAGATAAATAATTATCTCACGCTCCGTCATAATGACGCGGAGTCGTCATAGTGCGAAGTTGTAATGACGTCACGGCTGCAAGTTTTAATTATGGGGGCGCGGGAGCGCAGTGACAGCGGTGAATGGCATCTGATTGCCTTCGGTTTGCACTGGTGCCAAATTGAATTACAAGCGAAACTTGACTGACACTCTCGATTCGATCGGGGTTTTGTTCAAAATTTATTTAAATTCTACAAAGTGTGATTGTTTACTCGATGAAAATAAATAAGTCTTATAAATGGTGAACGATCTTTGGAAAAAAAAAATAGTGCATACATTAAGTGAAGTTACGGATTTTGTAAATAATTTAAAATAAAGGACAACATTATTGAAGCTACACTAAAAATGCACAGACAAACGAAAACTCCATTCTGATTTATTAAATTTAAAGTCACCACTTAAAAAATCAACTACAGAGACTCAAAGTATCAACTTTAACCACGATACAGTCTCGGCTATCACAGCATTAAACACCACTTTCAAATTCAAATAGTTTATTCAATGCATAGGCCCTTCCCAGGGCATTTATACACGTCCCAAATATAGCTTGCCCTACCAACATTTCGGGACAACATATGAGCTGATGCTGAAAGAAGTGGCGAAAGAAACTCAGTCGCCTTTGTCACTCAAATAAATTAGCAACTAAACACGCTGTCAGTGGCGCCCCACCTTCAGAAGCGGAAGCGTAATGAGATCAAGAATTGAGTTTCCTCGCGAGGGCGCGCGATGGCATTGATCTCGCTTCAAAGAGCCAATTGTTGGTATTAAGATGTCTGCTGGAAAGAGGCTTTAACAAATACAGGGTGTCCCAAAAAGTAGTGTCAAGCCGAAGCCCAGAGGTAGAGCATCACTAGGGCTATCCAAATCACCCCCATGTATGTTCCGCGATTTTTTATTGTTTTCGAGTTAATGATTGTTTTAAATTTCTGTGCTTAGGCACTTTTTTGGTCACTGTGGTGCGAATAGTCAAGTTACATGCCTGATTTTTTTATTATTATTAGATGAATACTAGGCCTAGCTGATTCAGAAGTATTTACATCCATAAAACGAATGTAAACTAAAATCCTCTATGTTGCAAAAAAAAATCATAACTCGAAAACTATTAAAAATTCACGGTGATTTGGGTAGTCCTAGTGATGCTCTATCTCTGGGCTTCGGCTTGACACTACTTTTTGGGACACCCTGTATACAGCTGTAGCGATGCAAAGTTTACTCTTTGTTCGATTCGAGGGGAGATCACGCGTTGGCGCCGCTGAAAGGAACAAGTCGCGCAGATAGAATATTGTTTTTGGTAGGCAAATATGGCTAACCAAATAATGTTAAATGTTAGTTTCATTCGTCTTGAGCTTGAGAATCGTCATTATTTAGGTACCTAAGAGAGTTTTTACATGTATATTACAGACACAGTTACATGTAAGACTCTTCTGAGCACTAGCCGAATTATGTTGTTCCGAAACAGTGGTAGGGCAAGAATCTGGGACACGTGTATAAGTGGCCTGAAAAGGGCCTACAATTAAATAATTTGAATTTGTGATAGCTTGAGGCTAGATAAATGTTGTTTATTCTCATTCCAGTTCATTGAGCTTTTGTGAAATCAAAGACCTGTAGCCTTATTCACGTAACAAAACTTCAACGACAACAAAACACTGAGTTGCGATCCTATCGAGTAATCGTTCTATCAAAATGACCCTTGTGAATACGGATTTAGAACCGTTTTTCAATGGGACGACTTCTGAACGTCAGCAAGATCTTGACTGTCAATATACGTGAATTCTTCCACAGAATAGAAAANCATGACACGCAAAATTCAATATATGTGACGCTGCAATTTTGCTCAATGTCCCGCACAATGCATCTTCGCTAATTATTATTTATGTGAAAGTGTCATGTTGTATATAACGCTGGGATATGTGTCGTACACATTTTATACATAAAATATGTTTTTGTGAGTTTTATGAACTTACAAGTTAGACTAGCTGCTTGGCTTGGTAGGTACCGGGCCGTATTAATATCCCCACAATATCCTCTTGTAGCGGAGTTTTGGGCTGACACTGTACAGGTTTGTTGTCGACACGACAAGAAGAAGAGTGGGCAATTTTTGGTATGATGAAAGATTTTGGGGAGCTATGAACGCTTATGTATTATTAAAGTTAAGACGAAAGCACCATCAAGTCGATATTGGAGCATCTTTAAGTGTTATTAATTACAACAAATTTTAATGTAGATTNTGTATAATTAACTTTTTTAAAAAATAAAACCGACTTCAAATGCGTGAACACAAAATAAAATTAAAAATATTGCGTATAAAAAAGTTCATCCCCAATTTTCCACCCTTGGGGGTGAAATATTTTCTTCAAATTCGCATGAATCCACCCTTTTGATAATACCTATTCAACAAAAAAATAATCGTTCAAATTGATTTATAATCGGCGGAGATATTGCGTATAAAAAAGTTCATCCCCAATTTTCCACCCTTGGGGGTTGTTTTTTTTATTATTAAATTTAAATGGGACCACCCTTGAGGTATTACCTATACGCCGAAAAAAGATTTGTTCAAATCGGTTCATAATTGGCGGAGTTATCGCGTAACAAACATAGAAAAAAAAAAAAACATACGGGTCGAATTGAGAACCTCCTCCTTTTTTGAAGTCGGTTGAAAATATACACTGTTCGGTTTGTAACTTTGAACTCTAACCAGATAATAAAATTAATATGTTGTTCGACATAATATTTAAATTAATAATTAAATTGGTAACAACACTTTGCTACTTCACATAAGCGTGTTAACCACTCACCACGAGCCGCACTTAAACTATTAAAGGAGTTGTCCCAATTTCGGCCCAGAGGTTGTACGCCATATCAAAAATCAAGAAAAATCTACTGATTAAGGGAAAAATATAAATAACTATATCTAGCATATAATTTAGCCGCTCAAAATCAAAAACTATTCATGAATTATCATTCTCAAATGCATACACAAGATGGCGTATGGCGTCAGATAAAAAAAAAGATGAACCATAGACTAACTAAACGTCAGTCGCTGTCTGAGCCCCGATTACGGTAACTTTTATAACGTCTACAATCCAGACGCGTTTCTGATTCTGCGATACGATTGGTCAAAACAGCTGACGTACGCTGTTGAACGACCAATCGTATCGCAGAATCGAGAAGCGTGTCTGGATTGTTGACGTTAAAAATTACCGTAATCGGGGCTCAGATTTCATCTGTCACTCTCCACCAAGATACAACTTAATGTCAAAAGTGACAGATGTCAACAAAATGACATTCGTCCACCATGATGGTTTTTGTGGTTGAGTATTGCTATTTTCTTAACAATCTTTTGTTTTAAGGTCTATAACTAAGCCATTTAAAAGAAATTGAATAATAAGAAACTGTTGTACATTTAAAAGCCCTTCTTTTTGGTAGGTGTACAGGTTGTGGGCCTAGGCTCCATACATTTTGGGACAACTCCTTTTACGCTACAATTAATAATTGACTCATAAATTGAAACGCACTTTAAAACTATTTTATTAAACACTAGCGGCCGCCCGCGACTTCGTACGCGTGGATCTCGTTTTACCCCCCCNCTCATTTCTTTTTGTATTTTGTAGACAGCAGTTATGTATCTAGAAAACTGGACCGAAATTGAAAAATTTTACTCGACTTGGCGGTTGCACTACCGTGCCCCCAAATATTTTAGTTTTTCCTTGATTCATACACCAAACACTACTTATATTCCAAATTTGAAGCTTCTAGGTCTGCTAGAAGTGCCTTAGAGTTTTGATGATCGGTGAGTCAGTGAGTCAGTGAGTCAGTGAGTCAGTGAGTGACAAAATTAAGTAACTTTGACCCGTTATAATTCTTAAACTACTGGTTCAAATTGAATGAAATTTTAAATATACCGTGTCTTTACAATGCCTGCATAGCTAATGAAAATTCAGCCTTCTAGTTTTATCCACAACGAAGTTACAGGCAGTCGAAAATGGCCTGAATTGCTTCGAGAAAAGGATGGTACGGCCGTGCCGCTTTTTTGCTCGACTTGGTGGGGGCACTGCCGTGCCCCCAGATTAATAAAATATGTTGTTCAGACATTATTTAATTTAATAATTAAATTGGTAACAACACTTTGCTACTCCACATAAGCGTGTTAACCACTCACCACGATCCGCACTTAAAACTATTAAATTTTACGCTACAATTAATAATTGACTCATAAATTGAAACTCACTTTAAAACGATTTTATTAAACATGATTATTTACGTTTTCGTGCAAATGGAATATGAATTAATCGAAACATTGAAAGCTGAACTTATGAGTGGGGTAGTTGAGTGGTATGAGTAATCAATGAATTATTATTGGTCTTTTCAATATTTATTTCGATAAGTTGTTAATTAAAATATGTATTTCAATGGAACTGTTTTAATTATTTTAGCCAGGTTTGTACGAGCAGGTTGGTTTGATAATTTTGTTCGAAATAATGAGAAGATTAATTACTTTCTGTGTGCAGATCAATGTAAATATTTGTAGCAATATTATTTCAATTTATTTTATTTACGTTGTGGTTAATCTTAATTGATATACACAATGTAAGCATTCATTATTNAATTATTTATAGGTAACGTCTTTGTAATATGAGAATTATTAGTGTGGGGTAGGGGTTATATTAGATTTCGAATGCTTATACTTTAAAAGGTTAGTTTTTATAAACTTTTTTCACAATACATACTGCATTGTACATTGTACCCACGCGCCACAAAATCTCCTCATACAAAAAGCCTGTATAAAAATCACCAGGGAATCCATTCCCGGGAAACTGGGATATTCCTTGGTTCCCGGTTGGTGCAGACAAATGCTCAGATTGACGTGAAATAGGGACTCGACTGGTGGCCATGTTGGAGGCCACTCACCGCACAAGTGAAATTTACATAGACGTTTTTCCAGCGAACGAAACTGCCAGATGCTGCAGCAGATTTTTTTTTATCTTGTTAAGCAAATGTGCAAAAACGGTAACATAATGTCCGCACGCATGACACGCAAAATTCAATATACGTGACGCTGCAATTTTGCCCAGTGTCCCGCACAACACAATGCATCTTTGCTAATTATTATTTATGTGAACTCACTAAGTTGATGGCATGTTGTCCTATAACGCTGGGATATGTGTCGTGCACATTTTATACATAAATGTTTTTGTGGGTTTTATGAACTTGCAAGTTACGGATAGCTGCTTGGCTTGGTAGGTACCAGGCCGTATTAATATCCCCACAATATCCTCTTGTAGCGGAGTTTTGGGATGACACTGTACAGGTTTGTTGTCGACACGACAAGAAGAAGAAGTGGGCAATTTTTGGTATGATGAAAAATTTTGGGGAGCTATGAACCCTTATGTATTATTAAACTTAAGACGAAAGCACCATCAAGTCGATATTGTAGCATCTTTAAGTGTTATTAATTACAACAAATTTAAATGTAGATTGAGAATTTCTATCGATGAAAACACGTGTAAATTAAATTATTTAGTGCGATGGCCAAGTCAATAATTTATGTAAAACGTTAAAGATTTCCTGGCCTGGACTTGGTATTACATGGATCTCACAACTTTTTACCGTAGAACAACTGAGTTGCGAGACTTGGTTTTTTTTGGCAAGTATTGTTTTTGATGGGATTTCTTTGTCTAGCAGACAGTATAAGCTCTGCTCTTTATGTTGGCGCTGGCATTTTGTTTTAGTTTGAACAATGTTCCCAGTTCAAACCCAAACTCTATCCCGTTGAGGGTTATAATTTGTTTTGATAAATCTCTGTTGACAAACAAATATCGCTAAATTATCGTTATGTTTGGCTCGCAATAATACTAGAAGGAAACATATAAATGCCAGTAAATTAATATAATGAAGTTTAGCGTGGCTCTTATTAAATTTTAATACTATTTTGTAACTTATATATAGTCTAATGTGCTGTCGATTGCATACAGTCTTTCATCTCGACAAGCGTAACCAACCGACGATGTTCATCAATCTCTCCGATCCTCAAATCATACACTCCAACTGCTTTGAACCGGTTCAAACTGATCTGAACTGCTTTATGGATGCCAATCCTATTCTTCTATCCTACTAATATTATAAATGCGAAAGTGTGTGGATGTCTCGATGTCTGGATGTTTGTTACTCTTTCATGCAACATATAGACTATAAATTATGACGATCTGTGACAAACTAAATTTAACGCGGGTGAAGCCGCGGGCAAAAGTTAGTCTAAGATAGTTTTGCTTCCTCACAATTAATTTCACTTTCAAAATCTTATGATTATTTATAAGTAAAATAATTAATAATCACAAGTAATCGGCGTGTGTTTTGGATAACTGCAGACAAGACTACATTTATTTTTGTATTAACCCTATCCTGAAGACCTTTACACATTTTTCTTTTTTACTCAACGTTCAGTAGAATATTTATTTCTCAATCTTATTTCATCCCATTCCTGAATATGTCAACCCTATAAAAGGATGAGTGCGAATGTGTTTTCTAATCCCAACCCCTCTAATCGCGTGTAGCTCAGTGATTGGACGCAGGCACCGATGTTCAATACGGTGTTTTATTTCGTGGAAAATTGTGGAGATGGGACGATCCCATTTGCGACAACCCTGGTTGAGAACGCGGCGATAATAAATCAAGTTTGGCTAGGTGTTATAAGGAGGATAGGTTCTATGCTTAGTAGAGTCAATGTAAAAAAGATTCACTTGGTTTTAGAGTTCGAAAATGATTGATGAATGATTAACTAATGTTATAAAAAAAAACTTCTTAAAGTACGTTCCTAGGTAGGTTTTATCTTCATGCTTTATTTATTTGATTATTTCTAAAACTAAAGTAGGGCAATGCCTAAAATGTAACCTACGACTCATATTACCTATGCTACGAAAACTCGTAGTATGCTACGAAAGCTCGTATGTTAAGAAATTCGTAGCATAGAGAAACGTTTCGTAGTATTAGTTTAAGGTATTTGTAGAATTTTGTAAAATTTAAAATCATCCTTACCTACCTACGTTACTTTGTCAATATTGTAGTAAAGAAAGACATTTCCAAGTCCAAGAATTTGGATGAACAGTAACCTAATTATTAACAAATCATTAAAGTAACTAAACTTTGTGTTACAAAGAGACTGTACCGATCGTCAAGTATTTTATTTTTTATTTTTATTTATTTATTTTCACCTACTTAAACTATCTTTACAGGTCAATAACCATATATATAAGTAACTAAAAATATTTCTCACCCCACAAATATCTGGCTTCAGACTTTTAAATTGTAGTGTCAAAGGCAGATATTTCCATGGCAAAGGATCTATTGTGGGCTTTCTCTCGGGTGCAAACAATTTGTTTGAATAGGCACTCCAGGAATGCCTGTACAATGCATTGTGGATGCGTCTCAAAAGGCTGTGTCTTGGATGATTGGATATCGGGGGTAATTGCTGGGATAATATATCATTTACTCGTAGTTTGCAGTGGACTGTGTGTAGTACTTGATGTGGTAGAAATTGGTTCAGTCGTTGGTATATCAAACTAACTACTCGTAGTTGTACCTACTCTTGTCGTATACTTTTGAAATAAAAATGCCTTAATTAAATTTTCACCAAGATTTGGCCCGTATAAAAGGCCTTAAAGCCCTTTACACGTCACTTCATGAAAAACTGCATTGAATTCTCGTGTTATTACAACTGTATAAAATGCCACAATGTTTGACTTGGTGCATTATCATCCCAAAATTTTTATTTGCTCTAAATCTATCATATTTTTATCAAGTCTTTATACTTACTTGTAAGTCACCATACGTGTCTGATTCGATAGACGACGTAAAGGTTCTTTCTGAAGTACGATATTATTGTATAGGTATCTCATCACGTAATCAGGATAATAAGCCTGTGCTTGTGCCTAAATGGAAACAATTACACAGATACTTGTGTGTCCTTTGTTTTAATCATTCTGATTGAGAGTCCAACGCTTTTAATCCCTAGATATCAAAATTATATCAACGCTTACTACGAGTAGGTTACTGTACGTAACAATTTTGTTCAATTTTCCACCAATTCACCCGAAGATACACAAAAAATGCATTACCATCATACAACGGCGATACAAAAGGAAAATAAATATTTTATTCCACTTTCATTGTAGTTTCGCTGTTTTTCGTTGCATTCGTTGATTTCGTAATGCGATTGCTAGAAGCAATTGTTGCATTATTTAAAACCGTTCATTCGTTTTGTAACAATGTAATTTCAGGGTATTCATTCTTGCTCGAAAACTGTTTTATTCATTAAGAAAATAAAGGCCGATACAATTGTATTACTGTTATTTGGACATGTAATAACACAACATTGTTTTCCAACTGTGTTATCTATTTGAAAATTATAAATAACTTGAAAAAATCGAACTGCCTAAGGCTAACTAACTTTGAGATGCGACTCCTAACGCTAAAAATTAAATAAACTATGTGTTATCTATATTGGATAAACAATGTTTAACCAATATTTTGTTGTAATGTTTATTAAACATGGATAATGTTAGAAAATTCCAATCTTCTATGACTCTATAACGTATAAACCCTCGCTTATAAATGAACAATTACTCCAAATAGTGTCCAGTCAATAAATACCAAGATAAAAAAAAAACTGNAAAAACTATAAATGATACTCACGTGAATGTAAGGTTTCTTCAACACCAACGTTAAGCATTAGTTAGGTAACTCTGATACCTCCCAAGTTTTTTTATCTTATAGACACTTAAATACAATCAACAAAAGAAAATCCAAACATTTCCTCGGACAAAGCCCTCGGATCCTGAACTCATCAAAACAAACTTTTATTATGCCCACATACCTACGTCGTCCTTATTCGAAAATAAAAGGCGCCTACCCCGCACCCCATTATTCAAATCGAACGTAATATCACACATTGCCCCATCAGCTTTACATGCGATCGCGCGAAAATTCATTTCCATCGGCACGCGGGTATCGTCCCCGAAACAATGCGGGCGACGCCGGGATCGACACCCGGCACTAAACGAATTCCTTAAGTATGAGAAACTCGATTTATTATACGAAGGCTCCATAACGCGACGCCATTAAGAAAAAGGCACTCGCCTACCGATCCAATTATTAATTGAACGCTTCGTTTGAAAACGCCGACATGCCCCTGACAGAATAATAATTTCGATCTACCCCCAACGCGAATTCAATAATTCCACCAGATCAAATTCTCGAGTAGAGTGTATTTTTTTTCTTTTCTCCTTTAATTAAATATTGCCAAGTTATGACGTCTTCGCTGAATATTCATATTGGATTTAAATACTAATCTTTTTTGCTATTTACTTTTGGGATCATTAGAACTTTGTGACGCTCTTTTTATTTGTTTTTGCGACGGAACGGCGGAGTTTTGCGAAGTTTGACACGTTATTATAGTATGGAAGAATTTCTTTGGAGTATGAGTAAATTATTCTTAGAATTTAATGTATCAAATGTCTTTGTCGTCTTCTTTTTATGGTAAATCAAATGCCAATTGTGACGAAAGTTTTTTCATTCTTAATCGTGATCATAGCTATATTAAGAGAGGATCTTTGGTATCCAAAATAAGCGCGCAATGTGTATGTAAAACTCTACGTATCGTACGTACTACGTACTCTAATTATGCTACGCTGCGTTTTTGGTAAAATTAAAGTTGTGGGTACTTATTTCAGGTACTTCTTTTAAACTTAGAAGTACAATCTAAAGTAAACTGCTAAGAGTTTACCATTTTTAACCGACTTCAAAAAAAGAGGAGGTTATTATAGCCCGACTGGTCGGGTCGGGTTTTTATGTTCCTGGGAACATAAAAACCCTCGCCATGTTGAGGAAAACTAATGGTACTAATTTATTTTAATGGCAACAGTAACTGAAAACTTCATTGACATGTCACCTTGCATGTCAGTCTGTTGCTGTCAAAGTGTAAACAAACTTTATTTTAAATGTGCGCAATTGATTTTGTGAATTAAATTTCTAAAATCTTTTTATAGTCGTGAAAGAAAAGTGGTTCACAATGTGTTAAAGTATTTGTCGAAGAGAAATACTAAGGGTTCGGACAATATTTTCGTTGAATAATGTTTCCGACAAAGGTTGTCAAATTGACTGACATGTTTATCGTATAGTACAGTCCACTATGAAAATTAGCTGTGGTTTGTTTCAACTACCTATTTTAAAATTTTTTGTCACTTTGTAAGTGTTGAATTTTATGGAATTGGGAAAGAAGTACCGAGTTTGAAGCGTTCATGAGCAGACATTGCAGTATTTGCAGTTGAATATTCTAGTTCTGAATTTGATTATTGATGAATAATAAAATAAATTCTAGTAGCTCGATTGATGGTTTCATTTAATTTATTTAAACCAGGTTACCTATAATAATATTTTTCGTTAATTTATGAAAATAACAAATTAGCCCGTAATCCTGAATCCTGATACATAATGTTAGCATATTAATTTAACACAGGTACGACTGTACTCAGTGTTGCACTATCAAATGCAATTGACGCGCCTCTATGCCAGGGTTTTTATGTTTCTGGTCAGGCTATACTACCCAGTTGTACCCACTAACGCATTTCAAACTAAAATACTGTGGTATCTCATACAGCTGAAATAAGAGTGGTTTTGAACAAAAAAGTGTACCCTCATGTGCTATCGAATTCACATCAACTATCCAGACAGTTCATCGCCAATGCAAGCAGGCTGTACAGTCAACCGACTATCAGACCGTAAAAATTGTTGCAAAACAGCTCCTATTGCCTTTAATACAAGGTCCAGTGTTTAGCTCAACTTGCTGTCTGTACATCGCCTATCACTGGTACGGATTCGCGGAGTAATTGGATTGGCTGTGTGTAGGACAACCCTGCCGAACTGAACCTAACTTCGCGTGAGGATAAATTTCAATTCCGTAGTTTGTCTTCAGGCATATTGAGTTAGGACGGAGTTATGAATCTTGTGCTGATTTAGTGGGATTGAATCATACAATTGAGACAAATACCTTTCGTTCCTAACAATATCTGTAAGTATCTAGGATCTACAGTTTGGCCTCTATAATGGACTACACATTTATCACACATTTTAAATTACTGTCAAACAAGTTCAAAATAAGTTTCCGAACATAAAATACTAAATAAAAGATTATACTTTGTATGTTTTCTTTCTTTTCTTGTTTTGTGTAGTTTACAATTCTATAAATCTATTCTATCTACTAAACTAAACAAGATAATAAGTATAGGCGGTTCTTGCATTCAAAATATTTATAGACTTTAGTAATTGCATCATTCCTTGTATAAATATCACATCGTTACCTCACATACTTAAGAACTCATTTTTTAAGCATCTAACTTAAAGATAATCTTCCTTGCATCGAATAATTTTCGCGCTATTCGTCACAATCTAGTCAACGGGGCGTATCGATCGAAAAACCCACTTTCCGCGATTAGAAATAGATTGGTATCGATCAGATTAGTCGAATAAGAATAGTATTACATATTCATGATGGCCGGCGGGCGATGAATTAAAATTCTCGATTCTTTGGACAAGAATAACTTGGAACAGAATAGTTTATTAGTTTAGACACTCGTTAAGTTGACGAACAGGAAAACGCTTTTAAAGGCATATTGAATAAGGCTAGGAACTATTATAAAGTTTAGCCAGAAGTATGAGTACAAATACTCTCTATTGATGTTACAAAAAACCTTTCAATTAGGTACAAGAATTACAAAAGTTAGAACGTCACAATTCAGGTAGATTACGGAAAAAGTTAGTAAGAAATGAAACTGAAATCGAGTTAAACTGTTCATACATACCTAGCTAGCATATGAATAACATATTTAGTAGTTGCAAAACTCTCTAATACAGAGTAGTAGTAGGCACTCTGTAATTGAAAAAACATAGGTACGCGTATAGTCTAAAATTCTGAAACGTCTCAAATGTCATAATTTTAAGGTAGTACAAGGTGGTAAAAATCGGAACTAACAATCCAGTATTGACAGTAGCGCCCTCCTGACAATGCATAGCTGGGACGGTACAATGTAAGACATCTATACAAATCAGTAGGCAACAGTTATTTAGCATGAAAAATGTTATTGAAAGCGACAGCTTTTACCAACGTAGGTAAGCTGATTGGATTGGGAACTACATTCACTTCAATCCACTCACATTCGCGTTTCAACCCAATTTCCCTACCAAAAGCATTTTTTGTGGAGTTAATTTGATTTACTGCGAAGTTTCAATCGGGTAGTATAATCTGATTAAAATTTGAATAACTATCATCAAGTTATTATTACTCGATATTAAATGAAGCGAAAATTGGTACAATTCATTAAACATTAAGGTAAGGCTATTTGAGTTAGTCTATTTAAGTACTCGTTTGACCGTGATGGTAAGTTCGTGAAATTTTTGTGAATGTCTGCTAATAGTTTATACAATATGCAAAGTATTTAGTAAATAATACAAAGTATCTAATTAAGGTAAGTCAGCTTCTCAATATTTTTGTTCTGTTATATTTTATGTTACAGGCGGTATTTAACCATAGGCTAACGCCATTATCAGTAGGTGAGCTTAACAACTACAAATTACGAGTAGGTATATTAATTTTTAACTGCTTCATGCAACCCATCTTGCTTTACCCGTCGAATACCCCGAACCACGTTGTATACACAGCCGATGATCAATACATTAATTAACTTGGTTAATTACTAATGTTAACCCTCTGACGGACCGATCGGTCACTAACCGGTAATGCAGCCGACCCAATTAAAGGATGATGGGCACTTTTCTATGGAATCTGGGCGTAAAACCAACAGAAATGTAACTACTATTATTTGTTAGGACTTAATATCAGAAATATATTTTCATATAAATAACTACCAAAAACTCTCGGGTTTGCTTGGAAATTGACATAATGTGTAATAGTAATAGGTGCTTTATTACGCAAACAAAAAATATTATTAATTAATATACTTATCTACTTACATTTTAAATACATTATGTTATTTATCCATTATTATGTCCAACAGTTCAGGAGTGGGGCCAACAAATGGTTTATTTAAACCATGTTCTACATTATAAGCGTAAGACCATATCTAGGTACCATTTAGAGAAATGACATCAACACAGTCATGTTTCAATGGGATTTCTACCAGTTAAGTTGTTGTGTTGTCGCATAATCGATCACTGATCGATTATTAATCGAATTGCCAAAAAAACGATTTATCGATTAACAATTCGATTAATCGATTTTATTGATTACCATCATTACTATCATTTGATTGTTAATTCAATTCCTTATTTTCAGCAATATAATCGATTATTGCAATCGAATAATCGATTATGATTTATTCGGTATACATACTTACTAAATCGATAGAATCGATAGTAAGATATGATAAAATACTCTCAATATGATTGATAAAAGCAAAATAATTGACCTAATACTATTTTTATTACCCTAATGTGATGTGAAATACTATGGAAACTTTGCATATTCAACGACCTCTATCTCCGTATCCCCGCGTATTTCAGGGTTGTTGTTATACTATGAAATGAAGTACTAGTATTAACCTTTAATTTAGTATACTTTTTGTTTCTGTTGGTTTAACGCCCAATATGCCCATCATCCTTTATGGACGTGTTTACACGGGGACGTAAAGACCCGCTTTACGACGGCCATTACGAATTATAAGTGTTTTTATGGTAATCGTTGTGTAAACAAGCTTTTGGTGTCTCGTGAATTATTAAAAACATGAGTGATGCAGGCCGCTGGACGCATATTGATAGAATTGATGTAACATCATAATAGATTTTTTATTTGGAAATAGCATGTAATATTGTCACATGATGGTCACATTGTCTGTATATATTGAATGTTTTCTTCTAATTTCATGAAGATAAACAAACATTTTGGTCGCTTGTGGTTAAGTCTAAATAATGGTAATGATACACATACTCAAAACAACATTAAGTTAGTTGTACAGAAGTTGTAGGTAATATAACATTTTATCATATTTAGGATTAACTAATTTAAATGTTTCAAAATTTTGTGACGAAATATTCAGCCAAAAGTTACTTTAATTGAATTTGAACAGTGTCAGGCTGTAAAAAATATAGCAAAAAATATCATGAGAATTGTCTGAGTGTTGCATTGGGGCGACCTTTTTCCGAGCGTAATTTAATAAATAAGTCGTGCGTGATGTTGCAGGACTAAAATGTGGAGTATTAAATTAATAGTAATATTAAAACCAAACTCACAGTTTCTCTTGAAATATCGCTAGATGTGTTGTTATGGCGTAACCTTTCACCTATATTACGTTATAAATGTAACGCTCTGTTACATTACAGAAAAGATGAGGTGTGTGATAGGGTCCGTCCCGCNTTTAAATAATAATCTTTTTTGCTATTTACTTTTGGGATCATTAGAACTTTGTGACGCTCTTTTTATTTGTTTTTGCGACGGAACGGCGGAGTTTTGCGAAGTTTGACACGTTATTATAGTATGGAAGAATTTCTTTGGAGTATGAGAAAATTATTCTTAGAATTTAATGTATCAAATGTCTTTGTCTTCTTCTTTTTATGGTAAATCAAATAAATTGTGACGAAAGTTTTCTCATTCTTAATCGTGATCATAGCTATATTAAGAGAAGATCTTTGTTATCCAAAATAAGCGCGCAATGTGTATGTAAAACTCTACGTTGCGTACGTACTACGTACTCTAATTATGCTACGCTGCGTTTTTGGTAAAATTAAAGTTGTGGGTACTTATTTTAGGTACCTACTTCTTTTAAACTTAGAAGCACAATCTAAAGTCAACTGCTAAGAGTTTACCATTTTTAACCGACTTCAAAAAAGGAGGAGGTTATTACTACCCAGTTGTACCCACTAACGCACTTCAAACTAAAACACTGTGGTATCTCATACAGCTGAAATAAGAGTGGTTTTCGAACAAAAAAGTGTACCTTCATGTGCTATCGACTTCACATCAACTATCCAGACAGTTCATCGCCAATGCAAGCAGGCTGTACAGTCAACCGACTATCAGACCTTAAAATTTGTTGCAAAACTGCTCCTATTGCCTTCAATACAAGGTCCAGTGTTTAGCTTCACTTGCTGTCTGTACATCGCCCATCACTGGTACGGATTCGCGGAGTAATTGGATTGGCTGTGTGTAGGACAACCCTGCCGAACTGAACCTAACTTCGCGTGAGGATAAATTTCAATTCCGTAGTTTGTCTTCAGGCATATTGAGTTATGACGGAGTTATGAATCTTGTGCTGATTTAGTGGGATTGAATCATACAGTTGAGACAAATACCTTTCGTTCCTAACAATATCTGTATCTAGGATATATACAGTTTGACCTGTATAAATAATGTCATTTAAAATTACTATCAAATAAAGTTTCCGAATAATAAAATACTAAACTAAATGATAGATATTTTCTTGTCTTTTGTGGTGTTACAATAAAGTGTATTCTATCTAAGTATCTATCTACTAAACTAAACAAAATAATAAGTATAGGCGGTTCTTGCATTCAAAATATTTATAGGCCTTAGTAATTGCATCATTCCTTGTATAAATATCACATCGTTACCTCACATACTTAAGAACTCATTTCTTAAGCATCTAACTTAAAGATAATTTTCCTTGCATCGAATAATTTTCGCGCTATTCGTCACAATCTAGTCATCGGGGCGGACTATCGATTGAAAAACCCACTTTCCGCGATTAGAAATAGATTGGTATCGATCAGATTAGTCGAATAAGAATAGTATTACATATTCATGATGGCCGGCAGGCGATGAATTAAAATTCTCGATTCTTTGGACAAGAATAACTTGGAACAGAATAGTTTATTAGTTTAGACACTCGTTAAGTTGACGAACAGGAAAACGCTTTTAAAGGCATATTAAATAAGGCTAGGAACTATTATAAAGTGAAGCCAGAAGTATGTGTACATATACCTACTCTCTATTGATGTTACAAAAAACCTTTCAATTACAAGAATTACAAAAGTTGGAACGTAATAATTCAAGCAGATTTATTATTACTGAAGAAGTTAGTTGGTAGAAATGAAATTGAAATGAAGATGTTCTGTAACATAAAAAATATTTAAAATTATGATTTAGTTAAAAACTCTGCATTAAGTACATAATTAAGTAGTAGTAAGCACTCTGTAATTGAAAAAATATAGGTACGCGTATAGTCTAAAATTCTGAAACGTCAAGGGTAAAAATCAAAAACTAACAACCCGGTATTGATATTAGCGCCCTCCCGTAAATGACATAATTTTAAAGTTATTCAACGTGGCAAAAATTGGAACTAAAAAATCCAGTATTGATAGTGGCGCCCTCCTGACAATGCATAGCTGGGACGGTACAATGTAGGACATCTATACAAACCAGTAGGCAACAGTTATTTAGCATGAAAAATTTCATTGAGAGCCACAGCTTTTATCAACGCACTCGTAAGCTGATTGGATTGGGAACTACATTCACTTCAATTCACTCACATTCGCGTTTCAACCCAATTTCCCTACCAAAAGCATTTTTTGTGGAGTTAATTTGATTTACTGCGAAGTTTCAATCGGGTAGTATAATCTGATTAAAATTTGAATAACTATCATCAAGTTAATAATACTCGATATTAAATGAAGAGGAAATTGGTGGAATTCATTAAACATTTAAGGTTAATCATTAGCTATTTGAGTAAGCCTATTTACTCGTTTGATCATGATGGTAATTTCATGATATTTTTGTGAATGTCTGCCATGGACCATGGTTTATTTACTATGCAAAGTATATACTTAAAGTAAAAAAGGTAAGTCAGCTTCTCAATATTTTTCTTCTGTTATATTTTATGTTACAGGCGGTATTTAACCATAGGCTAACGCCATTATCAGTAGGCGAGTTTAACAACCACAAATTATATTGATTTTTAACTGCTGCATGCAACCGATCTTGCTTAACCCGTCGAATACCCCCAAACCACGTTGTATACACAGCCGATGATCAATACATTAATTAACTTGGTTAATTACTAATGTTAACCCTCTGACGGACCGATCGGTCACTAACCGGTAATGCAGCCGACCCAATTAAATTTATGGACGTGTTTACACGGGACGTAAAGACCCGCTTTACGACGGCCATTACGAATTACAAGTGTTTTTATGGTAATCGTTGTGTAAACAAGCTTTTGGTGTCTCGTGAATTATTAAAAACATGAGTAATGGTGATGCAGGCTGATGGACGCATTTTGACAGAAAATGTACATAGACTGCAATTTTATTGGGAAATAGCATGTGTCTCTATATGTTGATTAATAAGCTTTTGTTATTAATTTATTCTAATTTTAAGGAGATAAATAAACGTTAGGTTTATTTGTGGTTAAGCCTAATTTATGGTCATGACTCAAGACCATAGAACTCAAAACAATATTAAAGTAAGTTGCAGTACAGAAATTTGATTTTTAGATCTAACAAATTCAAATGTTATAAAATTTTGTGACGAAATGTAGGGCTAAAAGCTATTCTTTAATCATTTGACGCTGTCAGACTGTAAAAAATATAGCAAAAAATATCATGGAAATTGGCTGAATATTGATTGGGGCGACCTATTTCCGAGTGTAATTTAATAAATAAGTCGTGGGTGATGTTGCAGGGTTAAAATGTGGAGTATTAAATAGTAATATTAAAACCAAACTCTCCTATGAGAAACTATTTTCTCTTGAAATATCGCTTGACGTGTTGTTATGGCGTAACCTTTCACCTATATTACGTTATAAATGTAACGCTCTGTTACATTACAGAAAAGATGAGGTGTGAGATAGGGTCCGTCCCGTGGGCTTCGCGGACCCATCCCGCGTGGTAAGGGTTAATGTGGTCCTGAGAACGGACTTGATATATTATGTAACATGGCTTCATTCTATCTGTAGTGTAAAAGGATAAAGTAAAAAGCTATAAGTATTTCTTTTTTCTTTCAATACAGAATCAATAATTTTTTGTTTGTTGTGTGTTTATTTTCCCCCCAATAAGTTGGCATAAGCTCTTTCAAGCATCCTAATATAACATTCGTAACCAAACCCTACTGGCATTGATTCAGGATAATAATGTAAGCCAGTGGTGTGAGGAAGTGATGCAGGAAACTGAGTCATTATCTCAACTCAAATATCAAACTCTTTTTGAATCAATTTAAATGAAAACTTTACACTGGTGTGAGCTCTGCGTAAGATAGTCACATTGTCTCTACATTTTGTTTGTGCCTTTGCTATAAATGTCTACCAATTTTAGTTATTTTTTACCATAAGGTCTATAACCAGTTTTTAATATTTTCTTATAATTTACACCCGTATACGTAGCATGACTGGCACAGTATATCTCAACGTCAGTGCCACAGCTCAGTTACGTTTGATATTCTTCCCGCTTCAGTCCGCAGGGCTCTGAAACACGCGGCCTGGTGTAATCAGCGCGGGTCGTTTTTCAGGCGTATCACTGCTGTTTGTATCCCTGTATCAGATCAGGAGATACATATTATGTATCTCTGTATCAGATATGTATCTCGGTATCGTGGGGCCGCGTGATTTGATAATACCCTTCATTTGAGATTGGCCCGGGGCAACTGATAGATGGGGTTTTGGGAACGTTATACGTTTTGTTTTTGTTTTTAGCTTTTATTCTGACGGACTGTTTGGTTACAACAGTTAAGTTGAATATGAAAAATAATTACGTTATTGTGACACAGTATTTTAGTACTTGATAGTTAGTATTGCCACGATAGAAAATAATAACCGTACTTACAAACTTTTTCCCACTTACTTATGAAACAAGATATTAAGATAGCATCTATTCTAGTCCTAAGACAAAATATTTATGTAAACCCCTTTGCTTGTACTCTTGTGTCTGTCTTGTTAGTTGTCCCAAATCTATACTTATAATAAATCTGTAGATAGGTCAATTCTGTACATGAAATATATTATCAAAATAACTATCAGGGGGTGATTAGTGATCGATACTGATGCCAAAAATGCAATCAGTAAAATTTTTGTCTGTCTGTCTGTCTGTCTGTCCGTCTGTCTGTCTGTCTGTCTGTCTGTCTGTCTGTCCGTCTGTATGTTCCTTATAGAAACAAAAACTACTCGACGGATTTTAACGAAACTTGGTACAATTATTCTTCATACTCCTGGGCAGGTTATAGTATACTTAGGAATTCCCACGGGAACAGGAATTAACGGGAAAATCCTTTTGTATGAAAAATCTAAACCGCTTAAGTTAGACGCTTGAAATTTGGCATGTAGGTACCTTAGTAAACTTAAAGCTTAGTTACAACAAGGAATTCCCGAAATTCCCACGGAAACGGGAATAAGCGGGAAAATCTTTTTGTATGAAAAATCTAAACCGCATAAGTTAGACGCTTGAAATTTGGCACGCAGGTACCTTAGTAAACTTGAAGCTTAGTTACAACAGGATATTGCAAAATTTCCACGGGAACGGGAGTTAGCGGGAAATAACATTTGTATGAGAAAATCTAAACCGCCTAAAATAATTGAAGGGGGTAAAACGGGATCCACGCGTACGAAGTCGCGGGCGGCCGCTAGTAAATAAATAAGATTAAAACTGTAAATGTATGGAGTTTCTTTTTATTAGATTCATGATTGAAATCTCTCAACCAAAGATGGAACAACATATTCAACAGTCTCACTAGTCTTTACCTAATTACTCGTACAACAAACACAACATTCGACCCTTAGCTTTGTTTGCAAACTTACTTTTTTAAAACAAGAATGCATGCAAAAGTCGTAAGTCAAAAAAGCAAAAACCACCCAGAAATTATTTCCTTGCGTGCAAAGTAGTGCCCACCATGCAACCACTCTCTAGCGATCGCTACTAGCGTATCGATCGATCTAATAATAGCCCACTCGCCTTATAATTGCGTTACTATTAATCACATGTTTTGCGGCGCGNGTTTTGCGTTCATTAGTTTTTAATACTTTTAAAGTGTTGATAAGAGGCTCCAATTTCTAATTCGGTCGTTAGTTTTTGTCGCATACGATATTATCATTTGTAACATCGGACAGTATCAATTACGGTGTCGGGTTTTGTAAATACGCGGTCGTTTCTTTCCATTGAGTGACGTCAACTAGTAATTTGTGAATAAACAACTTCACTTCTAATGTACTTACACTAGTAGAGTGGAACCATTAATTTTAGTTCACTTTGACAAAGCCTTTCGAATATTAGCTTCAGTTAAATAACAGTTGTTCAATAAATAGGAATCGTGAACATTCAAAACATTACACTATTTTTTTAATTGTGTTAAGTGAAATACTCGTAATAATGTTTAATAGATTTCGCGGTTTTCGTAGAAATTAATCTCAAATTTGCAGTTTCACAGAGAAAACTTGTAGCTATAGAAAAACTATTTTAGTGAGCTCTAAGTATGCTTGTTGAGTTAATTTCATCTCAGACTGGTTTTGTCCTAAGTAACATTTAAGTAGTCCACAAGTTACTTAATTGCTTATGGAGTAAGTTACAGCAATGTATCGTTTAGTTTTCACTGCGCGAGCCAGTTAAAACCAAGTGAGATGCGTTTTGGAACCATGAAAGTAGACTTTCCAAAATTTAACCTTAAAATGCGAAGTTCAAAGCGGAGTTTCTAAGTTAGCTTATTAACCGTCCTCGAGTTAACCATCACTTATCGACGTAATTAACATAAAAGGTTCCTTAACTCAGAATTAGATAGAGTCGGGTTCGAATCAATATTCCGTTTGATGGTTGTACTTAACTTCGGAAAGTTGATTTGATAACTTGGAAAGGGAATAACTTTGTGGCCTTATATTTTGTTACCATCATTATGAAGATGTAAATACACGATTGTGTCTATTTAGATGGCAAGGCAAAATAATATGCTTTAAATGTGGCTAACAGAGTTGCACCACCTTATTTTAACAGTAACCGGTGTTTTTTGTATGGATTGTGACAGATTTTTGACGTTTGTTAAATTTAAATTAAGATTGTGCAACTCAGCCTAAGGTGCTATATTTCATCTATTAAGTAAACGAGAATTTAATTATGAGTAAGTATTTTCTCGTCTCGAGAATTATGTCGAATCGACATAATGCAATGAGTTTATCACGACATAATCTCATACTCCTAAAGAAATTTTCAAGGAAATGTCTACAAAATAAATAATAATAATAATAAATATCCTTGGACATTTTACACTGCGCTTCTAATCCCAAACTAAGCAAAGCTTGTACTATGGGTACTAGAAATATATTATATGTTAATCCAAGCCTTCTATTAATGAAAATTATCCATCAAATAAGAGTAGGACATAATTATGAACAATAAAACAATGGATCGACATTTCCACAGCCCTTAAAGACGTCCAAATTATCCGCAAACAAATGGAAAAATTCGGAAAATTTAAAACGAATTCCGGATCTTCAGTCTTTTGTTTTTTAATCAACCGCACGATGCCGACAAAGGTTCCGACATTCCGGGGTTCCGAAGTTTTGTTAATTGCCGATTCGGGAGCCTTCTTCATTCGGAAGAGGGGAGGATGGGAGTCGGAAGACGGAATACCATGCCGGAGATGTGGCATCGCTCCGAACTGAGATTTCGCCATAAAAATCTAATGCAAAAGTTTTTGGTGGCGTTGTCGTGTGCGTTTAAAATACACGTTTGTGTATTACAGGTAAAAAAAAAAAACCGAATTGAGAACCTCCTCCTTTTTGTTGAAGTCGGTTAAAAATTAGCACGTCACACTGACACTGGAAGTAGATGAGCCGAAGATGCTAAGTTACCTCAGTTTCGAGATATATGACCAATTTTTGTTATTAATGAACATCTAATCACTGTGTAGTGCCAATTTTGGGACAGCCTGTGTATGCCTTCTTTTTAATGATTTAAGAAATTGCAGATCTTTAGCTCCATGGATTATTACAACCCACATTATACTCAATGTCCCATATTTGATTTAATTCTAGCCTCTTATTTAGGTCGGAAATGAAATGTCATAACCAGATTACGTTTAAGTCTTTATTAAATTATCCTCATACGTTATTAGCCGCAAAAATTACCGCATCTGTCGCGTGAAGGTTATGACGACTTCCCTCTCTGTCTGCCCCAAGGGGAGACAAAGGACAGCTCATTAACCCTGCGGATGTGGACAGAAATAATACGGGCGGCCCTTTTTAATTTAGCAACGTTGTTCCTATTGTGCTCTCTGTTGTAGGAAACGCCTTATGTTGCTGTTTTGTTGTCTTTTACACTGTTTAGGGTTTCGGGTACATTTTTGGGGAGAATTTGTGGACGTTTAAATGTTTCACTTTTGTTACGCGTCATGCCTATTTTGAAACAGAATGACCAGAACAAAACAGCCATTTGTCAGCCAAAGTCTAACCTCTTATAGTCCTAGTGATCTTTAGGGTAAAGTGAATCAGATGTACAATTATCGGAATTACGAATTACAGTTTCTCAAAGATATCCCCTAATTAAATTTCATTGAAATTAGTTCAGTGGTTTAAGACTGAAAAATAAGCAGACAAAATTACTTTCGCATTCAGCTATATTTGGGACGTGTATAAGTGTCCTGGAAAGGGCCTATGTACTGAACAAACTATTTGAATTTAAATTTGAAAATTAGTATGGATCCGATAATATCATCAGCACTTTATTGACACTGAAAAGGAAATAAACTAACCGCCCAAGTTCATCTGTTTCTGACCCCGCATTGCGGCCGCTCCCCGGATGACGGGGAATGTCTCGGATTCACCGCCTGTTTTTACTTAGTTAATTAAAAGTTTCGCGAGAACTTGTGTTGTTTCGAGTCTTTATCCGGCGAGTTGACAAACGATAGTTTTTGGAACTACTAAGTTTGTTAAAGAGACACTTTGAACCGCAGAATCACGGCAGAAGAGAGTGTTTGTGAAAATGCGGTTTCACTTTTCTGTATCACCGTGGAAGACAACCAAAATCATAACTAAACTAAAGTTTTTAAAATCAGAATTTAATGAATAATATGGGTATGATTTTCAAATATTTAATTGAATAATAATTCAGTGTGAGACCCTGGAAAGGACGTAGGCTACTTTTTATCTCGAAAATAATTTCTTACTGTGGTAATAAGGGTGGACATTATTATGGAGAATCAATAATTTTTGAAGTTTAAAATTCAGAAAAAACGAAGCTGTGGGTAAAAGCTACACTACGCTACGCTACGCTATTTGAAAGTAAATTCACCTATGCGTCAAAAATTACTCAATATCTTTTGCGACTACCAATATTTGAACACAACATTTGAGGTTAAATGCGTACGCACACTGTATGACCTCATCTTCCAGACAAAAACATCGTAACACTCCATGTTTTATGCAAACCATCGTATAAAACGAGCTATCTTTAACGCCTTACCGAAACGGGGGATCTAATACAAAAACAAGTACAGTCGTGAGAACAAGTGGCTGCTACAGTTTGCTTAATGATACTGCTCCAGCTGCGCTTTAGAGGTACAGTCGATAGCAGATAGATTTTTACGTTTGTTACACTTGCTTTTATACGCGGCTTCACCCGCGTGAAATTTAGTTTGTCACAGATCGTCATAGATTATAGCCTATAATAATATGTTATTCTGGGTTATAAAGTAATGTCATGTAAAGTTTCATCAAAATCCGTTCAGTAGTTTTGCGTGTAAGGCGATTATCACACTGCACCGCGCTCCGCCGCGGTCCGCGTGGCTACATATAAAAAATCAAGCGCGCAGACGCGTTGTCAGTGTGTTGTGCCGCGCGTGTTTTCTATACAAACTGAGGTACTTGCATATTATAATGATTAAATCTGTCGTCCCGCGTACCGCGGCGGAGCGCGGTGCAGTGTGATAATCGTCTAAGAGTTACAAACGGGAGGGATGACATATTAAGACGTGACAGATCATACAAATCTGAAAGCACATTTGAAGCCTCGCTGAAGTTTGACGTCCCAAAAACACCCTCCCTTGTCGTTTCCATACCTACCACTGACTGAGTGAAGCACTAAAGCCCGGTCCGTGAGCACGTAGAATTTTGTCCAATGACCCCTAGCTACCCATCCTTATCGCTCGCGCGTAATTATATTGCTGTCGCGACTGTGCGACTGGCACCCGCGGTGAGTGTGCTTCTATTCTTCTAAATTCTACGTGCTCACGGACCAGACTATGGACCTATTATTGTTATTTATTATGTATCGCCTAACTACTTTTGTTTCGATTGAACCATGTCAAAGGTTCATTAANATCAATAAATTTTGAAGTTTAAAATTCAGAAAAACGAAGCTGTGTGAAGTGGGTAAAAGCTACACATATTTGAAAGTAAATTTACCTATGCGTCAAAAATTACTCAATAACTTTTGCGACTACCAATATTTGAACACAACATTTGAGGTTAAATGCGTACGCAAACTGTATGACCTCATCTTCCAGACAAAAACATCGTAACACTCCATGTTTTATGCAAACCATCGCATAAAACCAGCTATCTTTAACGCCTTACCGAAACGGGGGAATCTAATACAAAAACAAGTACAGTCGTGAGAACAAGTGGCTGCTACAGTTCGCTTAATGATTACTGCTCCAGCTGCGTTTTAAAGGTACAGTCGATAGCAGATACATTTTTACGTTTGTTAGACTAAACAATAATACTGTAAAGTTTCATCAAAATCCAAATATTTGAAGTCTCGCTGAAGTTTGACGTCCAATAATTAACTTTAAAAAAAAAACCGACTTCAAATGCGTGAACACAAAAAAAACTAAAAATAAAAAAAAAGGTCTACCCTTGGGGGTGAAATATTTTCTTCAAATTCGCATGAAACCACCCTTTTGATAATACCTATTCAACAAAAAAATAATCGTTCAAATTGGTTCATAATCGGCGGAGATATTGCGTATAAAAAAGTTCATCCCCAATTTTCCTTAAGTCCGACACTAGTCTGTGGCCTCAATTCTCAACTCGCACGAAGAAGAAGCGGCTCATAATAAATTCAGGCACTAGCCATTACAGCCCACACAAACGAGGTTTACATAATAATACTGAATAGAAAATGAAGAATGGCCGGCTCCATAGAAATGGGTTTAACTATGAAAGCTGGAACAGGTATGACCACTGAGTTAAGGTTTCAAAATTTAAGAGAATATCTCTCAAATTATTTCGTACGGGACTATTCTCGTTGCCACCGCTGCAACTCCTGTGCAGTCAGGTTCTACATCTTGAACGCCAATAAAAATCCAACCAGTGAAGTCAAGGCAAGTTTTTCCCGGGGAAAGTAAAACTGTCATTGGACCCGCAACGAAATTAATCAGAAGAACATAGGAGGAGTTCGACTTCCCTCCATTGCAAAGCGGATGACGGGTGCCAAAACAAGGATCGTCCAGCAGTGGAGACAAAATAACCTGAATATCAAATTCATAGCATATTTGCTACTTTAATGATATTGTAGTACGAGTACTCAACATATTGTCAGATTTTATCAAATCCATTGTCGGACTCCTGCAGTGATGAGTAAATAGCCTGACGACATGGATATATGTTTATTATATGTAGTCTGTTAGCTATTTGATGCATAAACTACAATATTGTCAGGTTTCATCAAAACATTTTTTTTCTGTGAATCAGCAAACATTTCTTCCGCGTTCACATAACCGTGGTAGACTGTACGAGGAAGGCGTAAATTCTAACAACCTAAAGCACTTCGCACCTGATAGAAATAAGCCGTTGGCCCTCGATAAACTGCGTCGATAGAAAGTAAACAACAACTTTTAGGCGGTAGGGTTGCCGGGGAGGCTAAAAGGTGTCAAAAGCCTTAACTACCCCGCTGGAGAACGTTACGGGCGAGGATACCCTTAAGAGGTAAAACTATGGCTTGGTAGGATATAGTAAAAACTATCCAAAAGAGAAAACTTAATATTGTTCCGAATTTTTCATGGGAACTTTATCTACATACTTAATTACCTACATCTACAATTCCTAATGAGTTTCACATTCTTTTATTTACTCCAATATTACCTTACTTTTTTTCAGCTCTTCCGTTACTACATCACATTAAGTTCTACTTCCTGCATGCAACAACTAGGTAATTCTTGTTGCATGTAGAAAGAGTAACATAAAATAATAAGGTTGTAAATACTTAATACTTTTGTGTGATGATTGCTAGAGTTATCCTAGGAGATGAATGTAATCAAAATTTTTATTAGTATTTTGAATCTTTTCAGGGTACTTATACACGCCCCAAATAAGTTGGAGTGTCATTAGATTCAGTAGAATATCTGAAGAGAGTCAACCCTAACTTCACTCTCCGGTGCTGGCAAATTTGCTATCTGAATTATTTCATTTTCCGGTGTGCGTGCGAAAACAGCGCAATAAATACAGCTTGCTCATTGGGGCGCTTATAAATTCAAATATTTATTAATTATTTTAAGTAAGTAATTAAGTAGGTAAGTATAATCAGAAATCTTTGCTCATTTAGTAAGTATGAGCGTTAAATATTTCGTTACACCCAAAGCAGTCAAAAAGTTCGCAACACGTCTTTGTTACAACGGTTGTGTTTTTTGGGAGACACGAACTATTTGATGGTGACAATACTTAAAAGGACCATAAGACGTTGGTTCGTTAAAATGTATTAAGTAGTATTAATTGCATCTAAAAATGCTTTTTCTTTGACCTAAATCAAGAAATGTTTATGCAATTAGGACCATCAAATTACATTAAGTTCTGTTAACAAAATGTTTGGATCCATTTGATACTTTAAAACTCGCCCTCGAGCTTTACTGAAGTTTTAAAAGTATTTTAAGCACAAGTCTGTTTTTTTCGTCTTTCTACAATCTACTGGGTGAACGTATATTGGATATCAAGGCAAATTATTGCCAGTTCTCACTGGCTGGTTTTATTGTTTTCATGTTCACTCGTGTTCGTTGTGTTTCTGTGAAATACAATTTTACGTTCTCTCTGTAATTTATTGCTTTTCACAGTTACATTTTATTGTGGAAAATTTTCTCCACGATTTTTGGCAAGGAAGTCTGAACATGAAATATTACCTATTTATACATTAAATTAAATTGAAAATAATAAGTAGTACTCTTTATTGTATTGTTTTAGCCAAATGACGTCCACTACTGGACAAAGGCATCCCTCAAGGATTTCCACAACGAACGGTCCTGCACTTCCCGCGACCTTCATCAGATCGTCGGTCCACCTAGTGGGGGCCTGCCCACATTAAGTCTTCCAGCCCGTGGTCGACACATGAGAACTTTTCTTTTTTTTTGTTGCATACCACACAAAAATATCACTATNATCACTACAAAGATTTCAAAATGTGAAAAAAGGAATTTAGGCTTTCAGGTGAAGGCTGTGTAAGGCTAGCTCGCTCCAGTACGCGCGCAACACACTAACAACGCGTCTGCGCGCGGGATTTTTTATATGAAATCACGCGGACCGCGGCGGAGCGCGGTGCAGTGTGATAATCGTCTAAGCGAAGTGTGGCAGCACAAAACTGATCTTAGTAGATATCTTTGGAGAAGAGTATGTCTAGGATGTTTTTGTCTTTTGGTTGTTAAATGTACGAGGAAAAGCCTGACCACTATTCCCAATTTTAGTCTAGTTCCTTGTTGATTGAAAGTACATACGTACCTAGTTAGTGTTTTTTTCGCGATCATGAATATGAAATTGTACCTAGTTTCTTTGTTCACCCCACCAGTAACCCTGCGATGTTCCGATAGCGAACACACAGTACGCGGTAACGAAGTGGCACGCGAGCCTATGGAAATGAAGTCCGCAAGCCACAGGCGACTGAGGGTTTGATTAATATATTCGTTTCAACCAAAAGACCACTGCTGGACCTACCCGTATTCACTGATGATGATGAACAAATGATGCTTGCTTAAGTGAAGCAGAAAATTGAACTCAGAGCATTAAATAGAGCGCTGTGATTGGTTCGTGTGTCACGTTGTGCGTCCACGCGCACTGTGAGACCTCATAGTAATGTTTGTGAATACGGGCGTTAGGCTTTCTTAGGGATGCCATACAAGGTGGAATGACAAACTTATAAAGGTAGCAGGAGGGCGCTGGATGCAGGATGCTGCCAACCGATCATTATGGAAATCATTGGCAGAGTGGACGACCTATGGCTGATATAATGATGATTTTGAAGGATTTCCTTCTCGAAATTCTATTTTTTTTATGTGACTGGAGGCAAACGAGCAGACGGATCACCTGATGGTAAGTGATTACCGTCGCCCAATTCTAACCAAATTGTCGGTCAATCGAATGCAAGGCTTGTCCTCACTATTTCCGATCCGTGGTAGTGTGAAATTATTGAGATGTCTTGATACTGGATGTACACCATCGTAACGAACGAGTACGGTATTAAATTAGCGCTACAATATCCACAACTACCTATGTTTATTTTATTCCCTAAGGCCTAAGTACTGTATAAATTATTTGATTTGATACAATAAGTGGCGATTACTTTTATTTCGAAGTTAAACAAGCCTATGTTTATGTTTGGTTCTTCGGTTTGTCATCCTGTCACGCCATTCCTGTGGCGGAGTTTTGGGACGACGAAGTGTAGGTTTGTTGTCGACACGACAAGAAGAAGATGTTTAATTCTGAACTATAATCGTATTTCATCTGTTTCCCAACAAGAACAACCAAGTCAGGACGAGAAGTTATTGTTTTTCTTTCAGTCTCTTGGGAGCGAGTAGCTACGACAACTAGTAAAGTAAGTAAAACTACGCTAACAAAATATATAGGTACTTTTCAATACTTTGCTAACGTCTATTATCCAATATCACGTGTCCAGGTAATACAAGCCTTTCATAAACTTCGAACAGGATTTCTCTGTCTTTACCAAATGCCAATATCATTTTCTAGGTCCAGTTATTTTAGATTGGGGCTCAAAGTTCTACCCAGATTGTAACTAACTACAATATGTACGGGGATGGCAAGTTTTGTTGACATCAGTGTAATTTCGGTTTGTAAACTGTGTATTGAGAAAATATTTAGCCATGTATCAGGATACTAACTTATGTTTTCAATTAGAACAAGTAAAATACTCGGATCTTAGAAACGCTTCCTTTGTAAGATAACCTGTAGGTACTATCAGTTTCCTTACTATTCAAATGTTTGCGTTTTTCCCATTTATCACATGTCATTGGTGTTACCATTTACGTAATTTAAAATGAGTTTAAAATTTGATTGGATGAAAGCAATCAATAATGCCCAATCGCTATTCCCTTAGACCACCTTTTTTCGACGTGCTGTTCGCATGAATTCGTGACCTCAATATTGATTTTGTGTAGCTTTGCCAATAAAAAACTGAAAGGGGTTGGCGAACCGGCCGGTCTCGGCTTATTTCAATTTTTTATTGGCCCAATGTCGCTATGACCTTTATGGGATAACCATAGTTTGTAACAAACTTTATTCGTTTAGGTTTTGTAACATTGCGAGTAATTTTTTGGGCATAAGTATAGTCTTAATAACGAGTTTCGAGGGTTGGATATTTTTGTTCGATTCTTTTGCAATATCCTTCCAGAAACTTCTGCAAACTTCACTTATCACATCTGTTTTAACACAAACCCACTTCTTAATAAAAAGTTACACCTAAGATGAACCTTGGATTAAAATGACATTTCCATACTAAATGATCATTTAAGCCAGAGTTCAACTAGGGTANGTTAGTGTTTTTTTCGCGATCATGAATATGAAAATAGTACCTAGTTTCTTTGTTCACCCCACCAGTAACCCTGCGATGTTCCGATAGCGAACACACAGCGCGCGGTAACGAAGTGGCACGCGAGCCTATGGAAATGAAGTCCGCAAGCCATGGGCGACAGAGGGCTTGATTTATATGATTCGTTTCAACCAAAAGATCACTGCTGGACCTACCCGTATTCACAAATGATGCTTGCTTAAGTGAAGCAGAAAATCGAACTCACAGCATTAAATAGGTTAATAGATTGGTTCGTGTGTCACCCTGTGCGTCCACGCGCACTGTGAGACCTCATAGTAATGTTTGTGAATATGGGCGTAAGGCTTTTTCCTAGGGATTCCCACAAGGTGGAGTGACGACCGCTAAAAGGTAGCAGGAAGGATCTGGATGTAGGCCGCTACCAACCGGTCATTATGGAAATCATTGGAGGAGGAATTCAATGTTCAGCAGTGGACGTCCTATGGCTCATATAATGATGATTTTGAAGGATTTCCTTATCGAAATTCTAACCAAATTGTTGGTCAATTGAATGCTAGGCTTGTGTGAAATTATTGAGATGTCTTGATACTGGATGTACCTACACCATCGTAACGAACGAGTGCGGTATTAAATTAGCGCTACAATATCCACAACTATGTTTATTCAATAAGTGGGGATTATTTTTATTTCGAAGTTAGGTATACAAGCCTAAGTTTATGTTTAACTAGCTGACCCGGCGAACTTTGTTCCGCCTTAATGGCAATAAATAACGGGATACAAAGTATCCTATGTCCTTCTCCTGGCTCTAAACTACCTCCCTGACAATTTTCAGCTAAATCAGTTCAGCCGTTCTTGAGTTATAAGTGGAGTAACTAAGACGACTTTCTTTTATATAATAGACTAGCTGACCCGGCGAACTTTGTTCCGCCTTAATGGCAATAAATAAGCAGACTTTTTTTTTAATTTCGAACGGGATAAAAAGTATTGCCTATGTCCTTCTCCTGGCTCTAAACTACCTCCCTGACAGTTTTCAGCTAAATCGGTTCAGCCGTTCTTGAGTTATAAGCGAAGTAACTAACACGACTTTCTTTTATATATATAGAAGATATATATATAGATAGAAGATTCTGAACTATAATTGTATTTTTTCTCAACAAGAACAACCAAGTTAGGAAGGAGAAGTTATTGTTTTTCTTTCTATCTCTTGGGAGCGAGTAGCTACGACAACTAGTAAAGTAAGTAAAACTACACTAGCAAAATATGTAGGTAGTTTTCAATACTTTGCTAACGTCTATTATACAATACCACGTGTCCAGGTAATACAAGCCTTTCATAAACTTCGAACAGGATTTCTCTGTCTCCATCAAATACCAATATCATTTTCTAGGTCCAGTTGTTTTAGATTGGGGCTCAAAGTATCTACCCAGATTGTAACTAAGTACAATATGTACGGGGATGGCAAGTTTTGTTGACATCAGTGTAATTTCGGTTTGTAAACTGTGTATTGAGAAAATATCTAGCCATGTATCAGGATACTAACTTATGTTTTCAATTAGAACAAGTAAAATACTCGGCTCTTAGAAAAGCTTCCTTTGTAAGCTAACCTGTATCAGTTTTCTTACGATGCGAAAGTTCACTTGGCTCCCTTGTCACTTAACATTGGTGTTACCATTCGAGGACATATCATTGGTGTTATCATTTACCTACGTAATTTAAAATGAGTTTAAAATTAGATTGGATGAAGGCAATCAATAATGCCTAATCGCTATTCCCTTAGACCACCTTTTTTCGACGTGCTGTTCGCATGAATTCGTGACCTCAATATTGATTTTGTGTAGCTTTGCCAATAAAAAACTGAAAGGGGTTGGCGAACCGGCCGGTCTCGGCTTATTTCAATTTTTTATTGGCCCAATGTCGCTATGACCTTTATGGGATAACCATAGTTTGTAACCAACTTTATTCGTTTAGGTTTTGTAACATTGCGAGACATTTTTTGGGCATATCGTCTTAATAACGAGTTTCGAGGGTTGGATATTTTTGTTCGATTCTTTTGCAATATCCTTCCAGAAACTTCTGCAAACTTCACTTATCACATCTGTTTAAAAACAAACCCACTTATTAATAAAAAGTTACACCTAAGATGAACCTTGGATTAAAATGACATTTCCATACTAAATGATCATTTAAGCTAGAGTTCAACTAAGTAGGGTGTAATTTTTATTAATAAGGGGGATTTTTTTTTTAAATTTATTAAAAAAAGAAAGTTAAATTTTTTATCTTGTGATTTAGAGACGCATAACGTAAATGATATAGCCCATTTATGCGTAACGATCCTTGTTTTAGAGCCGTTAGTAATAATTACGAAACTGAAATTGCATGACCCAATTACGCGCATGCAAATACAGCAAATGTATGCAAGAAATGTAAATAGGATGCGGGCGAATTGCCGGGAACAAGCGAGCTAGATTTAGTGTTATAGTGCTCTGTAAATCAGGCTGAAACGCAGGCAAACATTAGGCTATAGATTGCCAATAACTGATGGAGGCTGTGCCTCTCGATTTGCCCGCCAGGGCGGCGCCAGTGTTCCGAATTCTGTTCAAATAGAATTTCTGAAAGCATTCTTAATTTTACAACAGTTAAGCTGTATTGCCTCACGCATAATTTAGTGTTGTAACAACGAGCTACAATCAGCAACACCTATCACCGAGCAACGACACTACGTAGTTCGCACGGTTGTCAATAGATGGCACTGTTCGTAGTTAGCTCGCGATATCATTTGATTTTTTCCCGTCCTTAAGTAGTCAGGGCAAGATTGCCCGTGCGTCTTCCATTGCATAGGAGCTTGAAGCGTACAGCAGCATCCATCTCTGGATCTGTTGGACCTTTTAGCGTTACTAGGGCATCGGAACACGTTATTCCCGCCGACTGTGCTGGCGTACGGGATCATCCATATACTGGATATTCCGGACCTTGCACCTCCGCGCCGCGACACCGCGTACTCCTACTTAGTTGTTATCTTGTCACTAATTGTACTGTACCTACTCTGAAACTCCTGAAGTAAACGGACATATACTGAAATCCTGCCTTTCATTGAAGAACCTACTACAGTGTAAAGTATTAAAAAATTTGTATTTATTTTTGGCAGAACAAGGCAGGTATTTGACCGTAATGGCACCAGTTGGCAACGTTTTCCAGTCCCTAGCTTTTTTGTGTTGGAGGATTCAACAACTATTAGAACTTAGGAAAGTGTGCAAATGAGCTTTGTGATTATTTATTTCATATTTCCAGGCAACAGCGTAGCTCGAAAATTGGTAGAACATGAGGTGAAAACTTCACTAACAACTGTGATTATCTATGATAATTTTAGTCTCCAATTCGCTCGCCAGAGCGGCGTTAGTGCGCCAATTTGCACAATCTAGATTACAAGCAGGAGTTAGGAGCAGGCAAACGCGCTTAGATAGATTGATAATGCCTAAATGTGCCTGTAAATCAAGCCTTATTAAGTAAATGGTTACGTTATCAAGATGTGGCATCAATGGATGGTAGGTACGAGTGGTTTTGTCACTATATCGAATACTACCTGTTCCCGCGACTTCGTACGTGTGAAAGTAGTTTAAATATTATTTCCCGGGGAAATATTATTATTTCCCGTTTTTGCAACACTTTCCTTTTCTGCATTTGGGTGAATAATATAGCCTAAAGCTTTCCTCGATAAATAGACACAAAAATAATTATTCAAATCGGACCAGTATTTCTTGAGATTAATTTCAACCAAACAAAAAACTCTTCAGCTTTTATAAATTTTATTTTCAAGCTTAAAAAGCCTAGCAAAAACTGACCTTTTGGAAAATCAATACGAGTAGAAAACGATTAAATTTTTTGTTTTAGTCATAGATATTAGTTTCCTATCACAAGATACAAGTAGGTAATTTATTTTAATCATCAGTGCAAATCATGGTGTAGGCGGAGTCTACAACTACTCATGATCGTCAAGGAAACTCAACCAGTTAAATAGAGGTTGAGTATACGGGTACCTTCAAAGAATCAAACTGGAAACTCCATAGTAATTTGTAAGGTAGGTACAAAATAATGGCAAAATATGCTGTAATAGGATGTTCTATCCTATCGAGTATTATATTATCTGTGCTATCGCTGTACCTTCTAGACATTTAGATTCTCATTTATCTTATCCTAACGTTTAATTTACGATGAGCAAATATGTTTTACATTCATGATTTACATACTTCAACTTAATTAAAATTTAACAATTAACTGCAAACTTAATGGTTATGAGCCCTCAGTTGTAGTTCTGTTTTATAGCATTTGTTTTACGCCGTTGTAAATTCGACCGAGTTGATGTGTTTAATCAAATAAATTGATTTAAATGAAGTATTTGGTTTGAGTAGATCAGTTTGATTGGACTCGTTTACTGCTGAACAAACTGCGGTTGCGATCGGCTGTAACTGTCAATTAATTTGCCAAATTACATTATGATTACAATTATTTTGGTTTAACTGCTGACTCACTACTTTATTGCTTTACTGCATTAACATTACGACTCGTTTGTTGATGTTTACTTATGTAAATGATCGTGTACATTTCAAATATCTGTGTAATGCAGAGCTATTGTGGAATAATGACAACATTTATCAATTAGATTTTCAGATGTAATGGATAGATATCTCAAATTATTAAATTAAGATATTAACAACGTATCGTCTGAGCTGCAATTTGCTAGTTCATATTATAATGCTTTCCGAGAATTCGTCCGGCAAATAGTTCACCAAATACTTCCCTCAACCACTCGCCTAACCACTTGCTCGAAAATCTTCCAACTTTATAACGATTAGGAAAAAGTCGCAAAAGAACCGCCATTAGTGCTACTTCCCTCTGACCCCTCACATTAGAAAAGGACGTGTGTACATTAACGGGCAGCCCGGGATACACTGGACTGCTTTTAGTGGAAGAGGATTAGAACACGCCGGCGCTGCGTAGTGCCACTACAATGGCACTTTTTTCTCTTTTATTGTGGATTTGGACTTTGGACGCGTGAGGCAGAATAAATATAGGGTTCTAACAGCGCCCCTGGCGGGTGAAACGAAAAACATCAGCTTTGATAACATTTTTATCGCATCTATTTTTAAAGTTATGAAAACTGCACATTAAATCGGGATTGTACTGCCTTGTTTGAGTGCTTGTAAATATTTAATACCACTTGCAGACATATTTACTTCAAAAACCTTTTAAAAAATAAAAAGGTTTTTTATAAGATGGCAGACTACCGCCGGTTGCATCTATCGTACTTTTATAAAACACATCATGTCTTCGTATGAAAAACTAAACAGCACGAGTTTGAGCCTGACAAAACATGTTTGCATTTATTGTTACCTATGCCAGTAAAGCGGTGTTACATATTATACGAATCCTACAAGTTTTCGGATACAAATCGGTTAAAATGGCACTTAGCCCGTTCTGTCAACTTCAGGGACATAAATTATCATACTGAAAATGCATCAATGATCAGGCGGTGGAAGCATTAAAATTATAAGTAGTAATAAAATAGTTCAGTATAGTTCAAAATTTTCCATATACTCTTCGACTATTGACATAATTTAAGGCCATTTTTCTCACACGTCGAATCGGGCCCGCCCATAGCGGGCACCTTGCCAACCGCTCCAGTTCCGGATTAGGTTAACCGTTTCTGGTCTGGTAATATGGGTACCCGGGCCATGATCATAGAGCACAGTGCTAGGAATCACCGGTTATAATGTCAGAGATATGGTGGAAAAGAAATAATCATATCAAGTGGGAAGAAAAGTATTTGCAAGTCATGAAAAGTGGGCGTTCTATTTCGGGTAAAATGGTTCAGAAAGAATGTTTGATTACCAATGGGGCATATGAAGCGGTAAGAATTTTCAGTGTAATAACAATTTTACAGGCTGGATGTAATTTTATGAGATGAGCTTCAATAGTTTGGGGGATAGGTTAAGACATTAATAACATAGCTTAAAACATAACATCGTCAAAAAGTCTTGACACTCTAAAATCCCAAAGAATTGAAAAACCGCAAAGAACATATTTATTGAGGTCAATGTGCTTTTGATACAGTAATTTATTTTTTTTTTCTTTTAAACGTGAGACGTTCTTAGTTTTATTCTGAAATTTACTAGTATTGTTGAACAACAGAACTAGAACTAGTTATGAAATTTTTCTGACACCTAAAATTCTATCCAGGTAAAAAAATCCAGGTTCTTTCCGCAAATTCCTGTGAAATGCAAAGTATTTTCCCACTAAGCTAGTGTTACACCGCGTCGACGAGAGCGACCTCGCCTGTAATTTAGTTAGGGAATGCGGGATTAGGGCCTGGGCAGTGTCCAGGGTAGTTGTTGCATGAAATGTTGTTTGAGAGGATAATGTGGACTTTTATTGGGATGTACGGGAACTTTTATTGAGATTTTACTCGGAATTTTTGTTTGGATAGAAATGATAATTTCTTCAAAATATTTTTTNAATTTTACAACAGTTAAGCTATATTGCCTCACCCATAATTCAGTGTAAAGCATTAAAAAAATTAAATTTATTTTTGGCAGAACAAGGCAGGTATTTGACCGTAATGGCACCAGTTGGCAACGTTTTCCAGTCCCTAGCTTTTTTGTGTTGGAGGATTCAACAAATATTAGAACTTAGGAAAGTGTGCAAATGAGCTTTGTGATTATTTATTTCATAATTCCAGGCAACAGCGTAGCTCGAAAATTGGTAGAACATGAGGTGAAAACTTCACTAACAACTGTGATTATCTATGATAATTTTAGTCTCCAATTCGCTCGCCAGAGCGGCGTTAGTGCGCCAATTTGCACAATCTAGATTACAAGCAGGAGTTAGGAGCAGAGCAGGCAAACGCGCTTAGATAGATTGATAATGCCTAAATGTGCCTGTAAATCAAGCCTTATTAAGTAAATGGTCACGTTATCAAGATATGGCATTAATGGATGGTAGGTATGGGTGTTTTGTCACTATATCGAATACTAGCTGTTCCCGCGACATTGTACGCGTGAAAGTAGTTTAAATATTATTTCCCGTTTTTGCAACACTTGTTTTCTGCTATTAGGTGAATATAGCCTAAAGCTTTCTTCGATAAATAGACACAAAAAGAATTATTCAAATCGGACCAGTAACTAGTTCTTGAGATTAGCGCGTTCAACCAAACAAAAAAAACTCTTCAGCTTTTATAAATTTTATTTTCAAGCTTAAAAAGCCTAGCAAAAACTGACCTTTTGGAAAATCAATACGAGTAGAAAACGATTAAAATTTTTGTTTTAGTCATAGATATTAGTTTCCTATCACAAGATACAAGTAATTTATTATTATTATCATCAGTGCAAATCATGGTGTAGGCGGAATCTACAACTATGATCGTCAACGAAACTCAACCAGTTAGGTAGAGGTTGGGCATATGGGTACCTTCAACGAATCAAACGGGAAACTCCATAGTAATTTGTAAAGTACAAAATAATGTCAAAATATGCTGTAATAGGCTGTAGACATGTCGCTGTACCTTCTAGACATTCAAATAACTCATTTATCTCATCTTAAAGTTTAATTTACGAGGAGCAAATGTGTTTTACATTCATGGTTTACATACTTCAACTTAATGAAAATTTAACAATTAACTGCAAACTTAATGGTTATGAGCCCTCAGTTGTAGTTCTGTTTTATAGCATTTGTTTTACGCCGTTGTAAATTCGACCGAGTTGATGTTGTGTTTAATCAAATAAATTGATTTAAATGAAGTATTTGGTTTGAGTAGATCAGTTTGATTGGACTCGTTTACTGCTGAACAAACTGTGGTTGCGATCGACTGTCAATTAATTTGCCAAATTACATTATGATTACAATTATTTTGGTTTAACTGCTGACTCACTACTTTATTGCTCATTTGTTGATGTTTATTTATGTAAATAATCGTGTAGATTTGAAGTATCTGTGTAATGCATAGCTATTGTGGAATAACGGCAATATTTATGTCTGAACTAGCTTTCCGCCCGCGGCTTCGCCCGCGTGGATTTTTGTCTGACACAGAAAAACTTTATCGCGCGCGTCCCTGTTTCAAAAACCGGGATAAAAACTATCCTATGTTCTTTCCCGGGACTCAAACTATCTCTATGCCAAATTTCATCAAAATCGGTTGCGAGGTTTAAGCGGGAAAGCGTAACAGACAGACAGACAGACAGACAGACAGACAGACAGACAGACAGACAGACAGACAGACAGACAGACAGACAGACAGACAGACAGACAGACAGACAGAGTTACTTTCGCATTTATAATATTAGTTGGGATTATATTTTCAGATATAATGGGCAGATACTTACTTATCTCAAATGATTAAACTAAAATATGAACTACATTTCGTTTGCGCAATTTGCTAGTTCATGCTTTCCGAGAATTCGTCCGGCAAATAGTTCTCCAAATCCTTTCCTCAACCACTCGCCTAACCACTTGCTCGAAAATCTTCCAACTTTTTAACGATTCGGAAAAAGTCGCAAAAGAACCGCCATTAGTGCTACTTCCCTCTGACCCCTCACATTAGAAAAGGACGTGTGTACATTAACGGGCAGCCCGGAGTACACTGGACTGCTTTTAGTGGAAGAGGATTAGAAACACGCCGGCGCTGCGTAGTGCCACTACAATGGCACTTTTTTCTCTTTTATTGTGGATTTGGACGCGTGAGGCAGAATAAATATGGGGCCCAAACAGCGCCCCTGACGGGTGAAACGAAAAACATCAGCTTTGATAACATTTTTATCGCATCTATTTTTAAAGTTATGAAAACTGCATATTATATCGGGGTTGTTTGAGTGCTTGTAAATATTTAATACCTACCACTTGCAGATAAATTTACTTCAAAAACCTTTTAAAAAATAAAAAGGTTTTTCTAGAAGATGGGAAACTACCACCGTTTTCATTTATGTATCGTATTTATAACACAAAGCATATCTACGCATGAAAAACTAAACAGCACGAATTTTTGCATTTATTATTACTTATGCCAGTAAAGAGGTGTCACGAAGTCTAAAATTTTTTAATTTCTAACGAATAATTTTTAATTTTGTGTAAACGAACAGTTTTACAATAAGCAAAGATTATTAAGAGGTTTGTTCGATTGTATATTTTTATGAAAAAAATATACAATCGAACAAACCTCTCCCTTTTCGAAGTCAGTTAACAATGGCGCTTAGCCCGTTCTGTCAACTTTAGGGACATAAATTAACATATTGAAAACTCAGAAATTAAACAGGTTTCGGAGCCATTAAAATACATATAAAGAGTGCAGATAACTTCAAAATTTTTCATATACTCTTCGACTATTGACATAATTTAAGGCCATTTTTCTCACCCGTCGAATCGGGCCCGCCCAAAGCGGGCACCTTGCCAACCGCTCCAGTTCTGGATTAGGTTAACCGTTTCTGGTCTGGTAATGTGGTTACCAGAATCATGATCATAGAGTACAGTGCTAGGAATCACCGGTTATAATGTCGGAGATATGGTGGAAAAGAAATAATCATATCAAGTAAGATGAAAAGTATTTGCAAGTCATGAAAAGTGGGCGTTCTATTTCGGGTGAAATGTTTCGGAAAGAAGGTTGGATTGCCAATGGGGCATATTAAGCGGTAAGAATTTTTAGTGTAAAGAATTTTACAGGCTAGATGTAATTTTATGAGATGAGCTTCAATACTTTGGGGGCTAGCTTGAGACATTAATTACATGGCTTGAAACATAACATCGTCAAAAAGTTTTAAGACTTTAAAATCCCAAAGAATTGAACATATTTATCGAGGTCAAGTGCTTTAAAATAGTACATAAATTCATTTATATTTTTTTCTTTTGAACTTGGGAACATTCTCTGTTTGATTCTGAAAGTTACTCGAACTGTTGCTTTAGCTACATATTTCCTGACGGTGAATGGGTCGGAGTGGCTGACTCGAGATCCGAGGAGCACGGGTTCGAATCCCACCGCCGCTCGACTATTGTGGTGAACCCACTCGTAACACAAGCTCATTTAGCTTAACACGAGGGGCTAACGGGACTAATAGTAATTTGGGCAATACAAATTGCTAATAATCTTTAAAAAAAAAGTTATGAAATTTTTCTGACGCCTGAAATTTCTCTATCCAGGTTTAAAAAATTCAGGTTCTTTCTACAAATCCCTGTGAAATGCAAAGTACGTTCCCACTAAGCTAGTGTTACAACGCGTCGACGAGAGCGACCTCGCCTGTAATTTAGTTAGGGAATGCGGGATTAGGGCCTGGGCAGTGTCCGGGGTAGTTGTTGCATGAAATGTTGTTTGAGAGGATAATGTGGACTTTTATTGGGATGTACGGGAACTTTTATTGAGATTTTACTCGGAATTTTTGTTTGGATAGAAATGATAATTTCTTCAAAATATTCTTTGCTTAAAGTTTAGTTGAATGAAGTTTAAACCAGTTAAGAATATACAGTTCCTTCTTTGGTAGGTGCTTCTAAAAAGGATGATTCTCCTACTCACTTAAGGACAGTTGTAGTATTAGAGGAGTAGATTCAATTATTTTTATTTGGGCGCTTACCAAAGAATCATCGTGTATATTATCATCGTATTTATAAAGTACCTAAAATAGTGCTCTTTTATCTACTAAGCCGTCTTTAATATGAAATGTTCTTTTTAGAGCTACGTAGATTATTTTGCTACAAAAATCGTTTTACTTCAAAATGCCAGTCTACTTTCACTCCGAGAGCGCAGAGCGCATTACAAAAGCAATTGAAACGTAACGATAGCGATACCTCCAACCGTTCCCCCAAAATCTAAAATTCGAACAGGGAATCCAGGTTGGGAATTAGCTTGAATGAGCACAAAGGGCTCGGCCTGCCGACAACCTAGTTGGCGCCGCGCCAGCGCTGCAGCCTTGACCAGTCTGGCCTGCTCTGCCGAGTGATTTTGTGACACTCCAGAACTGGTGTGACGCAGGGAAAACTTGTTTATGAAGCCTACAGGCAAGAATCTTGTATGATACAGGGAAATAAGGCCTATAGGCAAGAATGGTAAAAGAAAAAGGCGTATGACACAGGAAAAAAAACAGGTTTTTCCTGTGTCATACGCCTTTTTCTTTTGAGCCTGGCCTGCCCTGCCGAGTGATTTTGTGACACTCCAGAAAAACTCGTGTGACGCAGGGAAAACTTGTTTATAAAGCCTACAGGCAAGAAAAACTATGTTAAAGGGAATATAAAGGGCAAATAATGCCTATAGGCAAGTACGCTCACAAGAAAAGGCGTGTAACCCAGCAAAACTTGTTTTATACAGATTACAAGCAAGAAGAAGTCTATGATACAGGGTAACTAAAGGAGGAGTAAAGCCTATGACCTATAGGAAAGTATGCTCACAAAAAATTTGGCTATGACACAGGAAACTTGTTTATGAAGCCTACAGGCAAGAAAATCTTGTATGATACAGGCAAATAAGACCTCACAAGAGAAGAGGCAAGAGGCAAGTATGCTCACAAAAAAATCTTGTACAACGTAGGAAAAACCTGTTTTACTTGTGTGACGTAGGGAAAACTTGTTTTATAAAGCCTATAACGCAAGGAAATCTTGTATTGTACAAGGAAATGAAAGGGCAAAAAAGCCTACAGGCAAGTACGCTCACAAGAAAAGGCATATGACACAGGAAATATTTGTTTTACAAAGCCTACAGACAAGTACGACTACCTACTCACTAGAAAACTGGTATGACGCTAGGAAAACAGCCTTCAGGCAAGTATGCTCTCTAAAAAATTGGTATGACGTAGGGAAAACTTGTTTTTATAAAGCCTTCAGGCATGTACGCTTACAGAAAAACTCGTATGACGCCAGGAAAAACTAGTTTTACAAGGTCTACAAGCATATACGCTCTCTGAAAAATTGGTATTATTCTAGAAATAAGCTAGCTCTCCGAAATATAGGTAGGAAGCCTAGATAGATAGCAACAAAACTGAGGAACTTCAAAATAGACGTACATTTATATACTAGCTTAGTTTTTCCCGTAGACAGTTGACAAAGTCCTATTTACCTCTAACCTATCTATTAAAAACTTTGTAAGATGACAAAGTCAAATACTTGTGAAGTCGTATGTATGGACTGCTATCTAGATGTTATTAAGCTTATCCAAGTTGCGGTGATACTTAAGACTCTGACTTTTGATTGATGGGAGTAATATTGGCAATACTCGTATATTCTAGACTTGATAAATACCTGCGTTCTAAAGAGTGATCGAAGCGAGTAAGATGCCAGAAGTGTAAGTAATGTAGTGTGATTTGGTTTTAGGAAAATATTTTCATTGTAATGGTTTAAGTTTGTGTAGTCTACTATACAAAATAAGTCGGGTTTTCCTTCCTGACGCTATAACTCCAGAACGCACAAACCGATTTCCACGGTTTTGCATTCGTAGGAAAGGTCTCGGGCTCCGTGAGGTTTATAGCAAAGAAAATTCAGCAAAAATTTAAAGGGGATAAATCGGGATCCACGCGTACGAAGTCGCGGGCGGCCGCTAGTATCATATAAAAATAACTAAATAATTTTCATTGTACCGATATAGAAGTGTAATCATTGTCTTCTTCTTTAAAATTAACGATAAAGCTCTCTAAATTCCAAAGAATTATTGTTTAAAACCAATAAAAAGTTTTAAACATTTTACGATCCAGCAAACTGATTGAGTTCAAACCACGCAACGTCCCGTTCGTTTCTATTTAGTGTTAGTATCAGAAGAGTTGGCAGCGAACTTTTAATGGGACGGAGTACGAATACTAACGTAGTTTTGGTCATTATTCGCCTCCAGTTAGTTTGGAACACGGAATGGTTAAATTTAAACCGAATATGAGGCTTAGGGGACACGTAAAGTGTGCATTTGCAAGTGGAACTTAAACGTACATCGGATTTGTGTACATCATAGTATATCTAAAGTAAAAGTGCACTTAGTAATTCAACTGAGTGCAGAAATTACAATGGAATAAAATGCCGTAGTCATCTCGTAGTTTGACTACGAAATATAAAAGAGTATTCGTAGTAATTTCGTAGCGTTGCTACGAAACAAACTCAAATGTAACCGTAGTAATTTCGTAGCAATACGAATTGCTACAGCAAAAACAAGTGAAAATGACTTACCGAGAAAATTCATGTTGGCTGCTTGCTTCTGTCACACAGGCCTACGCGTTACTACCCTAACTATCCTAACCCCATAACAACATTCGCGTATAAAAAATACTTTGTTCCTTAATGAATTGAGCACCAATTTTCTCTATATTACAAAATACATGATACGTATCGTTAACTAAGGACTAGAGATGAAAGAAGAAGGAGATCAAGAGATCGAGGAGCTATGGCATGGCGGCCGAGCGTGGCCCTACCCTGCCGGCTGCCGTCAAGGCAATGCTGGAAAATCTACTCGGACTCGGTATTTAAGCGCGCGTCATTTTTCCGCCTCCCTCTCTCGCCCTAGTTTTCTCATATTCCCGTCTCGCTCGCACTCGCGCCACTCAAGAGGGTGCAGAGCAAAATTGCCCGCGCATTGTCAGTCGGTAATAGGGATGGAAAAGTTGGTTCCCATCAAATTGCGCCCATAATAACGATTGTAATTATCATTATTGGGAAGCTCCGATTTTTCCCTTCGGGGACACCAATTTTCTTAGATTCAAGTTTTAAAACGGTCGCAAAGTAAATCGAAGTAGGCAAATTGCTCGGGTATTTCTTTGCGTGTGTGAAACAAAGGAGCTGAGTGGGCGTGGTCTGTTGTATGTGTGGGTGCATTAAATCTTTTATAGTTCGGTGCATTAAGTAATTTAGTACCTTGCATTTGACAATTCCGGTCGCCGATAGAACATTGTAGTTTTACTTTGGCGACATTTTATTCGTTTGGCGGTAATTTTTTCTTGTTACGCACAGTTGTTTGACTGGAAGTTATTTCTTTTTTATGCGGACTTTTTTGTAAGTAGGCTCTAAGTTCAGTATGTTAAGCACTTAAGTTATAGCTTGAGTTTAATTCTTAGACTCACGCATAGGAACAAACTTTGTGAGTGAAACGAAACTCAAGTAACTTTAGCAATTGAATAAGGTTAGGTTTAAATATTGAATGCCGTTGTAGTTTGTGTTAGTTTGAAAGTTCCAGGTTCGATTCTATAATAAGATATTGTAGTTTAGGTAGAACTAAACTACTTCCGTCTGCTCGTTTGCCTCCTATCACATAAAAAAAAAAAACTAGATAGCCTGAAAAGAAATATGACCTGTTGTGTTTGTTACTACAATTATGTGTTTCTGTCTACTTATTGTGGTACAATATTAATTGGGATCTATGACAATCACCTAGTATCACTTTACAAAGAATTCAAACACGAATTTTTAACCGACATCAACAAAAGGAGGAGGTTCTAAATTCGGTTGGTATTTTAAGAGTAGGCGCACAGCGTTGATTTTTAGATGACCGATAGTTGTGCCCGATTTTAAATTGTATGAAGAATCGGCCAAATCGAATCGGCGTAGTGTGCGCACTCCCATACATTCCCATACTGATCAACTGCCCGACTAAACTATCGGCCGACGAAAAATCAACGGTGTGCGCCTACTCTTACGCTAGGTTGATGTGACACAGTCTCGTTCATCGATTCCCATATTTTACGAAGCCTATAAAAGTCTATCAATAACGTGGTGGCCTAACTTTGTTCTGACCTTGATCCATTCTAGAATAGGTTTAGTCAACTGATACGATTTTGAAGAAAACGTCTCAAAAGTAAACCAATATTTGTGGACTAAGACTTTGGAATGATACATTTTATAAGGTAGGCTTTATAATTTCTCTCTTAAATTGATTTAAAGCAATACTTGATAGAATTAATAAAAATTATACATAGACAAGCTAATCAAATTAATTACAAAGTCGAACTTTATGTGATAAACTGAATTTCCGTTCGAAGCCGTGGGAAAAAGCTTGTGATATAATTTTACACTAAGTACGTTGCCGGCTTGCGTGGATGTCGTAGCTTTCAAGTTTATGTACAGCCAAAAGCACATAAGACTATATTTTTTTTCCCAAAATATGAGGTTTACTGACCTAATTTTATAAGATCTTACTGGAGATACACATGTGATGAAATAAGATCAGTGGTCGGCAACATGCGGCCTTTAGTAAGCCTTTAGGGTTAAAATCACAAGTGCGGTCCAACTTTAGTTTATTTTGCTGCCGTGTGGCCTTTGCTTTCCAAAAGGTTGCCAACCGCTGCAATAAATAAACAAATGAGTCTGTATATGTATATGAGATCTCTCACTGTATATCTTAATATGCTGTGTGTAAGACGCGTGAACATTAACCGGTCGCCACCCCACTTACACAGTTAGCGCCTTTAATATAATATTCAAATGAGCTGCACCCGCGTGCGTGGGGACGAATGAGAACGCTCTTCATTTGATGTACACTCGGCCGTGTTTAGCGTTTTATTGGAATAATTGGAGAGCTGTGTGTGCTGGTTAGGGAATTTAATTTCTGGGCTCTGAGTTCTAATTCTAGGCGTTTGGAAGATAGGCTTAATTTTAGACAGGATTTGAATACGTTTTTGCTGGTAAAAACTGAATTCATAATCTTGGCGTCAACTTTCAGAGGCGTCTGGCGTACGGCCTTTGAAAACTACATATAGGTAGGTATAGTTTAATAGAGTCAGTGCCTGAGGTATGACATTGACATATTATGACGTGACAGAGCATACAGATTTGAAAGAGTTCTGAAGTCTCGCTGACGTTTGACCGTTACAAAAACAGAGGGACTTACTCAGATAAACTTAGCGTTTATCTGAGTAGGTCCCTCTGTTTTTGTAACCTATAGTTTTAGTTCCAAAATATTGGGAGCATTTTAAATATTCTTGACGAATTTTGACAATCTTTTAATAACTTAATCGGGAGATTAAACAAAAAACATTGCAATAACAATCACAATGGACTATACCTACATTTGTTGGTATTTAGTCTGGTTTTATAAAGATTTGTATGGAAAATACGCTACGTTGTTGTACCGTAAATTATTTCTTACTGGGCTATATTTCAAGATGACGTGTTGGCATTTTTATGATGTATCGTTGAAAGTATGGGAATAATTGTAGCCTGAGGGAAGTTTATTAATTTGATGTAAATTTTTTGCTAAGTCTACAAACATACGGTTAAATCCAAATACACTGTTATGTGGATAGTTTTTGTTATATGTTGTGGACATAAACACAGTATTTGTAACTAATTGATTGCTTTTTGTCTGTTTTATATAACCCAGCCCATAATATGATACAATTAAGATGTTATCTACTAATGGAAGATAATTATAGCTTACTGATAAGACCACAGTGTGCAATTCTAACTTATTTATTGTTTTCAGTAATGTAATTATTTGAATATCATAACATGCTATTTGTTATTTCACTAAATTTATTGCCTTTAAAAACGAATTAACTAGTATCAAATGTATTTACTCATTGCAATAATGAACAAAGGAAGGGTTTTCATTGAAATGGTAAAAATTAAGAGCATTGCCCCTGAAAATATTATTTTTACAGTCACCTTTGACCCTAACTGGAATTATCGCACCATTCCCATTAAAGATAATCCAAAAAACACTTTCCCCGCCATACGTTCAGCGAAACGACTGCGCTAAAGTATTATACTTTTCATAAAACAACCGAGTACAGATGATTTCACTCCAGGCCCAATAAGTCGCGCCGCGCAAAGTATGCATTACTATAAAAATAAAAGTAGAAACCTCTTACGCCCGTTGTACTCCTAAAATTGTTCCTTCACACTGAAGCGGCGAAAAGTCCGTCTATCCTTTTTCTTCTCGTGTAAATCGGGATACGTTGTCTCTGTCTTAATGGAGGAGTAGTGAAAAGGCTTAAGTGATCTCGGAAAGGATTTGCGACGCGTGATTGAAATATTAAAAAAAAACTATTTTTTGTTCTTCATAGAAATTGCGAAAGTTCTGTAGGAATTGAGTTTTTTTGGACTACAATAAAGAAGATTTACTGTGAAAGTTTGCTAGACTCTATTTTATTTCTCACCGTTTCTAATGGTTTTTTCTTGCCAGTTTCCTTACCTGAAAACAAAGAAAAAATCATTAACAAAAATTATACATTATTATAACATAAATTATACATGTATTGTAACACATAATAATACATTGCAATAATACTTTATTTAGAATGCAACGCCATTCTATTATGTAGCAAGTAATAAAATTATTCGTAGTCAGTTCGTAGCGGTCATGACTACGAAATGAAACTCGTAGCTACGACCCGTGCTACGGTATAGCTTGACCGACTACGAGTATTTTGTGACGAGTTGCAAGTTAAGGTATTCAATAAAGTATGAAAATAGTAGGCATTATTAGAAAATGACCATATTATAACATACATTTTTATCCAAAATTGAAGAGATAAAAATGTGTGTAGATGCTTGATACTTTTGAACTATAATATTACGAGCCTCCATGCAAGCCTTGTAAAAGACCAGGCCACTTTTGACCTATGATGTTGAAATTGCATAAAATACCTTCTTTACTAATATTACAAAGTGGAAAGATTTCATTGTTTGTTTGAATTTGATAAGCTCCGAAACTACTGGACTAATTTGAAAAAATATTTCACTATCGAAACCCTACGTTATGCTTCATGAGCATAGGCTATAGAATATTTTCAAAAACGACAACCGAACTTAAACCTTTCACGTGACTTATAAAAGGAAATTGTATTCCATCCAGCCAATTCCAGATGCTCTGATTCCAGAAACCCCCGGCGATAAACCGGCCAGCACTCGGCCCTGATTTCATTTACAATTCATTTGATATACTTAGCGGCGCCTTTGATGGACGCGCCAGGGTTGCCACCTGGCATTTTTTATTTTAGAAGAAATGGATACCTTCATTTAAAATGTTCTGTTGTTTCTAGCTTTGGTTTTTTGATGGTGTCAATAATGTGTCGCGAAACCGTATATTCGTATTGTTTTACAATCATGGCAATACTTTTCGGGACTACTTTGAAGTTATGGTATGGTTTTATATCTGAGAAGTCAATATTATCATCATCAACATCATTTCAGCTGAGCATAGGCTTCTCCCAATGATTCCAGATTAGACAGACGACCTAATAAAGGTAGCAAGAAGGAGCTGGACGCAGAAATAAAGTCACATTTAAGTGTTCCATGGAAATTTTCCCTTGTAAGATCACATTTTTGCCCGTATATTAATCAACTAAGGGCCTTTTTCTCAGGCACGCGTCAAGTTAAAACTTAAAATTTTATTTTCCACAATAATCAAAAGATACAGGGAAAGATAGAAATTAAAGAATTAGTGAATGAAAAGCAAGAAATGGGCTACCTAAGTAAACTCCGACAAACGTTACTTCGACACTACTGAATATCGATATAACTTTACTTCGACACTAAACTACTCAGACAAAGGCGAATATCCTTTGTCTGAGTATCTACACCCGTATTCACAAACCTTACTATTAGGTCTCACAGTGCGCGTGGACGCACAGGGTGACACACGAACCAATCACAGAGCTCTATTCTACGCTGTGCGTTCGATTTACTACTACACTTAAGCAAGCATCGTTTGTGAATACGGGCGCTAGTGTAGTGTCGAAGTAAAGTAATATCTATATTTAGTAGTGTCGGAGTAACGTAATGTCGAAGTAACGTTTGTCGAAGTAACGTTTGTCGAAGTTCAGTTTTTGAGCCCAAGAAATAGTCTGCGTCAGCCCTAGGTCCGTTTACGTATAAAATAACGTCGGTCCGGAGTGGTCCTCAGGCCCCCAAACACCGAGTGTTTGCATTTTCTAATTACACCCTCACATTGTCGCTGTTTGTCCACGAATTATACGTGTTTTGCACCTTTAATGTTGATGGAGGAACCGTAAACATCTGGTTCATCTCAGTTTGGGGAAATTGCAACAGTGTTTTATTCTGAAGTGAAGACTGTAAAAGTCAAGCTTTTGCATAATATGTGTGGCTGACCTGTCAGTGCACAACCAGAATTATTGAGTCTAGAGTAGTGAAAGACAAAGCAAGCATTTTGCTTTAGGTATGGTATAGGAAAAACCTTTAACCAAAAGTGTACTTGTGCTGTTTCTGTGAAAATATTCAATTTATCATAACTTCCTATTAATAAACCTTTGAATAAAGTTCTAAAACCATAACAGTGGAATCAAAAGTCCTTTTAACAGGCCTTTCAAAAAGTGTGACATAATATCCAATTGTCCATAGTCAGGCTACAAAAAATTGCAGCAACTACGTGTATGCGCTTCCAGACGATTTAATTCACGTCTCTCACAATTTATTTATTCGATTGAAAATACCCACACACAGAAATCAGCTCTATTAGATTAGTTAAAAGACTTTTCCACCGCCCTATTTACAATGACGTCTGCTAAACGCTCTCGCAGCGCAAACGTCTTGAAAACTAAAAGGCCGCGAGAGCTCTCCGGCCGAATTAGCGTACATTCAATCTGTCAGTCTCTGAGAGCCACTTTAGGGGTCATCTTGGGGCTTGGGGCAAGTTGAAATAGATAGCGAGATTAATTTTTTTAAGCGAGTACAGCCACGGGAAAAAAATGTCTACAAAATTATTGGTTCCATGTAGTTAGCGTGCTTGATAAGTTTTGAGCCAGAGAAATAGAGCAATTCGTAAAGACTTTGAACGTTGTGTTATCAGAGCAGAAAAGAGTGATACATTTACTACAACATAATTGTTATTTCTAAAGAATAACGACATTGAATAAGTACTAATTGTTATGCTCTTACCTGGTTACGTTGCTATAATTATTATCAAGTTATCTCATCTCATCTCATAATCATGATTTTCTACTGTAAAAGACAGGCTGTGTGTGATCAAGAGTTATCTGTCGTAAGAGTAAGGGTGTGGAACATACTCAAAAGTGAAATGCTTGCCCATAAACATGAATCGGAGGTATGGCAGATTCTACATAAGAAAACGAAAGTACCGAATCCTGAGATTTCAAAAATACTGTGTGCATATCCTACTCGTATCACTTAATAAAAGTGTATAATTAAAAATCAAATAATGAAATCATGTAAAGTGCATATTATAGCCAGTGTGTACTACTCAAATTTTATGTCCAGAATGCTCACTTGCATTTAAAGTAAATAAATAAAATGCGTCGCCCGTTACATTTCTTGGCTTGGGCCACCGCCACGATTGTATTTCACGGAGTGCGGCGGACGCCGTTAATTTATTGACAGAGGAAAGCCTTCTATTTGCCGGGGATGGGGTCCAGGTGCTGATGAGTGGATCCGATTTGTGTTAAATAAAATACAGTAATGGATGAAACGGGTGGACTTAATGCGAGATGTAGGGGATTGCAGTTAAATAGTAATTTTAGTTATTAATTGCAGGTTGAGGCAGCTGATAGGCATATGACTGCATTTAGCTTATTTCGAAATTGGTTTAAAGGAGCTGATACTACATTTTCAGGTAGCATGTTATAAATACTCTGTTTTGATAATTCATACCTTTTTTGATTATGCTAATAAATCACAATAAAATAAAATAATGATTAATGAAAAAGGTACAGTAAGTGAGTTACGAGTACATCCAGCAATTTGTATTAAAGAAAAGTGAGTAAAGTGCCATAATAGTTTTAAATTTTAGATGTGTTGTTAAAGTACTTATAAAGAACACGATTTAAAAGGCCTTGGGGGAAATAAATTACTTGTAAGACTTTTATAAATAAATCAGTATACATTCACACCAAAACAGATTAGTATCGCGTTTTGATATTTCAATTACACGTACAGCCTGGCAACTCGTCATTCGTTAGTGCAATATAGTTACGAGCACGCTAGCGAGCGCTGTTGAGCGGCGATTAAGGGAATATGAACCAAAGCTGGACAAATCATTAACTTTGATCGGCCAATTTTTATGTTTGCGAGTGCCCAAAGGACCGACAGAGATATTCAGTTATCTATTGTTTGTACATGTTATTTCCTATCAAAGAATCCAGCCAGATTTAAAACTAAGAATGACGAAAATCTAACGTACTTCATATTTAAACCGACTTGGTTATTGTAACATTTCTTCACAATCCAATCGATAGGTAGTGTGATTTCACGAAGACACAAGAAGGCGATAAAGCGATAAAATTAATAAAATGTAATACCTTGTGAGTTCGAGGCCCGGCCCGGCTCGTACTTGTATATTTCACTTCATCCACACTTTTCACCAATCGTTCACAGCATTATTTTAATATTATAGTAAGTTCTATAAAACGATTTAAAATAATATTCCACCAATATAACACAATTAAATCCATGTTACACGGGAACGTCGCGCAAATCGACCGAAACCATTTGACAACTCACTAATGACCGACTACCGTCCGAATTTTATAATAATTATAAAACATACTACCCACTTTAGCAAACAGATTTGCATCTTTAACATACAGTTTGGTCATGGTTTGGGGTCAATTAAACTTAATTTGTTTGAACGATTCCTCGAAACTTAGAAACCGGAGTTAAGACCTACTTTAGAAAATTTCAACTTGGTTCCCAGACTTGATTATAATAGGACTAGACACCGAAATTTGATAGTCCAAAAATCAAATTGATTACCTTTTAAAGAAGTTACACATTGCAGAGTTTATAAATACGACCTAGCGTAGGTCGTATCTCATCTGAATTACAGGCTCATTTTTGATCGAAATGATGAAATATTAAAGCATGCGTGATCGAATCAGAAATGAGGAGTGACCGATGTAGAATCTCTAAATTATTCTCTAAATTACTAATGTGCAAAAGGCACATAGCTAGTAGAGCTAGTTGTCAGTATTTTTGTGCAAAGTTAGCACTTATTAGTGAAAATCCTTGGTGGAGGCCTTTGTCCAGTAGTGGTCATTTGGTTGAAACGAACGAAAAACGATGGTGAACTACGCCCATTTTTGAACAAATGCACATCGTATCTTCTCTGAACTACAGGCCCATTTTTAAAAAGCTCACGTCGTATCTTTAACGAAATGAAATAAAGCATCGATACGCAAACGATGGTGAGTAACGCGCGCGATCCATCAGCCGGTCGAGCATAAATCAGGACGCCCATGTAAATAAATGCCGGGCTTAAGTGATTGAAACACATATTTGAACAATCGAATCGTATCGAACAGTCCAAAAGCGAAAGTTTAGGTGATTGGTGGACTAGAACAGTGGCTGGGATGGATTTTGATAAATGGAAAGTTAAAAAATGTTTTTTTAGTCAAAAGAAGCCAAAAGTTAGTGCCAAAAGTGCTACGTTTGCTCATCTTGGTGAATAATGTTTATTGTCTTTTCTTGTATTTTCCAGATTAGATAGACCCACTTTCAAAATTTATCTCGTGATGAGATTAAGTCACATTTTGGAATGATGTCTGTGCTCTAAATTTAAATGCGATCAACTACATTATTTTCTTCATGCATTGAAATTTTGTGCTCTTGAAAAAATTTTGAAGATTTACTTAAGTTAAAATTAAAACTACATAATAATAATATGGAAATAGAGCCTTTGACCGCTAATTTCGTCTTACGGTTGGCCAAATACAGGCATAAGCTACCACTATCACAATCATTGACTTTCCAGCTACATTCATGGGAAACCAATCGAATTTTACAGACTCGAAGTCCTTTAAAAGAAAATTTCAATTAAATCAATACCACACACTCACTTATAGCACAAAATGGACCAAAACTATTCGGTATCTATTTTACAAATGTCGCTCCTACGCCTTTGTAGTTATGGTCCAAATTTGTGCACAAAGCAACAGAGCGAGAAATGTCATGAGGGTTAAACCCGTCAACGGCAGAAGGGTGCGGGGATTCCTTTGTCTGCGGCCTTTTAGACCGGCCTCAGTTATGTGGAATATCTACGCTATGTTTAAGTGAACACTGTAAGGCTATTATTATTCAAAGCTTGTGTTAAAATAATTTCAGCTTTCGGCGTGTTCAAGAACATTTATAAATTAACAATGCACTAGTATGTAGTGCCTTACTCGTTTATTTCGCGAACACAATCTTTCTATTTCTCTCTTACACATGTACATGGCACACAATGTAATACTTAAAGCGACTCAATCAATGGTGTTTAAATTTCATTATTTAAAAATTGCCTTGTTTTTACTTCTAGTTACTATTGTTATAAAAATTCCAAAGGTAAATTGAGCCGTTTCAAAAATCACTTCCATTAATTCACGTATAATTTCACACTAAATGGTTGAATCGATCAAATAATCCAGCGCAAAACGCTCTCACTTAGCCGCAAAAGGCGGCAAATCAAAGGTGTTCAAGATGGCGCCGCATCCGGTCACAAGATGGCCGCGTCAATTTCCGCCGCGTGACCGACATTATTAGCCCTTGGCTCTTGGCGATAATTTCAAATCGAGCACTTTTAAGACGCCATGCTTGTTCGGATTTTGTTCGGGATTTAAAAGTAGTTAAAGCCAGCTGTATTAGTACGTGATTGCAATACAAAGCCTATAATCATTACGATTTCTTACGAAACAAATAGACGAAAACGCGCAAGTTAGCGATTAAAAATTAATACAAAATAGCAACATAACACATAACTTTAGCAGATTTACTTTATTTATTTTAAACGTTAGTTTACTTACAAAAATACCCCGGAATCATACTGAATTGTCGATATCGCTAGTGATGGGAATCGACGACATATTTAACTTACAATATGGTAATTTTACTTGGTTACCCGGCGAACATCGTACCGCCAATAAAAATGCTATATATAGCCTATAATGAATTTTTCAAATCGGTCTACTAGTTTTGGAGCCTATTCAATTCAAACAATAAAATGTTCCCTCTTGATAGTGTAGTATCTCTTTGTATTAGTTCTAAATTGCCAAATTCTAATGCCATATGAGTAGGTAGGTAGGTACCTATGACCGGAGGGAAGGCCAGTTACAAAACAATGACTCAATAACGTATAGTCACTCAAGGTAAATTCCCATACCCACCATAATTGGAGTACCGTGCCATACCAAAGGGTGCCTCCCCAAGATTGATCCGGGCCATTCATCTTAATGACTTTCCCACCTAATAATTTCCCACCAAATCAATTTCCACGCCATTCTGAGTCGTAAGTCAAAGGTATAAAGACGAGGAAGTGTAAATATGTGTACATGAATATGATTGAGTGGAAAGGGTTTTATTGTGAGTTATTCGGCGGTTCTGTGGAAGATATATGTTTATTAGTAATTAAGGTTGGGTGAAGAATGCTTTTAGGGAAGCGGAGAAAGAAAAATATTGGCTTGTGTGTTAACTTCATTAATAGAAAAGTCACAAATTAATTTGTCCTATGTGTGTATGAGTGTGAGGGAATACAAAATATTGCAACTAAGTGACCCTTCACATATTCTTATAGACCCAATGAAAGTCGCCGATATCTTGGTTACTCGGTTTATTNCGGCCCTGACTGTGACCAGAGTCAGTGCGGAAAGAGAACAATATTTCTTGGTGCCAACAGTTTTATAGCCTTCGGATAGCGACATCTATTGAAACTAACGGAAACTATTAAATTTACTACTTGCGAGCACTATGATAAACTGTGATGATAAGCAAGCCATCGATATTGATTATGGATAGTCTCGGTAGATGGCGCTGTTTAACACATAAAGCCACTGATTGGTCGCGGACCTTTGAAAATTAACAGTATCTCTAGCACGAAAAACTTTCGAGTTCGAATCGTTTGCGTATTCGAATCACCATCAAAAGATTTAGTATGAAAACTTAAACAGCGCCCCTGGGAACGTGTCGTAAACTGAACCTATGGAACAGAACATACCTTTTTTTTCCACTATTTAGATGCACTAAGTCATTACCTAGTTTAAAATTTTAAGGGCTTGAAATTTGAATTTGGCTATTTAACTAACAATTTATCACGAATCCTTTAACTAAGAACAGATTGTTAAATCTCACTATAGATTGGGCGAGTTATACCCTAGTGATTTTACAGGTATTATCTGGCCCGTGCTTAAAATAATATCCCTTCGGATGAGATGAAGACTAGTATTTTTAAAAGTTATTAACTGGTCCGCGGACCAGATTTTCGGTGGGCCAGATAATACCTAACCTTATGAGAAATTGTAGCATTAAACTAATTTTGACAATCTAGATCGTCATGTTGTCTTGAATTCGAAGGCTAGGCATCAAATTTTGTCGAATACGCAAACGATTCGAAGACGAAAGTTGTTCAGCATAGAGGTACAAAGTGCACATTTAATTTTTAATCGCAAACCAGTCGAAGAGTGGTCGAAAAGTGTATTTTTTTGTATGGAGTTTTGACAGATTCGATTTTCTATTCGATCAAAAAGTGCACTTTGTCTAGACCCCACTGGTCGAACAAATTGTCATCATTTGTCACATTTTGACTGTGCTTTATTTCAAAACGATTTAATTAACCTACATTCATTAGGTACATTTGCAATCACTGCTCCAGCACATATCAACCAGTCATCACCCTAATTACTATAAGTGATTAACCGAGTTCATTATCATTACGTATTCACATTCAATTTGAACCTTGTGCGTTTGTAACAAGACCTCCAGTTATAAATCACCAGTCATTGTTTTATCATTAGATCCAAGCCTCGTTAGGTACGGGACAGTCCACGACAGAAATTTATTGCAAATTAATCTAACTGCACTATTTTTAAAGAAAAAAATCTCTTTAGTGACACTTGAAAAACTTTTACACCTCTGTAATTGGTGAAAAGTGATATTACTTAATGGCATTTACGAAACATTCAACTTTTATTGACATGCGAAATCTTTGCAGATTCCTATAAGATTAGAGCGTTAGTGATTGATATTAAGTTCCTACATTTTTGTATCGGACTTTAAGTCAGTAGATGTTACCTACCTTACTATTTCATAAATTACTTATACCAAAAATTAAGGTTTTACCCTTCGCTGTTTTTCAAGATGAGTGGACACCATTTTGGTTCCACCACCCATCTATAGGTATTTATACACTATCTAAATATACATATATAATTCAAAGGTGACTGACTAATTGATTGACTGACTGACTGACTGACTGACTGACAGACTGACAGACTGACAGACTGACTGACTGACTGACTGACTGACTGACTGACATAGTGATCTATCAACGCACAGCCCAAACCACTGGACGGATCGGACTGAAATTTGGCATGCAGGTAGGTGTTATGACGTAGTATGCGTCCACTAAGAAAGGATTTTACGAAACTCCACCCCTAAGGGGGTAAAACTGGATACACGGGTACGAAGTCGCGGGCGGCCGCTAGTTTTAAATAAAATTATTGCGACTTTTGTAGAACCTTACGCAAATTAGATTGTATGGGTACGACTTATACGAACAAATTATACAGTGTGAGTCACGTTAAAGTGTACATATGAAAATAGATGAAACTAGACCTATTTTTATCGACAAAAAAGTGGTCAAAAATTTTTAGAGATTTTTTTTTAATTTTTTATAGATTTTTTTTCCTTTCAAGTACTTATTGTAAAGAAAACGTAATAACTTTTAAACTAAGAGGTATAACCTGATAAAATAAAAACAGTAATAATGCTAAATAACAGACAATACTAAAAAAATACATAAAATACTCAGAAAATGCCAACAAATAATAAAAAAAGATAATTTTTGAAAAAAATCTGCTTAAAAATTCGTGTTTTTTTGGTTATTTGATAAATTTCTCCAAAAAATGCCCCTATAAAAGGTGGTTTTTATTACTTTGAATTATTCTCTATCGTATAACCTTTGTTAAAGCCAAAAATCTCATGTCTCTATCCCTATCACAACATTTGCTATGATCGTTTGAACTAAGCCTCTCCGGGCGCGCCATTCAACGCTTCGCTAACAACAAAACAGAAAATGGATCTAGATTTGTAATTTTGATAAAGACAAGTTAGATTTCAAGTAAAAACAAAAGATTTCGAAGTAAAATAAGCATTTTAGTTAAAAATTAAAATTGTCCCTACCTGTAGAGGAGAATAATGTTGTGGTAGGCCTTTGTTCAAACTATCATAGCAAATGTTGTGATAGGGATAGAGACATGCAATTTTTGGTTTTACAAAGGTAATACGATAGAGAATAATACAAAACATTAAAAACCACCTGTTATAGGGGCATTTTTTGGAGAAATTTATCAAATAACCAAAAAAACACAAATTTTTAAGCAGATTTTTTTCAAAAAGTATCATTTTTTATTATTTGTTGGCAATTTTTGTGTATTTTATGTATTTTTTTAGTATCGCCTGTTATTTAGCATTATCACTGTTTTTATTTTATCAGGATATACCGCTTTGTTTAAAAGTTATTACGTTTTCTTTATAATACGTAATTGGAAGAAAAAAAATTCTATAAAAAATTAAAAAAAAACTCAAAAAAATTTTGACCTCTTTTTTGTCGATAAAAATAGGTCTAGTTTCATCTATTTTCATATGTACACTTTAACGTGACTCACACTGTATAGTAACCTCTTGGTAAATCGGCTCGACAGGGATGCCTATCTATGAAAATTGTAACTTTTATTATGTTTTTTCTTTGTTTCTTTGTAGAACGCAACTGTTTGATTACTAATTTAATAGACTGACCGCATCAAGCATTGCAAACAAACCTCAGTGGTTTATGTCAATGCATTTAATTGTAATATGTTTAAGAACTTCCTTTGTAAAATGATAATAAATGAAAAAAAAAACAAAGAACATACTTAATGTTAACATTTATAAGATCATAAATCATATAATATTAGGAAAGATAGTGGTATTATATACCTGCCCCTTTCTGTGATTAATTCAGCTTTGATTGTGTAACGTAATATTTTTCAAATGCTGACTGTACTCCAGCGCTAGTGAACTCGCCCTGGATAGTTTATCTACAAGATAGATCGTATGTATAAGGAGGTGTCTGTGCCTACAGATAATGGGCACTTTATCAAGTAGATTGGAAGCATTAATTGACAGTGCAGTTTGTTTTCCAATAGGAATGAAAGAAATGATCGAGAGAGAAGAAGTACTAAATAAGACAGTTAAAAGCCCGTAATTAGTAAGATAGCAAACTGAAATCGAGTAACCTGACTTCTAAATCATAACTTACAGAAGTCTTCAAAATCTGCTTTAGATTGATTTATTTATAATTTTATGGAAAGAATGACACAAAGGCTTTTTATATACACGAAAATTAACAAAATCTGTAGCGATTATCCCAACCATATTAACCTCAAGATTTTTGATTTAATTTATGCATTTTAACCTTTTACACTAAAGGGTGAAATTATAAGCCAGTCTTTTTAAATCCTTACAGGAGTTGAGGACTATTAATGATGGACTTAAATGCTTACAGGATTCTGATAGGATAGTTCAGTCTTTTTAAATTCTTATAGGACTTTGTTAGGATATTTCATGCTCGATTCAACTTTCGATAGATATCCTAAGTCGTCAGTCTATTTGAGTCCAATTTAGTTAAGTCCTTAAAGGTATCTGTTAGGATTTGCATGCTCGATCCAACTTATGAAGGGCCTCTCAAGCCATCAGTTTTAAAATATCAGACTTCTATGTCGAATAGAGAAGCCTTAAACCAGAATTGTTGTGACCCAAATATGAAGTTAAAGTCAAAGTTTTTTATTCTTTACTTATGCCCTTTTCATTGGCGCATACACGTCCCAAATAGCTTGCACTACCATCAAATCGGGACAACATAATTATTATGGGCTGGTGCTGAGAAGAAGTGGCGGAAGAATCTCAGTTACCTTTGTCAGCCTCTTTTTTAATCAAATAAGTACAGCAAGTGAAATAATTACATGAGTAGATATATCCCACAATGCAGGAGCTCCAATTCATATATTTTGCTCAATACTTTGAGCTACAAGCAGCCCTGTACAACAATAACAGACACGTTTAATCCCTTCCACACGTCCATAAAACCCAAGTAAAACTGCTTAACCGGACTCCGTAATATCTGGGAGACCAGCCTGTATGTGCCCATACATATTAATCCGACATACAAGGGCGCTCATACATATGTATGTTATTTGCTATGCGGCCACGGTCTCTAGTTACATGGATGGAAAAATACGGGTCCATTCAGAAACGCTTGTAATTAAAGTGCTTTGGAATTACATTAGGACGGCCTATGTACAGGATGATTTGCAATGTTTCTTGGAAGGGGTGATAACAAGTGGTAAATGATCATTCTCTTTTCTTCAACTGAGTTTGTGAATAACTATGTGACGTCATGTTTACTTTTGCTATATTACACGAAAGTATTTTTTGACATTTCATAAAAAGTAAGACCTGATAAAGGTAGCAGGAAGGCGCTGGATGCAGGCCGCTACCAACCGTGCAATGTGGAAGTCATTGGGGAGGCCTATGTTCAGCAGTGGACGTCCTGTGGCTGAAATGATGATGATGATGATAAAAAGTATGCTAGTTGATTGGTGGTGTCAACCTAATTTTGATGCTATCAGTACATAACGGTCATAATAATAATATGACGGTCATATTTAGATTCCAGACATCAATACGAAAGCCATTGTGTCTTGTCCTTAGGCAGTCGAGGCGATATTGGCGTAATTTTTTGAAGGCACAGTAGCAAAAGAACACAAGTAAAAAACGAACATATTCCAGCTTAACATTAACACTACTGCAAAAATAATGTGCACCCACAGACCTCGGCTAAGTGAGCCGCGATATTTCACGGCGCGGCCTCATCCCGACTATTATTAGGAAAATTCTGACTTATTGCGATGCGACGAATGCTCTCAACTTAGGCGTGTGGTGACGGCCATGGGCTGAGGCGGTTTGGGAATTTTACTATGAAACTTCGAATTTTGAGTTAGGATATTATTGGCAATTTGTTGTTATTTTCTTCTAATAAAAATAGTGGAGCAGCAAGTTTCTGGAGTGGAGGCTGCGTACTGGAAAACGCAACGTGGGACGTCCACCCACAAGGTGGACCGACGACCTCATAAAGGTAGCAGGAAGGCGCTGGATGCAGGCCGCTACCAACTGGGCGAGATAGAAATCATTGGGGGAGGCCTCTGTTCAACAGTGGACGTCCTGTGGCTGAAATAATGATGATGATGATGAAAAATAGTGTCTTGAACTTTATTGCTGTCTTTATCGAAACGCTATCGCTCATAACTTTGCACCATCCAAGAATATGGAGCGTAATGCATCGAGAAAGGGTACGGCGCGTGATCGCGCGGAAAATCCTAACTACAGTCATTTTATACGACGATGCGTTGCGTATGTGCCGGCGGCGTGCCACAAATGGTACCATTTATTTTAAATTTTATAGAGTTATTAAAAGTTAAAATACATCTTTTGTTTAGTCAGTCAGAGACATTTAACCTATCTTGCATTAGTATAAAAATAACGAAAACCTTTAAAGAAACTTAATCCGGTTAACAAGTCCGGTCTGTTCATGGCGAGAGTGACTGCATTTTACATAACATCAAGTGTGATTGCAGATAAATAACTGAATACATAAAAAAAACACCATGTCAACCGATAAATAATAATAGGTAAGTGGTCACACACATTCTACTGCTGCTTTTTCACGAAGTGGTGGTAGGGTTCAAATTCATTGAAAGTTTACTAGTATTTATAAGATTCCATAGTATTTATAGGTCTAGTGCTGAGTCAACGGGACTATTCCCACCTCTCGTTCCCACTGCTGCAACTCCTGTGTAGCCAGGATCTACAGCTTGACCGCCATAAAAACCCAACCAATGAAGGCCAAGTTCGTCCGGGGGAAAGTTAAACTGTCATTGGACCCGCAATGAAATTATCAGAAGAACATAGGAGGAGTTCGAAATTAAGGTTCGACTTCCCTCCATTGCAAAGCGGATGACAGGTGACAAACAAAGGTTTAAAACCTTTAAGAAAAGATTATGCACCACGGACAATAAATATCAATTAAGGGGGCCTATCTTATGAGCAATTAGCAACTTATCTGAGTAAGTGGCCTGAGGTAGGTATGGGAGCGGCAGGGTAGGGGTGACATTGACATAAAAAGACGTGAGAGACCATACAAATCTGACAGAAATACAACGAGTCTCCCTTACGTTTGATGTCTCAAAAACACTCCCGCGCCGCTGCCATACCTTAAACACTGAGTTAAAAATCTATAGCTTGATGTATTGTCGTCTGTACATAGTACTTGAGTATGGAAACTGGATATTAATAAAGATACATTACTGCTGTAATTAAATTCGAGTCAGAAATGTCAAGTCACAGCTATCAGTCAGGACCATCAGTCATCTTGGAATCCGAGCTATTAATTACTCCCATAATTAATCAATTCAGATGGACAAGGGTTGTGTGATGAACTAAGGTCTCAGATTATGTGTAACATTAAAATCCGTGGACGTACGAACAGGGCGAACGGATAAAATTAATTTAACCCTTTGAAGATGACTAAGAAGAAGTAGAGAGGAAGAATCTTAGATTTAATTTTGATAATTTATTTTGGTAATTATTTATTTGTCATAAAAAGTCATAAAGGTTGTTTCAAGCTCAGCAAAAAATGTTTTAAGCTTTTACAAGCCCCAGTAATAACTTTAAACCCACCACTGCTTAAGAAGAATGAGAATCACAAACGATGCTTGCTTAAGTGACGCAGAAAATCGAACGCACAACGTTGAATAGAGCTCTGTGATTGGTTCGTATGTGACCCTGTGCGTCCACGCGCACTGTAAGACCTCGTAGTAATGTTTGTGAATACGGGCGTAAGTAGACCAGTATCACAAGGACAGTGGCATGCATATGCATGCGTAAAAAGTCTTCGATATTGGCAATTTAAATGTAAATGTAAATAGAATTGAATTACCAAAGAATTCAAATCTTCTTTTCTTTCAGCAACCAGTAAACATTTGCAGCAAAATTAAAGCAATCAGTCGAATGAAAACGTCAATTACTCCCGTCTTAAGCTAACATTTATTTATCAAAGGCACCCGCGCTCTCAATAACCGAATCAGTCTCAACTCTCCGCGAACAAAGCGCTCGGGCTGCGTTAGTTAAGTGCGAGCTTGAGATGCGTTTGCTTGGAGTAACGTTTGTTTACTTGCCTGGTCTTGAATACGTACTTCTTGACTAACAGGGTGGATGTTTTAAGGATAGTTTTGAAAATATTTTAGCAAACTGAAGTTCAAGAAGTTTCAAACTTTAGACTGGTTGAATTGATTAGTCCAATCACACACAGAATATAACACAATCGCATTACGTAGACAGAATTAATAGTTAAGTGTAAGTTATTCTAGGACGTTTTTCAGTAACTTTTACTTGAAATGGTTGAGAATTTCGTGAAATATACTAAGGAACGACCGTAGCTTAAGACCGCCTAAATTGTGCAGTTATCTTTTGTATATTTCTTTCTCTTCTTTTCTTGTCATATGTGGTGTACAATAAAGTGCATTCTATCTACGTTTAAATAGACACTTAGTTAGGACTAATCCTTAGGACCACATTTGAAAAATCACTCAACTCTCGATACAAAACATACACAGCTCTAAACTTTAATCTGTGATTGGTTGATATTCAATTTCTGGGCCAATCATGGTTTGAATAATCCTTACGCATAATTCTTGAGTAGATACTGAACTTGAGTGTCGATTCAGAACACAAGTCAACTTGCCCCAGCCGAGTGCTACAACGGTGCCCCAAGAAGCGGCGCTAACGCAATTACCGGCGTCAGCCAGCGGCTAATCAGTGCACTAACAGCGTTTAGGCTTTTATTCGCCGCCAACAAGCTTAATTTGCGCGTTTTACATCTCTCGATACTTTTGAGTTACGTATTTAAGTGAATTAATAATATACCAGAAGCAACAACGAAAAGATTTTTGGATTAATCGAAAACTTGGTCATTTGATAACTACCGGCCGCCCGCGATACCGATCCCGTTTTAACCCCTTGGGGATTGAATTTTGCAAAATCCCGTCTAAGTGAGCACCTACGTTCTAAAAAGAACCCCCAGGCAAAATTTGAGACTCCTGGCACTTGTAGTTTCTGATAAACACGAGTAAAACCTAGTACTCGCACTTATGAGTTGACCACTTGGTCAACTTATAATTTTGAGACTTTGAGAGATTCCTTATCATGTTCTCTCTTTAAGAAGGAAGATGATAGTAGATAGATAACACATGCAAAACTGTAATCGATAAATTTAGTAATGTGAACTTCTGAATCATGCAATTCTTTTAAGGTACTTAAAGAAGTGATTCAAATAACTTCATATCTTGTCTTTATCGTTACTTTAAAGGTTCGGCCAAACCAACGCGATCACACGCGATCAGCCAGCGTGCAGCGATGGCGATCAATGCATTAAAGTCTGGTCGCCATCGCTGCACGCCGGCTGATCGCGTGTACGCACTGGTTTGGCCGAACCTTTAAGACTTGAAATAACCGACGGTTCTTTTGTTAAAATTATCTAAAATCTATTTCAAAACTCAACAATGTTTAAATATGCATCCAAAATGTAAGAAACTAAGCAAAAGGATATGACCCATACACTATTGTTTAAGGCTTATTTCATTCATACTGTATTGTTTTCACAAAAGAGGCTGGCAGATTCAAGATAGTTTTTAAAAGTAAAACAATCAATATTCTTCTTCTTTGTATTGCTGGTTAGTTTATTGCTGGGTTAGGTAGACTCTACAGACAAAAGAAAATAAGTAAAACATTTATTTTTAATACGACGCCTTCTTGGTTGCCAGTAAGTCATAAAGTTTTGGAATGGTTTGTTATCATTTTAACGTGGTACTTTTTGAATAGATGTAAGATTGGAAATATACTGACCAGAACCAAAGTAAAACAGTTTTGGAAGATTCCACGCGAAGAGCAAAATAATTTTCTCATAGGATCGACTGATAAATGAACTGATGCTGAGGCTATTAAATTTTTAAAATTGTTCTAATTCAAGAATAAGTAGGATTTTTTATAGAAACTCAGTTCCTTCCACTAGCCTTGCACCCCAAATCGGCGATCCTCATAATCAATACGCACTTAGGTATCTGTCCCACAATTGGGCGGCTTCCGGTGGCAAGATGGCCGCCGCAATTTCCGGCGACTCGTGCGCGTGACGTGGGACCGCTTTGAAGTCGTTTTTTGTTTGTCTTGTTTTGAATATGTGCCATTTCATGCATGCGCTGTTTGGATGTGGTGGTTTTAGTTCAAAATATCAATGTTGTGAATTATTTTCTGCAATAAAGTATACTTAGTTGGTTTTAGCCAAACGACATGTTCTTGATTGTCGATCGCGAGTTAGAAGATATAGTATGGGCAGGCCCCCACTAGGTCAACAGACGATTTGGTGAAGCTCGCGAGAAGTACCTGGGATGCGGCAAGCGCAGGACCACTCGTTGTGGAAATAAAGTATAGATTTATTCAACTATAGGTATTCGTTTCTGAAGTCAGATTATATTACATTTTTGTAGCCAAATGGTACATGATATACCTACATTGCTTACATAAGATGCCACAATATTTACCGCAATAAACCGTGCGTTCTAATATCAAATCATTCAGATCTGTACTAACTTGAAGAATTAAGCCTCCTCTGACCGTAACATCTGATTGCAACCAAAAAGGAGTTATTACTACCCTCGACACATCCATCCGCAATCATTTTTCTCTAAGCCCTAGCAGATCCTTTGGCGGAGAAAATTCAATTTTTAATAAATAAAAACCTTACCACGGGCGACCGCGCGCGTGCGAACCAACGATAGCGCCGCTCGAGCGCGCACGACATTGTCGCGTACTTATTTATGTTGCGAGTAATGTGATGGTAGGGGCCTTTGACAGGGTTAAGAAAATAAACTGTGATGCTAAATAGAAGGTGGAAGATTAAGAACAGGATGGAAAATATTGCAGTTATGGCAATTTAAGTACTGCAGTTAGTAATAGCAGCCCTAGCACTAGGGCTTTTAGGTTTCAGATTTTATGCTTATGGTTGGTTTAACGCCTTTAACGCCTTTGTTGTCATTGGTCGCGCTTGGCGCTAGTTTTCATACATACTTGGTTTGTTTTGTGAAACAGGCAGTCAGATCATAGTGACGAATAAATAGCTAGGGACTGGAATTCGCTGCCTGATGCTGTCTTTCCTGAACACTATAATCCGGGCCTTTTCATGGCGAGAGTAAATAGGCACTTACAGGGCAGATATGTATCATCCTAGACTGCATCTCATGTAACACAATTGTGATTGCGGTCAAATACCTGCCTTGTCTGTAAAATTTTTTTTTCATTGAAAATCTTTTTTTTCCGAATAATGACGACTCCTACGAGTCCCAGTCGCATTGCAATTGCACAATTAGCAATCGGTTGCTAAGATCGGCAACAAGGCGGTCGCGGCACCTCGCCTGATCCGCGTATAAACAGCTTCCTTGCATTATTCGTCGTAGATCCGCCGATATAAAAATTTATACGGCCCGGATCCGGCGGCGATAAAGCCGACTTATTCGGATAACCGGCGCATAATTCACAGTTTCGCCGGATAACAGAGGATCGGATACGGATCGGATATTTGTCGCAATTGTTTCGTATATTGTGCAGTAAATTATGGGGTTAAGTTAGTTTGCTGAGTAATTTGAAATTATGTAGTTTTGAACTGCAGTTAAAAGTAATGGTTTGTTCGGTTGTGTAGTTTGTAAACCCTTTCAATTCAACAACATTTGTTATTTCTTCAGCAAGTTAAATGAAGCAACAAATAACTGTATAATAGTTATGAATAGTAACTAAATAGATACCTATTGCCAAAAAATGGCGTCGATAGTCACTACCGAAAAGGTCAATTTCAGTTTGAACATTTTAACTTCGATTTCATATCAGTTTCACACAATTTGCCACCTTACAAAGTGGCACGATTAACCTACTCCTTGGTTCAATAAGTACCCGATGGGGTCAATCAATATAATGATTTGAATTTTGAAAGTTGATTCTGAAATGCCATTAGACCTTTAAATAATAACTCGCATATTTTACTCTTTAATATGATATGTTCAAGATAAAATATACAGCTGAATTATGGAATCTTTTGTCATGAATTTATTGAGGGTACCTATACGAAGTAGAAAGCATGATTTTAATATCGTCGAAGCGATGCGATGTCGATAGCGAATCAGACTATATAGTATAACAAATAATATAAAAAAATAATACAAAATAACACCTATTTTCAACCGACTTCAAAAAAAAGGAGGAGGTTCTCAATTCGACCCGTATGTTTTTTTTTTCTATGTTTGTTACGCGATAACTCCGCCAATTTTGAACCGATTTGAACAAATCTTTTTTCGGCATATAGGTAATACCTCAAGGGTGGTCCTAATTAAATTTAATAATAGAAAAAACAACCCCCAAGGGTGGAAAATTGGGGATGAACTTTTTTATACGCAATATCTCCGCCGATTATAAATCAATTTGAACGATTATTTTTTTGTTGAATAGGTATTATCAAAAGGGTGGTTTCATGCGAATTTGAAGAAAATATTTCACCCCCAAGGGTGGAAAATTGGGGATGAACTTTTTTATACGCAATATTTTTAATTTTTAGTTTTTTTTTGTGTTCATGCATTTGAAGTCGGTTTAATTTTTTTTAAAAGTTAATTATATCAACAAACATAATTAACTAATTATGAAGCTTTCGTGTTTAGAATGGCGTGCTGTTGTGTACCTATATCTAACTACATTCGTACATGTACATCCGAAACATCACCCTCCATTTTAGCAAAAAAGCTGAAAAGTAACATACATGAATTCATACCCACATCAATTCAAATTAAAAATTTCTCACGCGTCATGGATATAAAATAAACCCACCACTCCACTAAACACGCGCTACGTGATGCTACGTGACGCTACGTATTCACGCCACGTTGTCATGGCAACTACACGCACGCCACGCCCCTCGTTAACCAGTGATGCGCTGGCTTCGACATTTTTTTATCGATGTTCGTATTTTATTTGCAATCGTGTTATGTATGTAAAATAGAAGGGATTTTGCGGGTGAAACNATAATGGTATACATTAGTCCTAATCAATAATAAATACGTAAATTCTTTATCAAATAGTAAATTATCAAAGGTTTTTTACTATTTTGAGAATATTTTATACAGCCTATGTTCAGCAGAAAAAATTTTGAATTTTAATGGTGAGAGATTTTTTTAAATCGGTTCTATTCAAAACAAACTTTTCCTGTTTACTATTCTTTTTTTATCCGGAAAATGCATAACATTTCATACCCACCAGCTGCGGGGCCAGCTAGTGGGTTATGTGGGGTTCTTCCTACCAGAAGGTAGGTAGCCCCTACACCCACTAAAAACCTGACTGTTTCTGCCATGATCCATATGAGTGATATGAGACACCGCCATTGGCTGTTGCCTGTAACATTCGTCCTTAGCCGCCACCAGACACCTCCATGTCTAGCGACCAAGGTCTGTTAGGAAGGGACAGTTGGAGACCATAAGCTGTCCTCTTGAGCCCAGGGTGTCGGCGGCGGATAACCGGATTGTCGGCTGAGGCCTCTCGCTCCCCCTTTCCACTGCTTCTTTCTGTGAAAGTGTTCTTTCACAGAAAGTAAACACACTATACCATAAGATTATTTGTCTCATCATATATTTTATACTAATGTAGATATTGTTTCCGAAAGCGAGCGGGTTCATTCCGTACCTGTACGCTTCAGCAAAAGCTGAAAATCAGTGTTCTGCCCTTTTGAGGGTAGTGTTTATACTGAGCTCTTTGCTTTTTGCATCCCTGCGGCACACATCACTCTGACGCAGGGAACTAGGGAACAGGGAAACGCTAGTCATCTTTGGTGTCACCTAGTGTGTTTCTTGACTAACTAACTTTATTTCGATATTGAATTGAATTTCAATAGCAACTATACATAATGTGTGTGTTAAAAGCATTAAACAAAGTATGTTACAACAAATAAACAATTTATCTATCTATCTCACGCCTCTTCCCGATTGCTAGGGAGAGGTCATTTCCAACCGCCGCTCGTTCGCTTAGGCTGGGAACTGTTGGAGCGAGTCAGTCTGCTGCGGTGACTCACGTGCCAAGACTGCAGTGTTAACTGACAACCATCTACAGGCTCTCGGCCTATACGGTGGAGGAATGGCCCGAAGCACCCATGGCCCGGTAGAACCTGGGTCGCCCTTTGTGTGAGGCGATCATGCCGTCGCACCCACTCCTCTAATACAGGCAGAACTGCCTCTATGGTGCGACGTAAAATTTGGCTGACGGCCAGGCGTACCCTTCAGCACTCTAGGGCCTAGATCCTCAAGCCTCTACCTTTTGGTTTCCACCTCTCGTGGTGCACGTACACGTACATTTCCCCTTGGGACCATAAGTGTATGTTCACATACATCTTCGGATCTCAGTACTAAACTTCCAGATTCGCACTAAAAGTCATCTCATTTGACTAAAAGTGCTTGAAAATTTCAGATACCGTAAAAATCACGAGAAATATTATTTATATTGAATTTTATTCAATTGACAAAGCTAAAAATATATAAATTACACCAAAACTGTCAGATTTTTTTTTAAACTTTTTAACAACGTCCCGTACCAGGTGGGGTGTGTGACACCCACACGCACTTTAAAGGCATGTAACTCAGTTGGTAGTCACCGCTGGACTGATTTTGCAACGCTGATCGAAGCAGCAGTGTCATAATTCCAGCTACTGAGAATTTCAAATTCAGCACTTGCAAATTTTTAAAATTGTGGCTATTTTTAAAGGACTGAAGTGTGTCACACCCCACCTCGTACAGCGAGGGTTAATTGAAAAACATTTTTTTTCTTCTAATAATGATGACTACTACGAGTCCCAGTCGCATTGCAATTGCACAATTAGCAACCGGTTGCTAAAATCAGCAACAAGGCGGTCGCGGCACCTCGCTTGATCCGCGTATAAACAGCTTCCTTGCATTATTCGTCGTAGATCCGCCGATATAAAAATTTATACGGCCCGGATCCGGCGGCGATAAAGCCGACTTATTCGGATAACCGGCGCATAATTCACAGTTTCGCCGGATAACAGAGGATCGGATAAGGATCGGATATTTGTCGCAATTGTTTCGTATATTGTGCAGTAAATTATGGGGTTAAGTTAGTTTGCTGAGTAATTTGAAATTATGTAGTTTTGAACTGCAGTTAAAGGCAATGATTATTGTGATTTTGTGAACCCTTTGAAGTCAGTTAAGATGCTGTTATTTCTCCAGCTATAGCCAATAATACCGTTGTACGCCGACCTTGTGCCAATCATAGCGATGCCGACTGCCTAATTTTTAACAGTTTTAACTAAGTATGTTCCACAAATAAACGCTTTGGATTTGATTTTGAGTTAAATCAATCAACGAGTATCCCTAGTTCCATACCCGATGAGTCAATCAATAAATGATAATTTGAGTTTTGAAAGTAAGTAGATTCTAAACCACAATTAAAAAGAGTAAAAGAAGATGTCATGATGTTATCGAGGGTATACGAAGTAGAAAACATAATTCTAATATCGTCGAAGCGATGCGATGTCAATAGCGAATCAGACTATACAGTTTTTTTGCAAAATAACACCTATTTTATCAACAAACATAATTAATTAACTATGAAGCTTCCGTGTTTAGAATGGCGTGCTGTTGTGTACCTATATCTAACTACATTCGTACATGTACATCCGAAACATCACCCTCCATTTTAGCAAAAAAGCTGAAAAGTATCATACATGAATTCATACCCATATCAATTCAAATTAAAAATTTCTCACGCGTAATGGATATAAAATAAACCCACCACTCCACTAAACACGCGCTACGTGATGCTACGTGACGCTACGTATTCACGCCACGTTGCCATGGCAACTACACGCAATCCACGCCCCTCGTTAATCAGTGATGCGCTGGCATCGACATTTTTCATCGATGTTCCTATTTTATTTGCAATCGTGTTTTGTATGTAAAATAGAAGGGATTTTGCCGGTGAAATATTGGGATTGGGCTTTGCTTTTTTGCGGCGTTACACGTAATTGGTTGTTAGTTTATGGAACAGTTTTCAACCGACTTCAAAAAAGGAGGAGGTTCTCAATTCGACCCGTATGTTTTTTTTTTTTTTTCTATGTTTGTTACGCGATAACTCCGCCAATTATGAACCGATTTGAACAAATCTTTTTTCGGCGTATAGGTAATACCTCAAGGGTGGTCCCATTTAAATTTAATAATAAAAAAAACAACCCCCAAGGGTGGAAAATTGGGGATGAACTTTTTTATACGCAATATCTCCGCCGATTATAAACCAATTTGAACGATTATTTTTTTGTTGAATAGGTATTATCAAAAGGGTGGTTTCATGCGAATTTGAAGAAAATTTTCCACCCCCAAGGGTGGAAAATTGGGGATGAACTTTTTTATACGCAATATCTCCGCCGATTATGAACCAATTTGAACGATTATTTTTTTGTTGAATAGGTATTATCAAAAGGGTGGTTTCATGCGAATTTGAAGAAAATATTTCACCCCCAAGGGTGGAAAATTGGGGATGAACTTTTTTATACGCAATATTTTTAATTTTTAGTTTTTTTTTGTGTTCATGCATTTGAAGTCGGTTTAATTTTTTTTAAAAGTTAATTATATCAACAAACATAATTAACTAATTATGAAGCTTTCGTGTTTAGAATGGCGTGCTGTTGTGTACCTATATCTAACTACATTCGTACATGTACATCCGAAACATCACCCTCCATTTTAGCAAAAAAGCTGAAAAGTAACATACATGAATTCATACCCACATCAATTCAAATTAAAAATTTCTCACGCGTCATGGATATAAAATAAACCCACCACTCCACTAAACACGCGCTACGTGATGCTACGTGACGCTACGTATTCACGCCACGTTGTCATGGCAACTACACGCACGCCACGCCCCTCGTTAACCAGTGATGCGCTGGCTTCGACATTTTTTTATCGATGTTCGTATTTTATTTGCAATCGTGTTATGTATGTAAAATAGAAGGGATTTTGCGGGTGAAACATTGGGATTGGGCTTTGCTTTTTTGCGGCGTTACACGTAATTGGTTGTTAGTTTATGGAACAGTTTTTGGGTTAGCAATGATTGAATAAATGTTTTATTTTAGGAATTTGGCCTACGCTCTCCAAGCTGGCCAAACGAGTTGGGGAAGCCTGATTGCATATTTATTTAATACTAATAGATGTTGCACAATCGGATAACTACATAATTATTATTACATTGTACATTTTGTTGACTAATTAGTGCCATAATAGTCTTTACCCAATTATTTAATTACGTTTACTAAGTAACTATTTTAAGTAAATAATTCATTTAGAAAATATTTCTCATGGTATGTCGATGACGTCAATTCTAAGTATGTATTTGAAGCTATTGATGTTTTGTAACTATACTCAACATCAAATAAACCGCACCTTCCGCGACGCGAACTTTAACGATTTTCTTCTGACACAATTATGGTGCCCCAACAATATTGGTGTTATTTGAAAGACCAATAAATATCCTTAAAGAAAAACACATTTAATTTCTTAATAAATGATTAACATATACCATAAATGTCTTGAAAAAATACCTCACTTTGGGCCCACCTATGGGATCAATTAGACCAATTTTTATGGTTATAAAACCAAATAATGATCTCACGTGTCCTCTTTAACAGATGGATAGCGATTAATTCCAACTTAACAGTTTTATAGCCATAAAAGTTGGCTCAAGCATAACTACCTATTTTTTGAAGAAGTGACTCTGGATCCTTCTAAAGACACATTTTTGGGGTAAAAACCTTTCCTTAATGAAATGAAGGTTAGAACTAGGCTTTTCAATGGTGCCAATATTGGTGGGAAGTGGGGATGCATACGTTTGAAAATGCTTGTCGCGGGAGGTGCGATTTATTTGATGTCGAGTGTATTATCAGGCATTGATAAGTGAAATAATTATACTTACTATGACTCAAAATTTTTTTTTTAAGTATTTCTTGATACTTATGGAATCTATTGAAGACAGTGAGACAAAAAAAGATAAGGATCTGTGAAGACATTTAAAATATGCATTTTAAATTAATTTGTATTGCTTAGCCATATTCTTCTACTTACTTAAAATACTGAGTACATTCTTGATTCAATTGATATTCCCCCGTATTCACCAACAAACATTACTATGAGGTCTCACAGTGCGCGTGAACGCACTGGGTGACATACGTACCAATCACATAGCTCTATTAAATAAATAAATAATAAATAAATAAATATCCTTGGACATTTTACACTGCGCTTCTAGTTCCAAACTAAGCAAAGCTTGTACTATGGGTACTAGACAACGGATATAAACATACTTAAATACTATTCAACGCTATGCGTTCGATTTGCTGCTTCTCTTAAACGAGTATCGTTTGTGAATACGGGCGATTAACACTTACATACCTATCTAGATTTTACATACTCGTATATTTCAATCTTGTAGATGTAGATGTAATGTAGTTTGATCCCATCACTAGTCTCCTCAAAAAAGAGTTTTTCGTTGCCAAAACAAGTGACTGGAAACCATAGAGCTAGTGCTAAACAAAACCCCTTACAAATAACATCTAATAACAAAAACGTAATTCCTAACCAATAAAACCTCGACATGACCGAAACACGAGCAGAATCGCTAAACTGACCAATAAAGCCTGGAAAGGGTTCCAATATTTTACGGGACATAACCGGGGCATAACAACCGTTCGAGATATCGTATCGACCCGGAATTCCGGGTATCCGGCCCGGTACAGCGGATTATTATCGATTAGTAATGCGTGTATCGCGATTCGGCGGTCTGTTACGTTCAGTCGATAGCACGTGAGAGTATTAATTTTTGTTGTAAAATAGTATTTATTGCAATTACTTAAGATATCGGTGTTAAGCTTGTTATGCCGTCGTTTGTACAAGCGCGGGTTATTTAAGTACTAGCTTTCCGCCCGCGGCTTCGCCCGCGAAAAACTTTATCGCGCGCGTCCCTGTTTCAAAGACCGGGTAAAAACTATCCTATGTCCTTTCCCGGGACTCAAACTATCTCTATGCCAAATTTAATCAAAATCGGTTCAGTAGTTTAGGCATGAAAGCAAGACAGACACAGAGTTACTTTCGCATTTGTAATATTAGTAAGTACCTAAGTAAGTATAGATGTATGACATGGTAAGTAATTAAACAGCTGTATTGTACCCTGTTTTGCTTTATTGTCTAAGCAAGTGATATTGCAATACGTATAAAGGTTGAAAGGAAAATGAATTAAAGATAAACTTTACGTGATCCGAAATAATAGATACCTGCTTGATACTATCAGCTTCCAAAATGTGACTCATTATTCAATAGCAAATCCTTTTCGTTTGTACGAGTACATACTCGTCAATTGATACATCGAAAATGACCGAAAAGGGGCGTTGTTAAAGAATGTGTAACATATTCTCTAGAAAATTAAACTGTCTAATACCTACTGCTCCAGAAAAACGGTTATAAAAATAGCTTCAATACTTATTCATTGGAATAAAACGTCTCTGTCTTTGAAAAATTCATAACTAACATTTCTGGAATCGTCGTCTTCTTGCTAACTGAATGAATAATCTACTTTATTAAAAACGTGCCTTCAATATTCTAGACTTTAAACCGGCTATCGGGGTCACCGGAATCCGCTTCATCACGCGCGACACCACGTCCGGAATCCGGGCATTCCGGGGCGGATCGACTATCCGATCATGGCTGGTTTTATTGGGATATTATGTTATTTAGTACAGCTAAAGTGCTTTAACCAAGTTAAAGTAGAATATTGTAAAAAAGAAATAGCTTAACTTGGCAGAAAATATAGGCAATGTTTTTGAGTCCTAAAAATCCGCCGAAATAAAAATCATCATCATAATTTCAGCCACAGGACGTTCACTGCTGAACATAGGCCTCCCTCAATTACTTCCACATCGCACGGTTGGTAGCAGCCTGCACCCAGCGCCTTCCTGGCTACCTTTATCAGATCGTCGGTCCACCTTGTGGGTGGACGTCCTACGCTGCGTTTTCCGGTCATCAAATTATAATGCCTCTTTCTATTTAATTTAGAATAGTAACTCGGACACAATTCGACACAATTGATACTTAAAATTAAGCATAGTTTCAAGCCTGTGAAAATTAGGTTGATTCAAATCAGCTATATTATAAGCAAACTGGAAGCAACGATAACCGACACTATCATTGATATTGTTTTAATAATTTCTCAGTTCCAACGGATAGTAAATTTATAGCCTACCCATGACCACTGTATTGAAATATTTGTAAACTGCAAAGTAGTCATTTGTCATGCTGACAATTATATTTTTTTTACACAATTAGGTACAATGAAGTTATAAAAAAAATATTAAAAAAAGTAATAAAAAAGAACTGACGGCCGATGGAGCAGCTACAAGGTGGAACGACGACATCGTAAATGTAGCAGGGAAGCGCTGGACGCAGGCCGCTACCAATCGATCAACGTGGAAAGCATTAGGGGAGGCCTATGTTCAGCAGTGGACGTCCTATGGCTGAAATGATGATGAAAAAAAATTAGTAATAATATTGAGACTTTTACCAAATATTGTAAACATAGCAACGATTTTACACTGAATCGATTTTTCTATACTTACTTTTAAACCAGACAACTAAACGACATAAAATAGTAATGGGAAGTCAATATCGATGGAGCCATCGTGACATTCCGGGCCGTCTTAAAAGAGCCGCTGAAATTCCCAGCATTTTGATCGCCGTCGATATTTGTCGTCGGCGGCGCATATTAAGCGCTCCGCATTCTTTCGCGCTGTAGGTGTATAAGCGGTATAACTAGGGCTGCCGTGTGGAGAAAGAGGGCAAATCGATATTGAAGCAAAAAAAAAAAACTTTTTATTTTTGTACTTTTTATGCAATTAGAGACATTTAAATTNTTTTTTATGCAATTAGAGACATTTAATTTCATTTCTAGCGTTGTTGTCGGGGGATCAACATCATTGGACTGAGAGTTAGTAGGACAACGAGGCACGAACATACGAAAAAGTAATTAAACCTTGATAAAATTCTAACATAAAAATTACAAAAATATTTGCGATTTCCTCGCAAAAATATTAAATTGGGTATGATTTTCATTTGGAAAATCTGAATCCCATCAAAAACAATACTTGTCAAAAAAACCAAGTCTCGCAACTCAGTTGTTCTACGGTAAAAAGTTGTGAGNAGCAGCTCCATCGAGACTTGGCTAGTTTTTTACAGAATGTTTTTGGTGGGATATACCGTGTCTTTACAATGCTTGCATAGCTAATGAAAATTCAGCCTTCTAGTTTTATCCACAACGAAGTTACAGGCGGTCGAAAATGGCCTGAATTGCTTCGAGAAAAGGATGGTACGGCCGTGCCGCTTTTTTGCTCGACTTGGTGGGGGCACTGCCGTGCCCCCAGATTCAGGTCACATTTAGAAAAATATTAATATGAAAATTATGATAATATCACACATTGCTCAACAATGAGAGAAGTTAAGTTAGTAGGTACTTCATATAAGACAACCCTAGGTATAATGGAGAACAATGTAGACGCAATATCTAAGGGGTTGGTCTATCGACATCGTAGTGATGGGCGGAAATTATCGCTTAATTGAGCTCTTTGTCTGAGATATAATTGCTGGAATTTTTTGAGAGTGGTTTCCCATTTTAACACAATCGATTTATGTTGTACATAATGTAAAAAGTGGAGTTCAAAGTATCCAAAAGTGTGCGTTGATTCATCATTATTTCTCAAAACGAAAGGCATTGTAACTTGATTATGGAAGATGTAGCAGCCCTCATCATGATAGAAACTATAGTGGGTTACTAATGAATTACTTAATAGACAAATATTCTCAGTTATGAAAAATTTTAAAAACTTGAACAACATAAATTAGATTAATATGTATTAATAAGACTGTCATTATTATCTAGGCTAAGATTACACCTTTCATCAATTTGCTTGAGCCTATGTATATTATGTGGAAGTCAAGTTTAGAGGGATTTTTTTTTATGTGACCAAATAATTTGTTTTTACAGGTCTCAAGTGCTTTTATCGACGTCGACACAAGCACATCACTACCCAGTTCGAAGGCGAGGGCATCGGTATTTCGCTCCCTACACCCCATTTGATCCGGATGGAAAAATTACGCCAAATACCTTAAAGTATGTGCCACTGAGTTTACGCTGAGTGCATGCTTTTATAACCGGGACTTTTATATTTTAAGGTTCTTTGGGTTTATCGATATGATCGTCGAAGTGGTTAAAGAACGTACCTATTTTGTTTTAGTTGGCTTTAGTTTAGTTGTAATAATGTAGTGTTATTATAAATATTTTTGAAAGAACTTCTGTAATAAATAGTACTCATTACTTATCTCGGTTCTGCACTTCCAATTAAATACGATGAAAATTACCTGAAACAAAAAATAAATTTATGAAAACCTTTTTAACAATCATTTAACCATAGTAGTTGTACTCTTAAATATTTTATTCATATAGGTCTTAAATCTACGAAAGCATTTTGGGCGACACGGCCAATCTAAGGGCATAATTTGTTGGGTAGTTAATTGTAGTGTGGAGTACTATTCCCACCTCTCTTTTCCCTGATGAATCTACAGCTTGACCGCCAATAAAACTCAACCATTATGTCAAATTTGTCCCTGGGGAATGCAAAAGTGGACCCGCATAGGTTAAGTTGTTAGTTCGTTTCGTTACACTTACAGACCACTGGATTATTGCGGTGAACACACTCCTTTAACTTAAGGGAATAAAAGGTATCTTAACTAAATAATTATGGATTAGGTATAGTAGGTACTATTTACTAGGGCAAATCCCTATCACTGGTTCCCTATTTTCCCTACTCATATTATAAATGCGAAAGAAACTCCGTTCTCCGTTTGTCTGTTACGTTTTAACGCCTAAACCATTTTGATGTTTGGTAAAGAGATTTTGAAGAGATTTTAGAATGGACATAGGATAGTTTTTGTCAAGGTTTTCTGTGACAGACAAAATATCACGCGGGCAACACCGCGGGCAAAAGTTTGTGAGTACATTTGTTGTGAAACCAAAATGCAAACTTTTAAAAGCTTAAATATACATTTTGAAAATCTACCTACCTACCCTTTTTTTTCAAACTCGCCCAACGGAAAGTTTTAACAAAAGTATTAAATTAAAATTCTGCGTATTCCGCAAATACCAGAATTTATGACGTTGTAAACTAAATCTTCCTTTTGTTTAAAAACAAATACGCATCTGAAAATAAATTCTCACAGTCATCGCAAGTTTTAGGCTGGGTTGCACCATCTTACTTTAACTTTGACAAAAGTCAAAAATCTGTCAAATTCCATACAAAAGCACCAGTTATTGTTAAAATATTTTATGTTGTTATGGTTGAAATGAGGTGGTGCAACTCAGCCTTATTGTTCTCAATGTTATCTCGAAAACAATAGACTTACTTCGGACTTCGGCTTAAGCCCGCCTAAATGGGCAAGGAGGTACCTACCTACCTAAAGTTTCAGGTAGAAAGCTACAGTCAATAAGGTCTAATTTTGATTGTTCTTAAAAATACCACGCTCTGGAAATTTAACACTATTTAAAAACACCACGCAAATGGATACTCGCATGTAAATATGCAGGAAGGAAATAGGCGGCGCCCGCCCTAGGTATTAGCTGAAAGGGTGAATAAACGCCAGGGTACTTACTAAAGAACTTTTGATAGCCAAAGCTAGTACGTATGTTAATTGTTAGACTAGGCGCATACCACCGATTTTTAGTTGGCCGATATTTGGCCCGATTTTAATTTGTATGAAGAATCAGCCAAATCAAATCGGCGTAATGTGCGCAGTTCCATACATGCCCATACTGATCAACTGCCCGACTAAACTATCGGCCGACGAAAAATCGATGGTCTGCGCCTAGGCTTAAGGCTTTTTGAAATAACTATTGTTATAGGTATACAATAACTCCTATCATTTATGTATTAATAAGTCTGACACAGACAGATATTTGAATTGCCACAATATTGCCGTTTCATTAACTACGGTGGTAGTCTTTTGACAAGGCTCAATAGACTTCAATGGCTTCACATTGAGCCGTGGGTAAATGCAAAACCATACCTAAATTGAAGCTACGTTTATGTATTCTGTGGCTACGTGACAAAGCGCACGTTACCTATGTCCTCCGTAGAAGGGAACCAAAGGTACCTACTATTTCTTCTCGATAAAAAAGTCGGTTCATTAGTAAGGGCGATTGAAGTTAAGGTACGATAATTATGACATAACGATAAGGGCTTTAGTGTAAGTATACCTAAACATTATGACATACCTGTTATTAAGTAAAACATTCTTCAAATTATAATCATGTTTTACACTAATGAATTTGCTACAAAGGCCAAGAAGGCGCTAGATTGACGCACATACAGCTTGCTCAAATTGCGAAACTTAAATAATTAACTGACTAGCTGTCAAACGAGTTTCATCCTACCGCACGTAATTAATCGTGACTTCAATCACGTTAATTTTAACACTGAGAATTTTATTTTTGGCACACTTGAGTATCATGAACAAGTCATATATCAGATCAGCACCATATGAAATCTACTTAATCACCATCAGGTCATTCAGTCTCCATTAAGCCTGAAACTTATAAGCCTAAAAACTTTCCATGCTAGCCAGACGGGCAGGAGAGGCCTGATGTTTACAAATGTTTGTCCCTAGTATACCTAAGCTACGGGAAGATTGGGAATGGTCTTATTCATTGATTCGATGATAGATATTATGCAGTTCTGGCAAAGATCAAATATTTTATTAAAAGGTGGTTCCAATCACTGACTGACTCACTCATCATGAAATCTTAGAAACTATAAGTGCTAGGAGTCTCAAATTTTGCATGGGGGTTCCTTTTAGAACGTAGGTGCTCACTAAGACGGGATTTGTCAAAATTCAATCCCCAAGGGGGTAAAACAGGATCTACGCGTACAAATTCGCAGGCATCCGCTAGTGTTCAAATATTAATGTTTCCTACACTTTTTTACTTTTTCTCATGATTAAAAATGTATCAAAACGATAGATCAAAACTTGAATACCTAAAACGACATTTCCTGCTACGAACTAGTGATCGTAAAAAATATTTGTTCAAGATAGCTAATTATTGTTAATTTCTGTGCAAATACCCAAGTTTCGTTAAACAATTCATTACAATAATGGTCGACATTAGCAAACGTGTTATTTGTCGATGGAAAACCCCACTGTGACCCAACAAAGGGCTGGTTAATTACGGTAAACGAGTCTTACAAAGCACTTTTTTTGGCCGTAAGTGCGCGGGCGCAGGTTTCTTGCTCAGCAACGAAGCTAGGGAGTTTAATCTCAAAGGGTCTTTCGTCCAAGGAGGACACCTCGTGATTCAACCTTAGTTTATTGTATATTTTGTAACTTTTGTATTTTATATTCTTGTATTTTTGTTTTATTTTATCTCGTTTAACATTTTATATCTTTGTAACTTCTGTTTTATATTTTTGTATTTTGTATATTTTATATTTTTGTGATTTTTGTTTTATTCTATCTCGTTTGGCATTTTATATCTATTTGTAACTCCTGTGTTTTGTATTTTTTGTATTTTATACATATTGTTGTTTCATTTCTTTTGGCATTTTATATTTTTGTAACATCTGTATTTTAATATTTTTGTAATTTTTGTATTTTATATTTTTGTTTTATCTTATCTCGTTTTGTGAACTTGTGCGGAAAATGGCGAGAAGATTGAACAACCTTCGCCGTTTCTTCAGCGACCCTGACTTCCAAACCGTAAGTATATTTTTAAAAGATATTTAACAACAGTTTGCTGAAAATGTAGACAAATTACTGTTTAAAATAATTTGAAATCCGTCAAAAATGCAAGTTTTATGTTCAAAAATCTTTAAGGATATTGTTTAGATTCTTGTGTTTTTTTATTTAAAATTTATTTAAAGAAAATTAATCAGTTGGTTTTCTTGAGTGGAAAATATGTTTTTTTTTTATACTTTTGGGTTCGATTTCAATTTTAATTGCAATTGTAATTTTAACTGTCAGTCTTTAATAGAGTTAATTTGATAAACATTGACCTCATTCTAAGCCTTGTTACTATTTTTTGAGACCACGTTTCATATTTTTATATCTTAACCCTTAACCACTGACGTGTCATTTTGTTACACTAACACTGACGTACGTACGCCATACGTACGGAACTTTGAAGACCTCCTGATGTATCAAAAGAGAGTAACTTTATTAAAATTATTTACACATATTTATATTAAACAGAGATAGAAAAAAAAACATAGTAACATTAATAGAATAGTATGATATTGGTGAAATCCTCAAGATGTAATAAAAGTTAGACAGGCATTTTTTAAAAATCAACACAAAAATATTCGATAACACTAGGAACTTCTATTTTGGCCATATTAAAGATTAATAACAGTTTTAATCAGGAAAAAATCACAATAGCAATAATTCAGAAATTAAGTCACTTTTTAATACAGTTCATTTAGGAAGGCTATTTTCTATAGTCTTTCTTTGTTTGATGACCTGGTCACCAGTTTGCCGTGCTTCAAACTAGCAAGGAAATTTGAAAATATGGTATACAATCTTCAGAAGTAGTCAAATCCAAAGCCACGAACTAAAGCTCCTTCACCATCATGATGATTGTCTTCCAAAACCGCAACTAATATAAAAATTTTCATCCACCGGATTTTTTGCTAATTTCTTCGTCATTTGTAATAATTTTTGACGTAAATAAGGTTTTTTATATATATGTTACGGTCAAAGTGATAAATGTGAAAATTATGAATAATCGCCGGTTATTATGAATAATTACCGCATGATTTGGTAAATGTGATTAATATGAGGTCATTTATGTGTGTATAAAACTAAATAGGCGGCTTAGGGGTGGCCCANTGGCCATCGCATGAAAACACGTGTAAATTAAATTATTTAGTGCGATGGCCAAGTCACACAACATTAACTATGTATAATAATAAAGAAATCGCAGTAGGTAAGGAACCATAGACTTGGCACGACTTTGTCTAGATTTCATTACTTTTTAGAGATAAACAAGCAGCTCCATCGACNAAGCCTAAGTTAACATTGTTTAATGTTTTTAATTTGTGTTTAAGGGCCAGTGTTAGATTGTAAACACAAACTAAACGCAAAAGTGTTTGACAGTGACGTTTGTTAGTGACAATTCAACTTCCTGTTTGTCTCTTCCGCTCTCGATGGTTGTTGCGCTGTGTAACCTGTGTTTTAATTACCGAAATAAATCTCTGATAATACTAAATAAATCTAGTTTATTTTGGCCAAACCCATCACCATTGACGTTAGCGGGGATTAATGAATAAAAAGTTCACTAATCCCCGTTGACGGGGATTAGTGGAATAAGCCTGTGAAAGGCTTTGAAAGTGGTGCCACGGTCTAATATAATTCAGATTGAAACATCCTGATCATCGCTCTAAGACCGGTCCGTTCACAGTTTTAACTGACGAGGAAGAACAGCTTTTTGTTGACTGGATAAAATAAAAATCAGTAGCAAAAAAGGATTTCCGAAGAGAAAAGAAGATTTGATAAAAGCGTTTATGGAAAGTTTAAAACCATATTTAAATATAAGCGTTTGAACTGATATGGTATGTTCCTAAACAAAAAAAATGTTACTTTTCTTTAAACAAAGGATTTTATTTTGTTTATTTCTATAATGAATCTCTTTAAAACCTCTACATAAGACCTAGCAGCTATTTTTCAGTCTTGCAAGAACAGTGCCAATAATAGGTAATTATCATTGCCAATAAAAGGTTTGGCTATGCCAACAACTGGTATTTTGAGGTATTTTTTTAAAAGGTACACTATATTGAATAAATGATTTAATTTATTAATGATAAGTACTTTATAATATTCTGCAAAGATTAAAAGACCAATATAAATGTTTTTATCTTTGATAAAACATATTTTTACATGTAAATTTTACCGGTTTTGTGAAGTAGCTGCTTAAAGTGCCAATAATTGGGTGGTTTACCCTATTTGAATTGCCACAATATTGCCGTTTCATTAACTACGGTAGTCTTTTGACATGGCTCAATCTAATCGATGGCTTCACATTGAGCCGTGGGTAAATGCAAAACCATACCTAAATTGAAGCTACGTTTATGTATTCTGTGGCTATGTGACAAAGCGCATGTTACCTATGTCCTCCGTAGAAGGGAACCAAAGGTACCTATTTCTTCTCGATAAAAAAGTCGGTTCAATGGTAAGGGTGATTGAAGTTAAGGTACGATAATTTAATATGACATCTTATCGTTATGGCTTTAGTGTAAGTATACCTAAACATTATGACATACCTACCTGTTATTAAGTAAAACAATCTTCAAATTATATCATGTTTTACGCTAATGAATTTGCTACAAAGACCAAAAAGGCGCTAGATTGACGCACATACAGCTTGCTCAAATTGCGAAACTTAAATAATTAACTGACAAGCTGTCAAACGAGTTTCATCCTACCGCACGTAATTAATCGTGACTTCAATCACGTTAATTTTAACACTGAGAATTTTATTTTTAGCACACTTGAGTATCATGAACAAGTCATATATCAGATCAGCACCATATGAAATCTACCTAATCACCATCAGGTCATTCAGTCTCCATTAAGCCAGACGGACAGGAGAGGCCTGATGTTTACAAATGTTTGTCCCTAGTACATCTACGGGAAGATTGGGAATGGTCTTATTCAATGATTCGATGATTGATATTATGCAGTTCCGGCAAAGATTCAAATATTTTATTAAAAGGTGGTTCCAATCACTGACTGACTCACTCATCACGAAATCTTAGAAACTACAAGTGCTAGGAGTCTCAAATTTTGCATGGGGGTTCCTTTTAGAACGTAGGTGCTCACTAAAACGGGATTTGTCAAAATTCAATCCCCAAGGGGGTAAAACGGGATCTACGCGTACAAAGTCGCAGGCATCCGCTAGTGTTCAAATATTAATGTTTCCTACACTTTTTTACTTTTTCTCATGATTAAAAATGTATCAAAACGATAGATCAAAACTTGAATACCTAATACGACATTTCCTGCTACGAACTAGTGATCGTACAAAATGTTTGTTCAAGATAGCTAATTATTGTTAATTTCTCTGCAAATACCCAAGTTTCGTTAAACAATTCATTACAATAATGGTCGACATTAGCAAACGTGTTATTTGTCGATGGAAAACCCCACTGTGACCCAACAAAGGGCTGGTTAATTACGGTAAACGAGTCTTACAAAGCACTTTTTTTGGCCGAAAGTGCGCGGGCGCAGGTTTCTTGCTCAGCAACGAAGCTAGGGAGTTTAATCTCAAAGGGTCTTTCGTCCAAGGAGGACACCTCGTGATTCAACCTTAGTTTATTCTATATTTTGTAACTTTTGTATTTTATATTTTCGTAATTTTGTATTTTTGTTTTATTTTATCTCGTTTAACATTTTATACCTATCTTTGTAACTTCTGTTTTATATTTTTGTATTTTGTGTATTTTATATTTTTGTGATTTTTGTTTTACTCTATCTAGTTTTGCATTTTATATCTCTTTGTAACTCCTGTATTTTGTAATTTTTGTATTCTATACATATTGTTGTTTCATTTCTTTTGGTATTTTATATTTTTGTAACATCTGTATTTTAATATTTTTGTATTTTTTATTTTTGTTTTATCTTATCTCGTTTTGTGAACTTGTGCGGAAAATGGCGAGAAGATTGAACAACCTTCGCCGTTTCTTCAGCGACCCTGACTTCCAAACCGTAAGTATTTTAATTTTAAAAGATATTAAAAACAGTTTGCAGAAATGCAGACAAATAACTGTTTAAAATAATTTGAAATCGGTTAAAAATGCAAGTTTTATGTTCAAAAATCTTTAAGGATATTGTTTAGATTCTTGTGTTTTTATTTAAAATTTATTAAAAAAAAATTAGTCGGTTGGTTTTCTTGAGTGGAAAATATGTTTTTTTTTATACTTTTGGGTTCGATTTCAATTTTAATTGCAATTGTAATTTTAACTGTCAGTCTTTAATAGAGTTAATTTGATAAACATTGACCTCATTCTAAGCCTTGTTACTATTTTTTGAGACCACGTTTCATATTTTTATATCTTAATTTAACTACAGTAATAAATTGCCTGAATTTGTGTTCCCAGACCTCAAAGTAAAGATATCAATATTTATGTAAAAACTTAAAAAGGCTACTGCGACACAAGCTATGCTTAGTGCAGAAGCCGCTAGTTATAAGAATATTTTGTATTAAGATTTATTAGCAATAAATAAACATTTTATTTATTTATTATTATTATTTACCAACAGCTTCATATTATTCTGTGCCGATACCTACCTCCTTCCATATTTCAAAGATAGCTTCAAATATGTAGATTTTTAGGTCAAACAATTTTAAAGTTCAGAATCAGAATCAGAATCAGAAATATTTATTTGCTTTTACATGGTTTTACAAGATATTGGATGTTTAGCTGTAAATCATTTTATAGTTATCTAGGTATACTAATATACAGAGGAAAGATTTGATTGCTTTTTTTTGGGGGGGAATATGCTCCGAAACTACGAGACCGATTTGAAAAACAAAAATTCACCAGTTTAAATAATTTTCTGCGTAACATTATTTTCCGCAACTGACACTTCATAAATTTACCGGATTTCGCCGCCAGGTATTATCAAACAGGATACGTTCAGAAATTAATATTGCGATTTTATAGATAAGACATTTCTATGGCCGGAACAGTCAGTAAACTACACTTATAAAATCCACACAGGGAAGCCGCAGGGAAAAGCTAGATATTACACTAATACTAGGTAATTAGCACTAGGTACTGTAACTTAAATGATGAAATCGATTAAGCTCAAATGATTACTACCCGTTCGCGCTAAGTTTGCCGGTCCGTGGATTGCGCGTCCCCTCCCCCAACCGCGATTAAACGCAATTTGTTTGTGATGAAACGCAATTAATGTGTCTTATTTTACGCAAATACACAATTTTTATCAATATTAATAAATAAAAAATATTTTAAATATAGTTTGCTATAGACGCTTCCCTTCGAGTGACGTCATTTCGCCAGATGCAAACTGAAAGCGAACAGATAGTAGTAGGTATTAGACACAAGCTGTCACAGCGAACTTCTAGTTCTTCTAAAATGTTGTCTTATTTTATCTCTAAAATCCAAACATTAATTAAAAAAAGTTGTCATAAATTTATATCTAAATCGCTACATTATTTAATTTCTAAACGTAATCCTAGCACTGGCCACATCCCTAGCGATAGGCGCGCGCGCAGCTGAATCTTAACCGTCCGTCTCTCACTCGAACGACGCGGAGGTGATCAGACGTCGGCGGCCATATTTTTGTGACGTGCGTGCTTTCAGAAAATGGCAGAGGCACTACCTAATTTATTGATTGCACGGTATTTTCAAAGTTTTTTAACTGACTTTTTTGAAAATAATTGATAGCCTATGTTTAGTAGATTTTTTAGTATTCCAATAGCGAAAAATTTTTTCTAATCAGTCCAGTAGTTTCGGAGCCTATTCTCTTCATGCAAACAAGTAGTCAAATCTTTCTTTTAATATGTTTTAAGACCTTTATTCTCATTAAGAATTATTACAAAATTCGCTATGAGAACAAATTAATTGTTTATAGAAAATCGTAGAAGTTGGGGGTAGTAAGTCACAGCGTCCGGCGTAGATGTTTGGCAAAATAATCTTCGACCGATAGATTCAAAGTGCGTTCAGCGTTTACAAGATAAAATATTGGTCTTTAATATCGAACAAAGATTTTCATTTCATGAACTCAAACCAAGTTTTCTTTCCAGGAACTCAATCTGCAGGATATCCGGAGGTTCCTGGTATTCCTGTTAGATGAGAGGGAGGTTGAGGAGTGCGTCACCTGCAACCGCCTTCGTTGCAGGTGCCCTCCAAGCTCGCCCCAGCCTTCCACCTCCGGGGCGAGACAAGGGTTCCCCCAGGCTCCACCGCCAGAAGCACTGCCCAGGCCACGCTGGGCAGTGTACAGAAGTCATAGGAGACAGGNTTTTCCCGGCGCACACGCATCTCTGGCCACTAGGAAACTACCAAAAAGGACACGCAAAAATTCCCGCACACAATGAAGTTTTGAACGAAAAACCGTTTGACCGACGTACCACGTACGTACGTCAGTGGTTAAGGGTTAATTTAACTACAGTAATAAATTGCCTGAATTTGTGTTCTGTGTGTGTATCAATATTTATGTAAAAACTTAAAAAGGCTACTGCGACATAAGCTATGCTTAATGCAGAAGCCGCTAGTTATAAGAATATTTTGTATTAAGATTTATTGGCAATAAAGGCAATAAACATTTTATTTATTTATTATTATTATTATTTACCAACAGCTTCATATTATTCTGTGCCGATACCTACCTCCTTACATATTAAAAATTTCAAAGATAGCTTCAAATATATTTTTTAGGTCACACAATTTTAAAGTTATTGGATGTTTAGCTGAAATAATTTTAAAGTTATCTAGATATACTAATATATTTTTTTTGGAGGGAATAGGCTCCTAAACTACGAGACCGATTTGAAAAAGAAAAATTCACCAGTTTAAATAATTTTCTGCGTAACATTATTTTGCGCAACTGACATTTTCCGTCATACTTACATTAAATTTCCAAATTTCGCCAAGCCAGGTAAACAGAATACGTTCAGAAATTAATATTGCGATTTTATAGATACGACATTTTTATGGCCGGAACAGCCAGTAAACTACTTATAAAATCCACACAGGGAAGCCGCAGGCAAAAGCTAGATATTACACTAACACTAGGTAACTAGCACTAGGTACTTTAACTTAAATGATGAAATCGATTAAGCTTAAATGATTATTACCCGTTCGCGCTAAGTTTGCCGGTCCGTGGATTGCGCGTACCCTCCCCCAACCGCGATTAAACGCAATTAATGTGTCTTATTTTACGCAAATACACAATTTTTATCAATATTAATAAATAAAAAATATTTTAAATATAGTTTGCTATAGACGCTTCCCTTCGAGTGACGTCATTTCGCCAGATGCAAACTGAAAGCGAACGGATAGTAGTAGGTATTAGACACAAGCTGTCACAGCGAACTTCTAGTTCTTCTAAAATGTTGTCTTATTTTATCTCTAAAATCCAAACATTAATTTAAAAAGTTGTCATAAATTTATATCTAAATCGCAACATTATTTAATTTCTAAACGTAATCCTGTGTTCGTGCTACGCATTATACCTATCCTAGCGCTAGCCACATCCCTAGCGATAGGCGCGTGCGCAGCTGAATCTGAACCGCCCGTCTCTCACTCGAACGACGCGGAGGTGATCAGACGTCGGCGGCCATATTTTTGTGACGCGCGTGCTTTCAGAAAATGGCGGAGGCACTACCTAATTTATTGATTGCACGGTATTTTCAAAGTTTTTTAACTGACTTTTTTGAAAATAATTGATAGCGTATGTTTAGTAGATTTTTTAGTATTCTAATAGCGAAAGAATTTTTGTAATCAGTCCAGTAGTTTCGGAGCCTATTCTCTTCAAGCAAAATCAAATCTTTCTTTTAATATTTGTTTTAAGACCTTTATTTATTAAGAATTTTATTACAAAATTCGATTACTATGAGAACCTATTAACAAAATAGTATTTATAAAAAATCGTAGAAGTTGGGGGTAGTACCAAAAAGTCACAGCGTTGGTCGTAGATGTTTGGCAAAATAATCTTCGACCAAAGATTCAAAGTGCGTTCAGCGTTTACAAAATAAAATATTGGTCTTTAATATCGAACAAAGATTTTCATTTCATGAACTAAAACCAAGTTTTCTTTCCAGGAACTCAATCTGCAGGATATCCGGAGGTTTCTGGTGTTCCTGTTAGATGAGAGGGAGGTTGAGGAGTGCGTCACCTGCAACCGCCTTCGTTGCAGGTGCGCTCCAAGCTCGCCCCAGCCTTCCACCTCCGGGGCGAGACAAGGGTTCCCCCAGGCTCCACCGCCAGAAGCACTGCCCAGGCCACGCTGGGCAGTGTACAGAAGTCATAGGAGACAAGCTCCAGAACCTGATCCAGTTCTGGAGCGTCACTATGACGATCTTCTGCGGTGGGTGCAGGAGTCACACCCGGGGGTTACGCGCGCCGGCCCTGATATGACTTTCCCAATGGACGGTGAGTTAGTCTTAATAAAATTGTTTTCAATAAGGTATAAAATATAACCTGACCTTCACTGGTTGGGTTTTTATTGACAGTCAGGCTGTAGATCCTGGCTACACAGGATTTGCAGCGTGGGAAACGAGAGGTGGGAATAGTCCCGCAATTAAATATTTCGAGTTCGGTTCCTAGTCAAAATGATGTGTGGAGCTATGATAATTCCAATATTTTACAGTCCTCTTAATTGTTTGGCCAAACGGTTGAAAAGTTAAATTGTCACAATAATTCGATAGGTAGTTATTTGTTTTGATTCATTGTAAACTTTATTCTTCTTACTCAAAATTAATATTTTTGCTTGGTTTAAAATTTTTGCTGAAAGACATGCCACGTAACATAGCATCTCCAACTACCCACTTTTATAAGCGTAATTTAAATTAATGTTGTGCAATGTATATTGTTATTTTTTACGCGGAACCACGTAGAAAANGTAGAAAATAGCAGATTAGAATAGAACCCAAGCCGTCTGGCAAATGCTCCATTTACCTCTGTAAGGGGACGATGTTGCTCCTGTAGTAGAAACTAAATGACCTGATGATCATGAAAACTTATTCTGTAAATTAGGGTGCTTCTGTAGTGGAGACTAAGGCCTGGTTCATAAGCAATAACCACGCGGTTTCTGGTTGGTTCTTAGCGAAACACTAAAGTAACCTTGCGGTTACGTTCGATGCAAACGTACGACAACTGCACAGAAACCGCGCTATTACCGCTGTCTAAACCAGGCCTAAATGACCAGATTTTGACAATTTCTTTGTGTCTTCCAGGGTCAGTCAACAACGACATAAATATGTCGTGGCCGGCGCACCAGAGGTCCATCTGGTATCAACCCCCTCGGGTGGAACCCTTGCCGGAGGCGCATCTCGTCAGGGTCTACCGGCAGTTCTGCGAGTACTACCTGCACGTACTCGCAGAAAATAAACCGCAGGGAGATAGAGGTAAGTTGGAAAATCTCAATGTTTATACAGGGTGTCCCAGAATAGGTGAATCAAATTGATAGGGGTAGGTAGCTCTACTAATGTACTATCCCAAAAAAATACGAAAAAAAATAAAGCGCATAAGGAAACAAAAAAATATTTTTTTTAAAAGTGAAAATAAATCAGCTTTGACTAAGTATCTGGCTATAATTGCTGCGTTTGGAGTTTATTTGTACTTTTTTCTTACTTATATTAATTATTATCTGTAAGCAAAATTTGAAAATAATGACTAGATTTCGAGTTTAGAGCACTTTATTTAAAAAATAAATTCCGTACTCAACATTTTTTTTCATATTTTTTGGGATAGAGCTACCTCCCCTATTAGTTTGATTCACCCATTCTGGGACACCCTGATACTTGTATTAGATACTTTAAGGTTATGTTAATGTCAAATCAAAGCCAGCTTTGCACATCTATATCTGAAGACATAAAAATACATTTACTACATACTTTTATTCTTATAATAATTAGCTTTGTAGAAAAAAAAATGCAATGCTTGTCTAAGGGTTTATTCCCATGGCAATCCAGTAAAACAGAATCCCGTAGAACTGGATTGTCATTATGAACACACATAATGTCGAATTTCATAAGTTGTTTGAAATTGGAAGTAGGTATGTAGGTAAAATACAAATTCGAACGGATTGGTTTTTTGCGGGACAATGCAAACGGGCTGTTCGTGTGAACGTTAATATTAAAACATGTTACTAAACAGGATCCTGCAAAAAACGGGATGTCCCCTTGGGAATAAACCCTAACAGTCTCATTTTGTTTATTTAATTTAATTATGTGAATATTTTCGAACCTGTCTGTATATCGTCAATTATTATTACTCATCAAGTTTTTTTGTTTCAGGTTAACAATCAAGAAGATTTATATATTCGTGGATTATTATGTTTATATTGTATATTTTTATGTTTTAATACCATGGGACATTATTATGAAACATAAAGTTGTAAATTGTAGTTTGTTTGTTTTTAATTATTGTAAAGAACATAATATTTCAACACGGGGTACTATTCTTTAGGGACACCATCAGACGAGCTTAAAGTTGATAACAAAAGTGCCTGAAGTAATCATCTCCGTGTAGATTAACTTGAATTTTTTTTAACACAAAATCCGCTGCTCACAGAAAAAATATCAATAGCTGAAACTATAGACTTACATAAAAAGTTTTGTTTTGCTATTATTTTGATTTTTGTTAGTTCTCGTAAAAAAAAAATATTTTTGTAATCTTTATTTTGACATTTATTTTTGATCTTTTATTTATGATTGTGATTACTTTTAATGTGATGTTTTCATTTTATTCTAGTCCTTTAAATAACAGCTTGAAAACCAGTTACTATTATTTTGACCAAGTTGATCTACGTTATTTTCATATTTTGTTAGTTTGTAAGTTATTTTATGTTACTATTTATTTTATGTTAGGTAGTTTGTTTTCTTTAATATTTTTACTGTATTTTCTTTTGTATTCTTTTTTAAATTTCGTGTTTTTAGCAATGTTTTTATCATAATTTTAATTCACATTTAAAGCAGCGGCTTTTGAATTTTCTGATAAAGTCCCATGGAAATTAGGTTAGGTAGGTTAATTATTTATTAATAGGTTAAGTATTTATTAAAAATTTAAATTGGATCAAATCAACACTCCTTTTATTTCACTAATCCCTTGATAGGTTCTAAACCAATCGCTTCAAATATTTTGGTGTCATTTATCTCACATTTTGGTGGTACCTTTTAATCCTATTCAGTAATTTTATTTATTGTTTCTTAACTGACAGTCATTTACAATAATATTTCTGTTAAAGCCTGGTCCGTGAGCACGTAGAATCCCGTCCAATGACCCCAAGCTGCCCATCCTTGTCGCTCGCACGTAATTATGTTGCTGTCGCGCTCGCACACTCACTGCGGGCGCGCGACGCACTGTCGCGACAGCAATATAATTACGCGTGAGCGACAAGGATGGGTAGCTTGGGGTCATTGGACGGGATTCTACGTGCTCACGGACCAGGCTTTAGATGTTTAAAGGGTAGGTATACCCAACATTGATTAAACAAACGCTGGCCGTAACAGCGTATTACATTTGAAAATTTCGACAGGTTCGCCCAGTGTCTAAGTAGCTCAGATGGAAGAGCAGTCACCCGGCAAGCAAAAGGTCGTGGGTTCGATTCCCGAAACAGGGAGTTCGATTTTTTTCAGTTATTTATAATTTTCACATTATTGTTTCATTGGGAGAAGGGATAGCATGGATTATTTAGTGCACTGAAAAGGGCTAAACAATTTGAAGGCTTGCGACTTGAATAATAAAATTTAAAACCTATCATTTTCACGAGATCGTAGATTATCAGTTCGTGTTGTCTACCCTAAAATTATAACGAGGAAAGATTTTGTTTCCCTATATTGAATAGGTTCCGAAACTGCTGAATCAATTTGACCATTAGAAAAAATATTTCACCATCGTTCGAAATAAAAAAAGTCTGCTTATTTATTGCCATTAGGGCGGAACAAAGTTCGCCGGGTCAGCTAGTGTATGATATAAAGAACAAGAAACTTTTCTGGCACTCACTATTCACACCCCTATTCACAAACGATGTTTACTTAAGTGAAGCAGCAAATCGAACGCACAACGTTGAATAGAGCTTTGTGATTGGTTCGTGTGTCACCCTGTGCGTCCACGCGCACTGTGAGACCTCATAGTAATGTTTGTGAATATGGGCGTCAGTAGCACAATGTAATGAGAGTACGTGTACATATGTGTAGGTACAGTATAATTAAAATACTCAGAATGTTTTGTATTTGTTTATTATTCTAGACATTTATTATTCTAGACACCAGATAAACATAGATAGAAGGCTATTAAATATTTTAAACAAAATAGATTAAGAACTAAGTGTTGTTTTACTTAATTAAGTAAGTAAATGAAATAAAAACTTTTTAGACCAAATATTTATTTGCATAGACGTTAAAATAGAAGAAAGAAAGAAAGAAAGATACATTTATTACAATGGACATCACACAAATACAGGCAATTACATAGACATGACAGTGGCACATAATAACAAAAGAAGAAAAAAAAACCGGCCAAGTGCGAGTCGGGCTCGCGCACAAAGGGTTCCGTAGCAGCAAATATAATAAACTTATTATGTNTCCATAGTGCGGCGCTGGTTTTCAGTGTGCCCCATGCCGAGTGAGAGTCACGGACCATTGGTAAAATAAATAGAATAGTAAGCTGCATAAAATTGTCTAGATAAACATACCTAAATAGTGCTCACTTATCAAGATTTCAAATTAAGTAACGTTTAAAATGTAGTCACCATCACTATAATTTTAATGTTAATTAATTTGCATTCTATCCTTTCAAAACATTTGTACCATACAATAAATAAAGCATTATCAATTAAATATTGAGAAAAAGGTTGACAATCGAGATATTATAAGTTCGTGGATTATATTATAAGCAAAACCTCGGACAGACAGACATATCGAAACTGTAAGGGTTCCTTGTCAGGACTACGGAACCCTAAAAAACAGGATGTCCCTTTGGGAACAAACCCAAGTCTCATTATGTTTATTTAATTTAATTATGTAAAGTATTTTCTAACCTGTTTTTTTTTGTTTCAATATTTAATTGATAATAAAGCATTATCAATTAAATATTGAAAAAAAGGTTGACAATCAAGATTTAAGTTCGTGGATTATATTATAAGCAAAACCTCGGACAGATAGCCATATCGAAACTTATGGATTCCTTGTCAGAACTACGGAACCCTAAAAATTAAGAGTTAGTTACAAAAACTCAATATTATGTATTAACAAAAATGCAAAGCAGCTTTCTGTAAAACAGACCTGAACACGATTTTTTTTGAATATAAAACAAACGAAAACAAAATTGTAGAAGATTATACATAAACGTTAAGACTGGAACAGCACGTTTCGCACTCGAACTGTCTATTAATGTCCCGTGGAAATTATATTAAGTATATATATGTAAAATACATTATTGAAATTAAAAATAACAATACCTACATAACTATGTACAGCAAAATAAAGTTTCATATTGAATTACTAAGTACTTAAATAACTAAGGTAAGCTAAACAAAAATCTTTTAATGTCACTAATTCCTTGGTAGGTTCTAATGCCCGTTTTTACCATCAATCCCTATTTTTTTAAGTGATCCCTGTGGTAACACATAACAGGAATTTTGTTTTCATATCGGTCACTTAAAAATTAGGGATTGATGGTAAAAACGGGCATCAGTCAGTTTTAGACCAAATACTTTAGGAGAATGAAGCTAAAATAAAGTTTAAAATAAAAATCGTTATGCACCGCACCGGCAAACTCAGCATGGGATGTCCACCCACAATTTATAAAAGAATTAAGAACAAGAATGAAGAGCCCCGTAAGGTTATAGAAAGTTCTAAGTTTATTTTTTGGACGTAGTGGAAAATATTAAGAACTATATTTAAAAAAAAAACAAAGAAATGAAAGAACAGATAAATACGTGCAGTCGTCAGTCTGCACACTAAGCAAGCAGCAGGTTTTGTAGTGTCTAATAACGTTCCATGGCAGTATAATTCCTACTTCCTACTGGAGGCGTTATTAAAGTTATTGACCCACAGATTACCGACGCCAGCCGGACATGCCGTCCCCAATTGACGGTCAGTTAGCCCCTAACTGGGGGCCCTGCCCTATTAGCAAAAGTCTATTGGTCGGTCAGACTGACCAAAGCCTCAGTCTTCCTGGGACATTCGTTACCCAGGCCTTTGCATTTTGTACCAGGGCACTTTTGTTAAAACCCTTGCGTATGCAGCGTACGAGCGCTGTGGTCCTGTGGTCCTGCCCTTTGTACGAAGACCTACGCCAAGCTCTGCTTCAGGGAATCGTACCCGAGATACCTGGACTGGTACTCCGATCTCGTCTCCTTGGAGGCGAAATTCGCCCGGCTGCGAGAGTTCGCGTACGGCTGGCATAGGAGGAGGACCGCTAGCGCTGCACGGCACCAGAAGGTGTCATCCGTGGAGTGAACGAGTGAACGTCAGGCCCCAGAAGGGGGAGAACTGAACTATAGGGACAAGGACGTAGAAAAATAACTTGTAGGGAGTCAAGAAGTGTGGCGCGGTGGAATGTAATCTGCCCTAGGCAGCCGCAATTCCGCGCACACCTTCAGCGATTCGGCCAGTATAACCGCAAGGTTGGTATGGCCATGGGTGGTGGTGGGTTAACCAAAGCCTCATGGTGAAGCAGTTGCCTAACACCGCACCGGGTCTGGATAAAGTGACTGCGAGGATGCTGACGCATGAGTGGAAGGCTGCATCGGTGGAGTTCTACTTGGTGTACGCCAAGTGCGTAGAGGAAGGAGTGTTCCCAGACGTGTGGAAGGATGGTCGACTGCTCGTGCTGCCAAAAGGCAATGACTAGCCTCTCACCGACCTTAAGGCGTACCGACCGATCAGGTTTCTCTCGATCCTGGGTAAGTTGCTTGAGCGTTTCATGTTACACTGCGCGCCTCAGATCTATAGCGGGATGTCGGATTGCCAGCATGGCTTCACCAGGGGGAAGTCGACTGTGATGGCCAGAGCGTCCACAGCGAAGTATGTTCAAGCAATATTTCTTGACATCTCGGGTGCGTTCGACAACGCCTGGTGGCCGATGGTGATGCTGAAGGCGAAGAGAGGAGGATGCTCGCCCAACGTCTATCGGATGTTGTAGGCAGCTTTGGGAGCAGGAAACCAAAGGTCGAGAGCTCCATCAGGCGAACTTCGCGAGGCTACGGGAATTCGCGCACGCTTAGCTTATGAGAAGGAACGGTTCGTCGTCAAGCTGCCAGGCACCGGACGGTGCCAACGTGGAGTAGTGTCCATGCCCCAGAAGGGGGAGAGTGGCTAAGAGGGACAAATGGAAGAAGAATAAAGAAGTTGTAATTCATGCATTCAAACAAGGTGTTAGATCAGAAGGATATCAAGGAGTGCGTCTCCCGCAACCGCCTCCGGTGCAGGTGTCCTCCAAGCTCGCCCCAAACTTCCACCTCCGGGGCGAGACCAGGGTTCCCCCAGGCTCCACCGCCAGAGCTCTGCCCAGGCCACCCTGGGCAGTGTACAAGAGTCATAGGAGACGCTCTCCAGAACCTGATCCAGTTCTGGAGAGACACTATGACGATCTTCTAAGGTGGGTGCAGGAATCACACCCATGGATTACCCGCGCTCGATTAACAACGAGATCAACCTGTCTTGGCCGGCGCATCCGAAATCTATATGGTATCAACCTCTACAGGAAGAGCCATCACCTCAAGTCATACTCAGGTTCTACCGACAGAAAATAATCCTGAAGAAGAAATAAGTAAGTTCAAAAATGTACAGGAATTCCTATTGGCAATGGGGAAATGTATGTGTCTAAATGAACAAAGATGTTTAATTTCATGAACTCAAACCAAGTTTTCTTTCCAGAAACTCAATCTGCAGGATATACGGAGGTTCCTGTTAGATGAGAGGTTGGTTGATGAGAGATGAGAGGGAGGTTAAGGAGTGCGTCACCCACAACCGCCTCCGGTGCAGATGTCCTCCAAGCTCGCTCCAATCTTTTACCTCCAAGCTCGCCACAACCTTCTACCTCCTAGCTCGCCCCAACCTTCTACCTCCGAGCGAGACCAGGGTTCCCCCAGACTCCACCGCCAGAGCTCTGCCCAGGCCACGCTGGGCAGTGTACAAAAGTGATAGGAGACGTTCTCCAGAACTAGATCCAGTTCTGGAGAGACACTACGACGATCTTCTGAGGTGAGTGCAGAATTAATCACAACGAGGATCACCCACGCCGGGCCGGACATGACCTTCCCAATTGATGGTCAGTTAATATTAATTACTTTCAGTTAGATGTGGGAGCAGAAGTCCCTCAGGCTAGCTCCTCAGGGCTCGATAACGACAAGGCCATCCCGCCACGCCAGAAGCTCTGCCCAGGCCACGCTGGGCAGTGTACAAAAGTCATAGGACACGCTCTCCAGAACTTAATCCAGTTCTGGAGAGACACTATGACGATCTTCTGAGGTGGGTGCAGGAATCACACCCATGGATTACCCACGCTCTAGCTCTACCCGAGATTTACTACCTTTACATACCCGCGGAAAAAAATCCTAAAGAAAAAATAAGAAAGTGAAAAAATCTAAAAGAATGCCTATTGGCTGTGGGGAATTGCATTCTTTACGGCCGTCCCCACACGGCGCTATCTAACAATGTACGTACGTAGTGGAAAATATTGAGAAGTATTTTTCTAACAAAGATTTTCATTTTTCATGAACTCAAACCTAGTTTTCTTTCTAGGAACTCAATCTGCAGGATATACGGAGGTTCCTGTTAGATGAGAGGGAGGTTAAGGAGTGCGTCACCTGCAACCGCCTCCGTTGTAGGTGTCCTCCAAGCTCGCCCCAACCATCCACCTCCGGGGCGAGACAAGGGTTTCCCTAGGCTTCACCGCAAGAAGCTCTGCCCAGGCCACGCAGGGCGACACTTGAAATCATGGGAGACACTCTCCAGAACCTGATCCAGTTCTGGAGATCTACTGAGGTGGGTGCAGGAATTACACCCATTGATTACCCACACTCGATTAACACCGAGATCAACCTGTTGAGGCCGGCGCATCCGAAATCCATATGGTATCAACCCCCACTGTCGTCCTGACTTTATTTCTGTCTTACAGAGTCAGTTAACAACGAGATAAATATGTCGTGGTCGGCGCACTACAAATCGATCTGGTACCAACCTCCACAGGAGGAACCTTCACCGGCGGCATCCCTACTCAGGTTCTACCGTCAGGTCTGCGAGTACTAACTTCACGTACCTGCGGAAAATAATCCTGAAGAAAAAATAAGTAAGTGAAAAATCTACAGGAATAACNGCGAGGCTGCGGGAATTCGCGCACGCTTAGCTTATGAGAAGGAACGGTTCGTCATCAAGCTGCCAGGCACCGGACGGTGCCAACGTGGAGTAGTGTCCATACCACAGAAGGGGGAGTGTGGCTAAGAGAACAAATGGAAGAAGAATAAAGAAGTTGTAATTCATGCATTCAAACAAGGTGTTAGATCAGAAGGATATCAAGGAGTGCGTCACCCGCAACCGCCTCCGGTGCAGGTGTCCTCCAAGCTCGCCCCAAACTTCCACCTCCGGGGCGAGACCAGGGTTCCCCCAGGCTCCACCGCCAGAGCTCTGCCCAGGCCACGCTGGGCAGTGTACAAAAGTCATAGGAGACGCACTCCAGAACCTGATCCAGTTCTCGAGAGACACAAGGACTATCTTCTGAGGTGGGTGCAGGAATCACACCCATGGATTATACACACTCGATTAACAACGAGATCAACTTGTCGTGGCCGGCGCATCCGAACTCCATATGGTACCAACTCCCACAGAAGAAACCCTCACCGGGCAGTGTACAAAAGTCATAGGAGACGCTCTCCAGAACCTGATCCAGTTCTGGAGAGACACTATAACGATCTTCTGAGGGGGGTGCAGGAATCACACCCATGGATTACCCACGCTCGATTAACAATGAGATCAACCTTCCACCTCCGGGGCGAAACAAGGGTTCTTCCAGGCTTCACCGCCTGAAGCTCTGCCAAGGCCACGCTGGGCAGTGTACAAAAGTCATAGGAGACGTTCTCCAGAACCTAATCCAGTTCTGGAGAGACACTACGACGATCTTCTGAGGTGGGTGGAATCAAACCCATGGATTACCCACGCTCGATTAACAAAGAGATCAACCTGTCTTGGCCGGCGCATCTGAAATCCATATGGTATCAACCCCTAAAGACCTGAATTTATTTCTGTCTTATAGAGTCAGTTAACAACGAGATAAATATGTCGTGGCCGGTGCACCACTAATCGATCTGGTACCAACCCCCACGGAAGGAACCCTCAACTAGGGCATGAATATCGGAATCTCGGAATCTCGTAATATCGGAATCTCGGACTACGAGATCCGATATTTCAATTCCGATATTGAGCGACCCAATATCGTAATATCGGAATCAGATAAAAGTTTTAATTGAGATTTTAAACAAAGCATTTAAAGTCGCGAGAACCTGCCACAAAGCCCAAAGTACATGATTGGCAAAGACCAATGATTTTCTGATGTCTCTCACCATCACTTTTTGTTCCACTGCAAATATTTTAGTATATTTACTATTTATGGTTAATTTGACTTGTTCTAAATCAATTTTGGCATTTGCCATAGGTACTTGGTCAACAAAGAACGACATCTCAACTCCCTTAAAACATTAATTTTACTGGACTATGGACCGTCAGTTCTGCGTACTATGAGCACTGCCCATTGCTACTTCAGCTTGCTAATCCGTCAGGCTATGTCAGCGACCTTAGTTAGTTTACGGAGCTCCTCATTTCTGATTAGATCTCGTAAAGAAACACCAAGCCGTATATCATCACTGGTAACACACACTAATTGAAGACTTTCGTCTTCGTATTCGACGATTTACCTCTTTCTCGAAATTGCATCTAACTACCTAGCTGATAGTCAACAATCTTGAGAATCAAGCTCCTAACCGAAACTGGGTAAGGAGCAACATGGACATTCGACATAAGCTTCGTTTTTTCCATATTCATCCGAAGGCCTGTTGGGAAACTCGATTAAGGTCTTCGAGCATTGTGATAAGGTCTTCCAACGGTTCTGCCTTAGTACGCAAAACAGACGGACGATGAGGCAGCAAGGTTCTGAAGTGGAGGCCATGTACCGGAAAGCGCAGCGTAGAACTCATAACCGCAAGGTGGACCGATGACCTCATAAAGGTAGCAGGAAGGCGCTAGATGCAGGCCGCCACCAACCGGCCATTGTGAAATCAGCATCGGAGCCTGTGTTCAGCAGTCGACGTCCTACATGATGATGATGATGGCTAGTGGTTTTGTGAGTTGTATTGTACATCGATAATCAAAAAGGAACAAATTAAAAGCATATTCAAGTTTTTTACCACTCTCTACAATTTTTGTAACACGTGATTCAGAGTCATTCAAGACTCTAAAATTCGTTCCGCCAACATAAAGCAGGGTAATATAATGAAGGAGTAAAAGTGTTTTTGATACCTGTGATTTTACAAAAACACTTTTTAATTATTTGCTAGTCCATATAGGCTCATTATTAGTAACCATTCATTATCAGGTGATCCGTCTGCTCGTTTGCCTCTTGTCACATAAAAAACCAAATGCAATGGATACCCATAACGTAAAAATGGTTTTAAAATACTTCAATTTTATGAAGTGCTGTTTTGTACCAAATTAAAGATTTCGATTAAAATCATTATTTTATTGTAAACAATTCAGAATTCTTATGAATATAACCAAATATTAATTTTATAGCACATGAACTCAATTCCGATATTAATATCGGAATTCCGATACTGAGATCTAATATCGGAATTCAATATCGGAATTGAAAACCTTCCGATATTACATGCCCTACCCTCAACGGTGGCGTCCCTACTCAGGTTCTACCGTCAGGTCTGCGAGTACTAACTTCACGTACCCGCGGAAAAAAATCCTAAAGAAAAAATTAGAAAGTGAAAAAATCTAAAAGAATGCCTATTGGCTGTGGGGAATTGCATTCTTTACGGCCGTCCCCACACGGCGCTATCTAACAATGAACGTACGTAGTGGAAAATATTGAGAAGTATTTTTCTAACAAAGATTTTCATTTTTCATGAACTCAAACAAGTTTTCCTTCCAGGAACTCAATCTGCAGTCCATACGGAGGTTCCTGTTAGATGAGAGGGAGGTTAAGGAGTGCGTCACCTGCAACCGCCTCCGGTGCAGGTGCCCTCAAGCCACGCAAAGTCATAGGAGCCGCTTTCCTGAACTTGATCCAGTTCTGGAGAGACACTATGACGATCTTCTGAGGTGGGTGCAGGAATCACACCCATGGATTACCCTCGCTCGATTAATAACGAGATCAACCGGTTGTGGCTGGCGCATCCGAACTCCATCTCGAATCAACGTCTACAGGAGGAACCATCACCAGTGGCGTCCCTACTCAGGTTCTTCCAACCAATCTACGAGGACTACCTTCACATACCCGCGGAAAAAAATCCTAAAGAAAAAGTAAGAAAGTGAAAAAATCTACATGAATACCTATTGGCAGTGGGGAATTGCATTCTTTACGGCCTTTCCCATACGGTACTATCCAACAGTGTACGTTGGAAAAAAACAAATATAAACATCACATTTTCAAAACGTCAGCATAAAATCTCCTCTACACGGTTACTAATGAACCAAAGATCACATGGACGGCATCCGAAAGTTGGCAGTTAGGGACAGGAGCAGAGTTCCCTCAGGCTAGCTCCTCGATCAATTACAACAAAGTCATCCTACGACGATCTTTTGAGATGGGTGCTGGAATCACACCCATGGATAACCCACACTTAATCAACAACGAGATCCACCCGTCATGGCTGGCGCATCCAAAATGCATATGGTATCAACCCCCAAAGACCTCCTGAATTTATTTCTGTTTTACAGAGTCAGTTAACAACGAGATAAATAATGTCGTGGTCGGCCCACCACCAATCGATCTGGTACTAACCCCCCTGGAAGGGACCCTCACCAGTGGTGTCCCTACTCAGGTTCTACCGTCAGGTCTGCGAGTACTAACTTCTCGTACCCGCGGAAAATAATCCTGAAGAAAAAATAAGTAAGTGAAAAATCTACAGGAATTCCTATTGGCAGTGGGGAATTGCATTCTTTACGGCCGTCCCCATACGGCACTATCTAACAATGTACGTACGTAGTGGAAAATATTGACAAGTATTTGTCTAAATGAACAAAGATTTTCATTTCATGAACTCAAACCAAGTTTTCTTTCTAAGAATTCAATCTGCAGGATATACGGAGGTTCCTGTTAGATGAGATGAGGTTAAGGAGTTCGTCACCTACAACCGCCTCCGGTGCAGATGTGTTCCAAGCTCGCCCCAGCCTTCCACCTCCGGGGCGAGACAAGGGTTCCCCCAGGCTCCACCGCCTGAAGCACTGCCCAGGCCACGCAGGGCGAATTTTGAAATCATAGGAGACACTCTCCAGAACCTTATCCAGTTCTGGAGAACTACTCAGGTGGGTGCAGGAATCACACCCATTGATTACCCACACTCGATTAACATAGAGATCAACCTGTTGAGGCCGGCGCATCCGAACTCCATATGGTATCAAGTTATCAACCCCCACGGTACTCCAGATTTTATTTCTGTCTTACAGAGTCAGTTAACAACGAGATAAATATGTCGTGGCCGGCGCACCACTTATCGATCTGGTACCAACCCCTACAGTAGGAACCCTCACCGGTGGCGTCCCTACTCAGGTTCTACCGTCAGGTCTGCGAGTAATACCTTCACATACCCGCGGAAAAAAATCCTAAAGAAAAAATAAGAAAGTGAAAAAATCTACAAGAATACCTATTGGCAGTGGGGAATTGCATTCTTTACGGCCTTTCCCATACGGTACTATCCAACAGTGTACGTTGAAAATAATTAACTTTTAAAAAAAATAAAACCGACTTCAAATGCGTGAACACAAAAAAAACTAAAAATTAAAAATATTGCGTATAAAAAAGTTCATCCCCAATTTTCCACCCTTGGGGGTGTAATATTTTCTTCAAATTCGCATGAAACCACCCTTTTGATAATACCTATTCAACAAAAAAATTATCGTTCAAATTGATTTATTTTCCACCCTTGGGGGTTGTTTTTTCTAATATTAAATTTAAATGGGACCACCCTTGAGGTATTACCTATACGCCGAAAAAAGACTTGTTCAAATCGGTTCATAGTTGGCGGAGTTATCGCGTAACAAACATAGAAAAAAAAAAACATATGGGTCGAATTGAGAACCTCCTCCTTTTTTGAAGTCGGTTGAAAAACAAATTAATATAAACTTAACATTTTCAAAACGTCAGCATAAAACCTCCTCTACACGGTAACTAATGAACCAAAGATCACATGGACGGCATCCGAAAGTTGGCAGTTAGGGACAGGAGCAGAGTTCTCCCAGGCTAGCTCCTCGATCAATTACCACAAAGTCATCCAACGACGATCTTTTGAGATGGGAGCTGGAATCACACCCATGGATTACCCACACTTGATCAACAACGAGATCCACCTGTCGTGGCTGGCGCATCCAAAATCCATATGGTATCAACCCCTAAAGACCTCCAGAATTTATTTCTGTCTTTTAGGGTCAGTTAACCACTACTCAGGTTCTAGCGTCAGGTCTGCGAGTACCAACTTCACGTACCCGCGGAAAATAATCCTGAAGAAAAAATAAGTAAGTGGAAATTAAAAATAAGAATTCCTATTGACAGTGGGGAATTGCATTCTTTACGGCCGTCCCCACACGGCACTATCTAACAATATACGTATGTAGTGGAAAATATTGAGAAGTATTTGTGTAAATGAACAAAGATTTTCATTTCATGAACTCAAACCAAGTTTTCTTTCCAGAAACTCAATCTGCAGGATATACGGAGGTTCCTGTTAGATGAGAGGTTGGTTGATGAGAGGTTGGTTGATGAGAGATGAGAGGGAGATTAAGGAGTGCGTCACCCACAACCGCCTCCGGTGCAGATGTCCTCCAAGCTCGCCCCAACCTTTTACCTTCAAGCTCGCCACAACCTTCTACCTCCTAGCTCGCCCCAACCTTCTACCTCCGAGCGAGACCAGGGTTCCCCCAGACTCCACCGCCAGAGCTCTGCTCAGGCCACACTGGGCAGTGTACAAAAGTCATAGGAGCCGTTCTCCAGAACTTGATCCAGGTCTGGAGAGACACTATGACGATCTTCTGAGGTGGGTGCAGGAATCACAACGAGGATCACCCACGCCGGGCCGGACATGACCTTCCCAATTGATGGTCATATTTTATATTAATAACTTTCAGTTAGAGGTGGAAGAAGAAGTCCCCCAAGCTAGCTCCTCAGGGCTCAATTACGACAAGGTCATCCCGCCACCGCCAGAAGTTCTGCCCAGGCTACTCTGGGCAGTATAAAAAAGTTATAGGAGACGCTCTCCAAAACTTGATCCAGTTTTGGAGAGACACTATGACGGTCTTCTGAGGTGGGTGGAATCAAACCCATGGATTACCCACGCTCGATGAACAACGAGATCGACCTGTTTGTTTTTGCTGACGCATTCAAAATCCGTATGGTATCAACCCCTACAGTCCTCCTGAATTTATTTCTGTCTTACAGAGTCAGTTAACAACGAGATAAATATGTCGTGGCCGGTGCACCACTAATCGATCTGGTACCAACCCCCACGGAAGGAACCCTCAACGGTGGCGTCCCTACTCAGGTTCTACCGTCAGGTCTGCGAGTACTAACTTCACGTACCCGCGGAAAATAATCCTGAAGAAAAAATAAGTAGGTGAAAAATCTACAGGAATACCAATTCACAATGGGGAATTGTATGCTTTACGGCCGTCCCCACACGGCACTATCTAACTATGTACGTACGTAGTGGAAAATATTGAGAAGTATTTTTCTAAATGAACAAAGATTTTCATTTCATGAACTCAAACCAAGTTTTCTTTCCAAGAATATCTGCAGGATATGCGGAGGTTCCTGTTAGATGAGAGGGAGGTTAAGGGGTGCGTCACCTATAACCGCCTCCGGTGCAGGTGTCCTCCAAGCTCGCCCCAAACTTCTACATTCGCGGCGAGACAAGGGTTCCCCCAGGCTCCACCGCCAGAAGCTCTGCCCAGGCCACGCTGGGCAGTGTACAGGAGTCATACGAGACGCACTCAATAACCTGATTCAGTTCTGGAGAGACACTATGACGATCTTCTGAGGTGGGTGCAGGAATCACACCCATGGATTACCCACGCTCGATTAACAACGAGATCAACCTGTCTTCGCCAGCGCATTCGAAATATATATGGTATCAACCTCTACAGGAAGAACCATCACCTCAAATCATACTCAGGTTATACGAGTACTATCTTCAAGTGTTCGCGGAAAATAATCCTGAAGAAGAAATAAGTAAGTTGAAAAATGTACAGGAATTCCTATTGGCAGTTGGGAAATGTATTTGTCTAAATGAATCATCATCATCATCATCAACAGCCCTTTACAGTCCTAGTCTAAATGAATAAAGATGTTTAATTTCGTGAATTCCAACCAAGTTTTCTTTCCAAGAATTCAATCTGCAGGATATACGGAGATTCCTGTTAGATGTAAGGGAGGTTAAGGAGTGCGTCACCCATAACCGCCTCCGTTGAAGATGTCCTCGAAGCTCGCCCCAACCTTCTACCTCCTAGCTCGCCCCAACCTTCTACCTTCGAGCGAGACCAGGGTTCCCCCAGGCTCCACCGCCAGAAGCTCTGCCCAGGCCACGCTGGGCAGTGTACAGGAGTCATAGGAGACAAGCTCCAGAACTTGATCCAGTTCTGGAGAGACACTATGACGATCTTCTGAGGTAGGTGCAGGAATCACACCCATGGATTACCCATGCTCGATTAACAACGAGATCAACCTTCCACCTCCTCGGCGAAACAAGGGTTCTTCCAGGCTTCACCGCCTGAAGCTCTGCCAAGTCCACGCTGGGCAGTGTACAAAAGTTATAAGAGCCAGTTCTGGAGAGACACTATGACGATCTTCTGAGGTAGGTGCAGGAATCACACCCATGGATTACCCACGCTCGATTAATAACGAGATCGACCTGTCGTAGCCGGCGCATCCGAACTCCATTTATTACCAACCTCCACAGGAAGAACCCTCACCGGTGGCGTCCCTACTCAGGTTCTACCGGCAGGTCTGCGAGTACTAACTTCACGTACCCGCGGAAAATAATCCTGAAGAAAAAATAAGTACGTGAAAAATCTACAGGAATACCAATTTACAATGGGGAATTGTATGCTTTACGGCCGTCCCCACACGGCACTATCTGATTCTAACAATGTACGTACGTAGTGGAAAATATTGAGAAGTATTTGTCTAACTAAATGAACAAAGATTTTCATTTCATGAACTCAAACCAAGTTTTCTTTCTAAGAATATCTGCAGGATATACGGAGGTTCCTGTTAGATGAGAGGGAGGTTAAGGGGTGCGTCACCTATAACCGCCTCCGGTGCAGGTGTCCTCCAAGCTCGCCCCAAACTTCTACATTCGCGGCGGGAGCAGGGTTCCCCTAGGCTCCACCGCCAGAAGCCCTGCCCAGGCCACGCTGGGCAGTGTACAGGAGTCATAGGAGACGCACTCCATAACCTGATCCAGTTCTGGAGAGACACTATGACGATCTTCTGAGGTGGGTGCAGGAATCACACCCATGGATTACCCACGCTCGATTAACAGCGAGATCGACCTGTCATGGCCGGCGCATCCAAACTCCATCTGGTACCAACCCCCCACAGGAGGAACCCTCACGTCCCTCACCAGTGGTGTCCCTCCTCAGATTCTACCGTCAGATCTACGAGTACTATCTTCACTTACCCGACCTGAAGGAGAAATAAGTATGTGGAAAAATCTTCACACACTTGCAGAAAATAATCGTGAAGACGAAATAAGTAAGAGGAAATGTTTGATGGTTTGATTATTATACAGTAACTTTGATTTAAATGTATATCGGTATATATTGAAATGCAAGAAAATAACCGAAATGCCATAAATGACCGATTAAATACAAAAAGCATGAAATAAAAAAATAACAGTTTAAAAGCCCTTGACACAAAAAATAAACCGCTAATGCCGCTATAATACCCATTTAAAATAAAAAAAAAACCAAATTTATTCAAGTACCTATACAAAAAAGCGTTATGTAATATAATCAAAATTAAAAAATAATAAAAAGTAACCAATAATAAAAAGTAAAAGTAGCCAATACTAAAAAGTAAAAAAATCAAAATCTATTCTAATACTAATTTCAACACCTTAACGATCGAATTGAGCGGCCTGTATCCAGCGCCTTGCTTATGAGGTCGCTGGTCCACCTTGTGGGTGGACGTCCTTCGAAGTCGTTGGTCGTGGTAGCCGTTTCGCCTCCGGGGATTAGGAACCCCTCCTTGTCAATTTGAATGCTACTATAGCCAGTAACAGAGGGGCACCGGAGACTGAGGGTCTGGTTGCCGTTGTATTTTTAATTGCCATCTCGTGCTACATTAATACCTATTGGCAGTGGGGAATAGTATTCTTTACGGCCGTAACCGCACGGCACTATCTAACAATGTATGTAGTGGAAAAGATTAACAAGTAGGTATGTTTAAAATAATTAAAAAATCGTCATAATTATCCTTAAAAAGTCAGCATAAAACTTCCTCCACACGGTAACAAAGGAACCGAAGGTCGCTTGGAATCCGTACAGGATTACCAGGTCCAACAGGTCAGGTCAGCTTGAATCCCACCAGGACTACCAGGTCTACCATTTCAGCTTGAATCCCACCAGGAGTACCAGGTCCACAAGGTCAGCTCGAATCCCACCAGGAGTACCAGGTCCTCCGTCAGCTCGACCCACCAGGAGTACCAGGTCCATAAGGTCAGCTCGAATCCCACCAGAAGTACCAGATCCTCTGTCAGCTTGAATCCCACCAGGAGTACCAGGATCACAAGGTCAGCTCGAATCCCACAAGGATTACCAGGTCCATCGTCAGCTTGAATCCCACAAGGATTACCAGGTCCACCGTCAGCTTAAATCCCACAAGGATTACCAGGTCCACCGTCAACTTGAATCCCACAAGGATTACCAGGTCCACCGTCAACTTGAATCCCACCAGGAGTACCAGGTCTACCGTCAGCTTGAATCCCGCAAGGATTATTAGGTCCACCGTCAGCTTGATTCCCACCAGGTTTACCAAGTCCACCAGGTCAGGTCCAGCGTGTTTACCAAATGGTATCTATTCAAGACCTTTTCACTCCTCAGCCATCCGTAAGGAGTTACAACCCAACAGTTGAGCTTGCTAATTCACTCCGCCATTTTGTCGTTCATTGCCCATGACGTGTTCACTACAAAGAATAATATGTATAGGTTTAATATTCATAATGCCCTTCCTAATGTTCCTAATATTCATAATGGCATTAAGTCCGCCATGTACTGTATTATGTGTCAAAGTATAAATAAATAACTAAATAATATTTAATGACGGTAAACAGACTTTTTGTAACACTTATTTAATTTATTTATTTACTAGCGGCCGCCCGCGACTTCATACGCGTGGATCCCGTTTTACCCCCTTCATCTATCTTACGCGGTTTAGATTTTTTCATACAAATGTTTTTTCCCGCTAACTCACGTTCCCGTGGGAATGTTGCAATATCCTGTTGTAAACTAAGCTTTAAGTTTACTAAGGTACCTGCATACCAAAAGACAATGCCGGAAATTGGCGTCTTTTTTTTTCGCGCGGCCATCGACCAAACTTTGTTTTTTGATTACAAAATAGTGTAATAAACCAAACTTACTATGACATGTATACCTCTAAACTCAGTCTAAACTGAGTTACGAGCATTNGTATTTGTCTAAATGAACAAAGATTTTCATTTCATGAACTCAAACCAAGTTTTCTTTCCAGAAACTCAATCTGCAGGATATACGGAGGTTCCTGTTAGATGAGAGGTTGGTTGATGAGAGATGAGAGGGAGGTTAAGGAGTGCGTCACCCACAACCGCCTCCGGTGCAGATGTCCTCCAAGCTCGCCACAACCTTCTACCTCCTAGCTCGCCCCAACCTTCTACCTCCGAGCGAGACCAGGGTTCCCCCAGACTCCACCGCCAGAGCTCTGCCCAGGCCACGCTGGGCAGTGTACAAAAGTCATAGGAGACGCTCTCCAGAACTTGATCCAGTTCTGGAGAGACACTACGACGATCTTCTGAGGTGGGTGCAGAATTAATCACAACGAGGATCACCCACGCCGGGCCGGACATGACCTTCCCAATTGATGGTCAGTTAATATTAATTACTTTCAGTTAGATGTGGGAGCAGAAGTCCCTCAGTCTAGCTCCTCAGGGCTCGATAACGACAAGGCCATCCCGCCACCGCCAGAAGCTCTGCCCAGGCCACGCTGGGCAGTGTACAAAAGTCATAGGACACGCTCTCCAGAACTTAATCCAGTTCTGGAGAGACACTATGACGATCTTCTGAGGTGGGTGCAGGAATCACAACGAGGATCACCCACTCCGGACCGGGCATGACCTTCCCAATTGACGGTCAGTTAATCTTAATTGCTTTCAGTTAGAGGTGGGAGCAGAGGTCCCTCAGACTAGCTCCTCGATCGATTACGAAAAGGTCATCTCGCCACTGCCAGAAGCTCTGCCCAGGCCACGCTGGACAGTGTACAGGAGTCATAGGAGACACTCTCCAGAGCCTGATCCAGTTCTGGAGACACTATGACGATCTTCTGAGGTGGGTGCAGGAATCACACCCATGGATTACCCATGCTCGATTAAAAACTAGATCAACCTGTCGTAACTGGCGCATGCAAAATCCATAATAATATGGTATCAACCCCTAAAGACCTCCTGAATTTATTTCTGTCTTACAGAGTCAGTTAACAACGAGATAAATATGTCGTGGTCGGCGAACCACCAATCGATCTGGTACCAACCCCCGCGGAAGGAACCCTCACCGGTGGCGTCCCTACTCAGGTTCTACCGTCAGGTCTGCGAGTAGGTACTAACTTCACGTACCCGCGGAAAATAATCCTAAAGAAAAAATAAGTAAATGAAAAATCTACAGGAATACCAATTCACAATGGGGAATTGTATTCTTTACGGCCGTCCCCACACGGCACTATCTAACAATGTATGTACGTAGTGGAAAATAATATTGAGAAGTATTTGTCTAATTGAACAAACATTTTCATTTCACGAACTCAAACCAAGTTTTCTTTCCAGGAACTCAATCTGCAGGATATACGGAGGTTCCTGTTAGATGAGAGGGAGGTTAAGGAGTGCGTCACCTGTAACCGCCTCCGGTGCAGGTGTCCTCCAAGCTCGCCCCAACCTTCCACCTCCGGGGCGAGACCAGGGTTCCCCCAGGCTCCACCGCCAGAAACACTGCCCAGGCCACGCAGGGCGACATTTGAAATCATGGGAGACACTCTTCAGAACCTGATCCAGTTCTGGAGAACTACTGAGGTGGGTGCAGGAATCACATCCATGGATTACCCACACTCGATTAACAACGAGATCAACCTGTTTGTTTTGGCTGAAGCATCCGAAATGCGTATGGTATCAACCCCTACAGTCCTCCTGAATTTATTTCTGTCTTACAGAGTCAATTAACAACGAGATAAATATGTCGTGGTCGGCGCACCACCAATCCATCTGGTACCAACCCCCACGGGAGGAACCCTCACCGGTGGCGTCCCTACTCAGGTTCTACCGGCAGGTCTGCGAGTACTAACTTCACGTACTCGCGGAAAATAATCCTGAAGAAGAAATAAGTAAGTGGAAAAATCGACAGAAATACCTATAGGCAGTGGGGAATTGTATTCTTTACGGCCGTCCCCACTCAGCAATATCTAACAATGTACGTAGTGGAAAATATTGAGAAGTATAAATGAACAAAAATTATGTATTTTATTTCATGAATTCAAACCAAGGTGTTAGATCAGAAGGATATCAAGAAGTGCGTCACCCGCAACTGCCTCCAGTGCAAGTGCCCTCCGAAATTCTCACCCCAACCTCCCACCTCCTCGGCGAAACAAGGGTTCTTCCAGGGTTCACCGCCTAAAGCTCTGCCCAGGCCACTCTGGGAAGTGTACAAAAGTCATAGGAGCCGCTCTCCACAACTTGATCCAGTTCTGGAGAGACACTATGACGATCTTCTGAGGTGGGTGCAGGAATCACACCCATGGATTACCCACGCTCGATTAACAACGAGATCAACCTGTCTTGGCCGGTGCATCCAAAATCCATATGGTAATAACCCCTAAAGACCTCCTGAATTTATTTCTTTCTTACAGAGTCAGTTAACAACGAGATAAATATTATTATGTAGTGGGCGGCGCACCACAAATCGATCTGGACCAACCCCCACGGGAGGAACCCTCACCGGTGGCGTGCCTACTCAGGTTCTACCGGCAGGTCTGCGAGTACTAACTTCACGTACCCGCGGAAAATAATCCTGAAGAAAAAATAAGTAAGTGAAAAATCTACAGGAATAACAATTCACAATGGGGCATTGTATTCTTTACGGCCTTCAAAACACGGCACTATTTAACCATGTACGTAAGTAGTAGAAAATATTGACAAGTATTTGTCTAAATGAACAAAGATTTTCATTTCATGAACTCAAACCAAGTTTTCTTTCCAAGAATTCAATCTGCAGGATATACGGAGGTTCCTGTTAGATGAGATGAGGTTAAGGAGTGCGTCACCTACAACCGCCTCCGGTGCAGGTGTGTTCCAAGCTCGCCCCAGCCTTCCACCTCCGGGGCGAGACAAGGGTTCCCCCAGGCTCCACCGCCTGAAGCACTGCCCAGGCCACGCAGGGCGACTTTTGAAATCATAGGAGACACTCTCCAGAACCTGATCCAGTTCTGGAGAACTACTGAGGTGGGTGCAGGAATCACACCCATTGATTACCCACACTCGATTAACACCGAGATCAACCTGTAGAGGCCGGCGCATCCGAACTCCATATGGTATCAACCCCCACGGTACTCCAGAATTTATTTCTGTCTTACAGAGTCAGTTAACAACGAGATAAATATGTCGTGGCCGGCGCACCACTTATCGATCTGGTACCAACCCCCACGGAAGGAACCCTCACCGGTGGCGTCCCTACTCAGGTTCTACCGTCAGGTCTGCGAGTAATACCTTCACATACCCGCGGAAAAAAATCCTAAAGAAAAAATAAGAAAGTGAAAAAATCTACAAGAATACCTATTGGCAGTGGGGAATTGCATTCTTTACGGCCTTTCCCATACGGTACTATCCAACAGTGTACGTTGAAAAAAAACAAATATAAACTTCACATTTACAAAACGTCAGCATAAAACCTCCTCTACACGGTAACTAATGAACCAAAGATCACATGGACGGCATCCGAAAGTTGGCAGTTAGGGACAGGAGCAGAGTTCTCCCAGGCTAGCTCCACGATCAATTACCACAAAGTCATCCTACGACGATCTTTTGAGATGGGAGCTGGAATCACACCCATGGATTAACCACACTTAATCAACAACGAGATCCACCTGTCGTGGATGGCGCATCCAAAATCCATATGGTATCAACCCCTAAAGACCTCCAGAATTTATTTCTGTCTTATAGGGTCAGTTAACCACTACTCAGGTTCTAGCGTCAGGTCTGCGAGTACTAACTTCACGTACCCGCGGAAAATAATCCTGAAGAAAAAATAAGTAAGTGGAAATTAAAAATAAGAATTCCTATTGACAGTGGGGAATTGCATTCTTTACGGCCGTCCCCACACGGCACTATCTAACAATATACGTATGTAGTGGAAAATATTGAGAAGTATTTGTGTAAATGAACAAAGATTTTCATTTCATGAACTCAAACCAAGTTTTCTTTCCAGAAACTCAATCTGCAGGATATACGGAGGTTCCTGTTAGATGAGAGGTTGGTTGATGAGAGGTGAGAGGGAGGTTAAGGAGTGCGTCACCCGCAACTGCCTCCAGTGCAAGTGCCCTCCGAAATTCTCACCCCAACCTCCCACCTCCTCGGCGAAACAAGGGTTCTTCCAGGCTTCACCGCCTGAAGCTCTGCCAAGGCCACGCTGGGCAGTGTATAAAAGTTATAGGAGCCGCTCTCCAGAACTTAATCCAGTTCTGGAGAGACACTACGACGATCTTCTGAGGTGGGTGCAGGAATCACACCCATGGATTATCCACACTCTATTAACAACGAGATCAACCTTCCACCTCTGGGGCGAAACAAGGGTTCTTCCAGGCTTCACCGCCTGAAGCTCTGCCAAGACCACGCTGGGCAGTGTACAAAGGAACTTGATCCAATTCTGGAGAGACACTATGACGATCTTCTGAGGTGGGTGCAGGAAGCACACCCATGGATTACCCACACTCTATTAACAACGAGATCAACCTTCCACCTCTGGGGCGAAACAAGGGTTCTTCCAGGCTTCACCGCCTGAAGCTCTGCCAAGACCACGCTGGGCAGTGTACAAAAGAACTTGATCCAATTCTGGAGAGACACTATGACGATCTTCTGAGGTGGGTGCAGGAAGCACACCCATGGATTACCCACGCTCGATTCACAACAAGATCGACCTGTCGTAGCCGGCGCATCCGAAATCCATAATATGGTATCAACCCCCACATTCCTCTTGAATTTATTCCTGTCTTACAGAGTCAACAACGAGATAAATATGTGGTGGCCGACGCACCACAAATCGATCTGGTGCCAACCCCCACGGGAGAAACCCTCACCGGTGGCGTCTCTACACAGGTTCTACCAACCAATCTACGAGGACTACCTTCACATACCCGCGGAAAAAAATCCTTAAGAAAAAATAAGAAAGTGAAAAAATCTACAAGAATACCTATTGGCAGTGAGGAATTGCATTCTTTACGGACTTTCCCATACGGTACTATCCAACAGTGTACGTTGGAAAAAAACAAATATAAACTTCACATTTTCAAAACGTCAGCATAAAATCTCCTCTACACGGTTACTAATGAACCAAAGATCACATGGACGGCATCCGAAAGTTGGCAGTTAGGGACAGGAGCAGAGTTCCCTCAGGCTAGCTACTCGATCAATTACAACAAAGTCATCCTACGACGATCTTTTGAGATGGGTGCTGGAATCACACCCATGGATAACCCACACTTAATCAACAACGAGATCCACCCGTCGTGGCTGGCGCATCCAAAATCCATATGGTATCAACCCCCAAAGACCTCTTGAATTTATTCCTGTTTTACAGAGTCAGTTAACAACGAGATAAATATGTCGTGGTCGGCGCACCACCAATCGATCTGGTACCAACCCCCCTGGAAGGGACCCTCACCAGTGGTGTCCCTACTCAGGTTCTACCGTCAGGTCTGCGAGTACTAACTTCTCGTACCCGCGGAAAATAATCCTGAAGAAAAAATAAGTAAGTGAAAAATGTAGATTTTTCACTTACTTATTTTCCTATTGGCAGTGAGGAATTGCATTCTTTACGGCCGTCCCCACACGGCACTATCTAACAATGTACGTACGTAGTGGAAAATATTGAAAAGTATTTGTCTAAATCTGTTTTGCTCAAGGTCAGCTGGTAGAGAATGACTTATGGCATTAAGCTCGCCTTTTTGTACTGAACATTTTTGTGTGTGCAATAAAGTCTTTAAATAAATAAATAAATGAACAAAGATTTTCATTTAACGAACTCAAACCAAGTTTTCTTTCCAAGAATTCAATCTGCAGGATATACGGAGGTTCCTGTTAGATGAGAGGGAGGTTAAGGAGTGCGTCACTTGCAACCGCCTCCGGTGCAGGTGTACTCCAAGCTCGCCCCAGCCTTCCACCTCCGGGGCGAGACAAGGGTTCCCCCAGGCTCCACCGCCTGAAGCACTGCCCAGGCCACGCAGGGCGACATTTGAAATCATGGGAGACACTCTCCAGAACCTGATCCAGTTCTGGCGATCTACTGAGGTGGGTGCAGGAATCACACCTATGGATTACCTACGCTCGATTAACAACAAGATCAAACTTTCGTGGCTGGCGCATCCGAAATCCATATTATGGTATCAACCCCCACAGTCCTCCTGAATTTATTTCTGTCTTACAGAGTCAGTAAACAACGAGATAAATATGTCGTGGTCGGCGCACCACCATTACCACCAATCCATCTGGTACCAACCTCCACAGGAGGAACCCCTTACCGGTGGCGTCCCTACTCAGGTTCTACCGGCAGGTCTGCGAGTACTAACTTCACGTACCCGCGGAAAATAATCCTGAAGAAAAAATAAGTAAGTGACAAATCTACAGGAATACCAATTCACAATGGGGAATTGTATTCTTTACGGCCGTCCCCACACGGCACTTTCTAACAATGTACGTACGTAGTGGAAAATATTGAAAAGTATTTGTCTAAATGAACAAAGATTTTCATTTCATGAACTCAAACCAAGTTTTCTTTCCAAGAATTCAATCTGCAGGATATACGGAGGTTCCTGTTAGATGAGAGGGAGGTTAAGGAGTGCGTCACCTGCAACCGCCTCCGGTGCAGGTGTCTTCCAAGCTCACCCCAACCTTCCACCTCCGGGGTGGGAGTAGAGTTCCCCCAGGCTCCACCAACAGAAACCAAAAGCATAGGAGATGCACTCCAGAACCTGATCGAGTTACGACGACATTTGTCTAACTAAATGAACAAAGATATTACATTTCATGAACTCAAACCAAGTTTTTTTTTCAGGAACTCCATCTGCAGAGTATACGCCATTTCTTGGTGTTCCGCTAGATGAAGGGGACCTCAAGGAGTTCGCCGCCTGCAACCGCTTCCGGTGCAGGTGCCCTCCGAGATTCTCGCTCCAACCTTCCTCCTCCGGGGCGAAACAAGGGTTCTTCGAGGCTTCACCGCCTGAAGCTCTGCCCAGGCCACGCTGGGCAGTGTACAAAAGTCATAGGAGCCGCTCTCCAGAACTTGATCCAGTTCTGGAGAGACACTATGACGATCTTCTGAGGTGGGTGCAGGAATCACACCCATGCATTACCCACGCCGGGCCGGACATGACCTTCTCAATTGATGGTCAGGTAATATTAATTACTTTCAGTTAGATATGGGAGTAGAAGTCCCTCAGGCTAGCTCCTCAGGGCTCGATAACGACAAGGTCATCCCGCCACCGCCAGAAGCTCTGCCCAGGCTACGCTGGGCAGTGTACAAAAGTCATAGGACACGCTCTCCAGAACTTAATCCAGTTCTGGAGAGACACTATGACGATCTTCTGAGGTGGGTGCAGGAATCACACCCATGGATTACCCACGCTCTAGCTCTACCCGAGATTTACTACCTTTACATACCCGCGGAAAAAAATCTTAAAGAAAAAAAAAAGAAGTGAAAAAATCTAAAATAATACCTATTGGCAGCGGGGAATTGCATTCTTTACGGCCGTCCCCAGTAGTCCCCACACGGCACTATCTAACAATATACGTACGTAGTGGAAAATATTGACAAGTACCTATTTGTCTAAATGAACAAAGATTTTCATTTCATGAACTCAAACCAAGTTTTCTTTTCAAGAATTCAATCTGCAGGATATACGGAGGTTCCTGTTAGATGAGAGACAGGTTAAGGAGTGCGTCACCTGCAACCGCCTCCGTTGTAGGTGTCCTCCAAGCTCGCCCCAACCTTTTTCCTCCGGGGCGAAACAAGGGTTCTTCCAGGCTTCACCGCCCGCAGCTCTGCCCAGGCCACGCTGGGCAGTGTACAAAAGTCATAGGAGACGCACTCAGGAACCTGATCCAGTTCTGGAGAGACACTATGACGATCTTCTGAGGTGGGTGAAGGAATCACACCCATGGATTACCCACGCTCGATTAACAGCGAGATCGACCTGTCGTGGCCGGCGCATCCAAACGCCATCTGGTACCAACCCCCCACAGGAGGAACCCTCACCAGGAGTGTCCCTCCTCAGATTCTACCGTCAGATCTACGAGTACTATCTTCACTTACCCGACCTGAAGGAGAAATAAGTAAGTGGAAAAATCTTCACACACTTGCAGAAAATAATCGTGAAGACGAAATAAGTAAGAGGAAATGTTTGATGGTTTGATTATTATACAGTAACTTTAATTTAAATATATCGGTATATTGAAACGCAAGAAAATAGCCGAAATGCCATAAATTACCGATTAAATACAAAAAGCATGAAATAAAAAAATAACAGTTTAAAAGCCCCTGACACAAAAAATAAACCGCTAATGTCGCTATAAAACCCATTAAAAATAAAAAACTCTAAATTAATTCAAGTACCTATACAAAAAAGCGTTATGTAATATAATCAAAATTAAAAAATAATAAAAAGTAAAATAAGCCAATAATAAAAAGTAAAAAAATCAAAATCTATTCTAATACTAATTTTAACACCTTGTCGATCGAATTGAGCGGCCTGTATCCAGCGCCTTGCTCATGAGGTCGCTGGTCCACTTTGTGGGTGGACGTCCTACGAAGTCGTTGGTCGTGGTAGCCGTTTCGCCTCCGGGGATTAGGAACCCCTCCTTGTCAATTTGAATGCTACTGTAGCCAGTAACAGCGGGGCACCGGAGACTGAGGGTCTGGTTGCCGTTGTATTTTTAATTGCCATCTCGTGCTACATTAATACCTATTGGCAGTGGGGAATAGTATTCTTTACGGCCGTAACCGCACGGCACTATCTAACAATGTATGTAGTGGAAAAGATTAACAAGTAGGTATGTTTAAAATAAATAAAAAATCGTCACATCCTTAAAAAGTCAGCATAAAACTTCCTACACACGGTAACAAAGGAACCGAAGGTCGCTTGGAATCCGTACAGGATTACCAGGTCCACCAGGTCAGCTTGAATCCCACCAGGAGTACCAGGTCTACCATTTCAGCTTGAATCCCACCAGGAGTACCAGGTCCACAAGGTCAGCTCGAATCCCACCAGGAGTACCAGGTCCTCCGTCAGCTCGAATCCCACCAGGAGTATCAGGTCCATAAGGTCAGCTCGAATCCCACAAGGATTACCAGGTCCACCGTCAGCTTGAATCCCACAAGGATTACCAGGACCACCGTCAACTTGAATCCCACAAGGATTACCAGGTCCACCGTCAACTTGAATCCCACCAGGAGTACCAGGTCTACCGTCAACTTTAATCCCACAAGGATTACCAGGTCCACCGTCAGCTTGATTCCCACCAGGTTTACCAAGTCCACCAGGTCAGGTCCAGCGTGTTTACCAAATGGTATCTATTCAAGACCTTTTCACTCCTCAGCCATCCGTAAGGAGTTACAACCCAACAGTTGAGCTTGCTAATTCACTCCGTCATTTTGTCGTTCATTGCCCATGACGTGTTCACTGCAAAGAATAATAAGTATAGGTTTAATAATATTCATTATGTCCTTCCTAATGTTCCTAATATTGATAATGGCATTAAGTCCGCCATGTACTGTATTATGTGTAAAAGTATAAATAAATAACTAAATAATATTTAATGACGGTAAACAGACTTTTTGTAACACTTATTTAATTTATTTATTTACTAGCGGCCGCCCGCGACTTCATACGCGTGGATNAAAAAAAAAAGACGCCACTTTCCATACAAAATCTGGCATTGCCATTTCAAGCGTCTAATTTAAGCAGTTTAGATTTTTCATACAAAAGGATTTTCCCCGCTAATTTCCGTTCCCGTGGGAATTCCTAAGTATACTAAACCTGCCCAGGAGTATGAAGAATAATAAATTGTACCAAGTTTCGTTAAAATCCGTCAAGTAGTTTTTGTTTCTATAAGGAACATACAAACAGACAGACAAAAATTTTACTGATTGCATTTTTGGCATCAGTATCGATCACTAATCACCCCCTGATAGTTATTTTGAAAATATATTTCATGTACAGAATTGACCTCTCTACAGATTTATTATAAGTATAGATGACGTACAAAACAGGTTACATCCAAAATATTAATTTCAGGAAAGGATTATTCCTAATTAATAATGTTGCTAAGCTTTCTTTTGAAATGTTGCTAAGATTCCTTGTGAATCAATTTTCATCATGTCAAGAAAATTAAGCTCAAATTACAGAGTATGAATGACAACAATATCAATCTATTTTAATAATAAATAAAAATACCAATAACAATACTGTTAAAAATAGATAGTAAAAAATATTACCTTCAGTACTCCAGTCTGCCAGTTGAGCTTCTTAATTTCACTCCGCCATTTTGTGGTTAATTGCCCATGACACATGACGTGTTCACTACAAAAATTATTATAGGTTTAATAAAATTTTATGAAGGGAAACAGATATTTTGTAATATTTAATGTTGCTAAGCTTTCTTTTGGATATTTAAATGTTTCCTTGTTAAAATAAATGGAATCAGGCTTTACTTTGCGGAAATCCATAAGAAATCCATAATCCACAAGGATTTTAATAAGCGGAAATCTTAAGCTAAGTAATTCTATTTTTTTAATATTTAATTCCTTGTGATATCTACAATTTTCATCATGTCAAGAAAATTAAGCTTTTTTTTTGCAGGTATTTGACCGCAAATACTTAAGCTCAAATTATAGAGTACGAATAACAAAAATAACAATTTATTTTAATCTATATATATAAAAATGAAACCCGTTTCGCGTTGTCACGGCATCACGTGTGAACGGCTGAACCGATTTCGATAATTCTTTTTTTTAAATGTTTGTGGAAGTCCAAGGATGGTTCTTACGGAAAAAAATATTAAGAAAATCTCTACGCTAAGGCGGTACGAAGTTCGCCGGGTCAGCTAGTGATAAATAAAAATTCCAATAACAATAAGTACCTACTGTTAAAAATAGATAGTAAAAAATATTACCTTCAGTATCCGCCCAACACTCAACTGCCAGTTGAGCTTGCTAATCGACTCCGCCATTTTGTGGTTCATTGCCCATGACGTGTACACTACAAATAATTATTAAGATTAGATAATAATACATAAGGGTTAACGAGATTATTAGTCATTTTAATTTGTATTATAATAATATTGCTAATATTCTTTAAAAAAAGTAATCTAAAACTAATGAAGGTAAACGAACATTTTGAAAAAACTATAATTTGCTAAGCTTTTAAGATGTTTAAATAATTCCAAATTTTGTGATAAAATTTTCATCGTGTTAAGAAAAGAAAAAAATTATAAATTAATTTACTAAATAAATTAAAATAACGTTACTGTTAAAAAATACGAAAAGATAGTAAGAAATAATTACCTTCAATATCAGTTTTGCAGAAAATCTGTAGAATTAAGTGTTTCTTCGCCCAGAAAGATACGTAGTCCAACTAAATTATGATGATGATGACGGTGTTCAAAGACCTGACGCCACGAGCAGTTGTGTGAAATAACGAATTGCTTCAGATCGCACCTCTTCCAGATTGCGAAATGATGATTTAGCATTAAATTGCAGTAACGAATTTTTGCCACAGATAAAGTGAATTTTATCTATGGTTCAATTTTAATTCGAGCACGCCAAAGACAATACTCTCTGGATGAAGCGAAAGTGGGGCGAAAGAGAGAATAATGCCCGTTTTCACCATCAATCCTTAATTTTTAAGTGACCCCTATGGTCCTACCTGTTATTAACACTAGTCATAAGTTATATTTCATTTGTACTAACCCATGGACGAACTGTAGTCTGAAATAATACAATATTTGAATTTGAAAATGGTAAAACTTAGGAATTTTGTTTAAGGGTCACTTAAAAATAGGGATTGATGATGAAAAAGGGCATAAGAGGAAGATATTTGTAGATAAGGAAAGGATGCTTTTTATGTCCCTTACCAAATATTCCATTGACGCACTTTTGTTTTCAATAAACGTCATAATAGTTCATGTTAATTAATGATTATTTGCACAAGCTTAAATGTCATAAGGTAATGAATATATTGCGAAATTACAAAAGAGGTATTTTAAAGTGCAATTACTTTATGCCTTACGTCTCTCTTCTCAGTCAGTTGTGAATCACGATTATTCACGATGAGTGATGTTCTCGATGTTCACGATTATGAGAAGAGAAAAGACGGTCGCTTACAATTTGGCTTACCCAGCGGTAAGTAAATTATTTTTTCCTCACGATTAAACCATATGATTTTATATCTTTGGACTAATGCACCATAGACAATAATTAATTGAACAAATCTCGTAAATATAATTCGGCCACAATTAATATAAAAATTAACTAATTTTAGTTATATTCGCAGACACTATCTAAGTAAATAAATATGTAATAATAACTTCGCAATCTATTAACCGAATGTAATTACAATATAAACTAAGTATAGCGTGAATTGGAACGCCCAGCGCAAAATTAACAATATTATGTCTTCTAATTATATTTTTTCTGTTTCTTAAAATGTATATTAGCTACAAATCATTACATTCATAATTTAGAAAAACATATTAACCTACAGACATAATCACAGATTTATGGTTTTTTAGTACGTGTAAATTGAAACGTAGGCATCGTTGGTATCCATATTTATGTTGAAAGGAACGCACTTAGTTTGAATTTGAATGATGTATTGTAAACGGAGGGTACACAACAACTGGTCGACTACATTTCCATTACGGAGGGTAGTTCGATTATGTTTTTGACGTAAATTTAAAAATGAAACGACTATTGGGTTCTAATACTTAGGACAGAGCTCGGGTGAAGAGCGGCCGTTTAAAATTTTAACGTTTAAAAACTACGTTGCATATTTTATATTAATTGACAATGTTTTAGAAATTAATTAGCACTAGTTGTGCATTTGGTGTTTACATAAGTTGCTAATAGTGAGTTTATTATTTGACAAAAGGTAAGTCATTTTCTTTCTACCAAGATAGAATCGTTTTGGAGATAATTAGCGAATAAGTTTTTTACTGCATGTAAGTATTCATTTAAATTTACTAAGTAAGTTTACAATTTAATTTTAAGGCATGTGATCTAAAATGAGAAATGTTTTTTGAGCCACTGTAACAATATCCGCTTGAGCCATTTGCAGTTATGGTGGCTCATAGTAAACTATAAACAGACTTTCGTTTATACAGTAACACTAGTATAATTATTATTTTACTCACATAATTAAAATCAGCCAACAAGGTGGACGAAAAATTCACTATTTTATTTTAAGTTTATAGCATTTAAATCATACCAGCCGAATTGAGAACTTCCTCCTTTTGTTGTAGTCGGTTAAAATAATAAAAAGTTATTTTGCAGAAGCCTACAGAAAATTAAGATTAAGATACCTTCTTAAATTGTGCAACAATAAGTTCTATAAATTAAGAAATCGTTTGGGTATTTTGCATCGTAGGTAGGTATATTTGAAATAGGTATAAATATCCGGCCAAACTGGATTTAAACTAGTAAATGACAATTGCAATTAGAGCTATTCATTTAAATTGGAAAGCAAGTGGTCTTGTACGTTATTGTAGTGTGAGGTTAACAGTAAATATTAGGTTATACCTAATTCTAGAATAGTTACTTTAAGTGTATTCTTAATTATAATAATCCGAAGTGTTTGGTTTTTGAAGATGAAACGTGCTAAAATGTGTCGTTTCATTATCAATTTTGTTGATTTAATCTTATTTGATTTTTGACTGAGATAAGTTTGAACAAAATTTACGATTCTTAATCATTCAATTGTTTTAATTTTCATGGCATTTATGGCATGGTTTGAGAAAACGCCTATTTTATTTAGTCTTTTCTCTGTAACCAAAAATGTGTTCAAGGGACATAAAATGTTGACAATTATTAAAGCATCACAACTTGCTGTGTCCATTTTAATTTGATTGACTTGCTCATGGTTAACTGGTAGATATTATCTACAACTTTTTAATTCAATTAATTACAATTAACTAAACGAATGACAGCGTTCTTTGCATGCCAAACCAAACCAAACCAATATTCGTGGGTTCGAATCCCTATTAAGTACTAATAAATTAAATTACAATTAACATCTTGCTTAGTATTTTCATTATCAATCTAGTCACCCTGTTTAATATGTGACTAGATGATATTCTCATTTTTTCATTTGAACTTTTGGATTGCTTTAGACGGGAAGTGAACTCACGAAGTTTCTTTTGCCAAGCGACTGGTCTAAACCACTCAACTACAGAGATTGAGAATTGAGTAATTATGTAACCACCACTTAAAAATTTGACATGGTAACCCGTCTCTCTGTAGCTTAATGGTTAGAACAGTCACTGGCAAAATAGTTGCGGGTTCGACTCCGGTCGAAGCAACAGATTTTTCAAAGTGAAAATTCATGTTTCTTCCTTTTAGATTAGTTTAGTTGTTATAACTAAAATTAAGACTTCGTTTGTTTCAGCCGAAAGACGTCCACCGCTGGACAAAGGCCTCCCCCAAGGATTTCCACAAAGACCGGTCCGGCGCCGCCCGCATCCAAACAGATCGTTGGTCTACCTTGTGGGAGGCCTGTCCACACTACGTCTTCCGGCTCGTGGTTGCCACTCGAGAAAATTAAGACTTTTCTATTGAAATTTCTTTAGTAGTATTAACTTAGTCTGTTTGTCCATATTCCAGCCACAATGGCCATGCTAGACTCGTCGCTGACCGTCATCAATGACGGCGCTCACTCGTTGCTGGAACCGCCGTCGCCGGCCTACTCCAACACCACCGTCCGGCGCGCCTTCATCGTGTGGATGTACTGCGGACAGGCCAACAAGTTCAAGGATGTCTGCAACTACTACCACTATCTGGAGGCCATGGTGAGTCCTTCCAGTCAATGAGAATCCACAAATAAACCTAAGCCTCCCCAAGAAACGATGGTAAGTCAGTTTAGCCTATGGCAGACCACTGCAAGACTAAAAACTTTTCCAATCAAAGCGCAATCTCCCGCTTTCTTCAGTCACCCGCTGTCAGCTATCTTCTTGATGTACATCCAGCGTATTCTAACAGGTGAGTCATTTCACTGCTGGAAGTGAGTTTCTCAAAGAAAGGTTACAAAGTGATCTTTGGCTAGTACAGGTACTGCTAGCTATTTTTTTAAAGCCGGCATTATTCTTAGAAGGAGCTTAGGTTTGATGAGACTTGCCTATTAATTTACTCGTACTACCTAGTCTCCGTGACTCTGACGTCACGGTCTAAAAGAGTGTCATTCTTAATCGGTCATTCTCCGGATCTGGATTATTTTGTTGATTACCCCGACCTTTTTTATTTTTTAATTTAGAGTAAGTTTAGGTGAAACATTTCAAAATAGACATTATTACGAGCATATTTTTTATATTGGCCCATCTGTAGCAAGCAGAAATAAAAAGTTATGCGACATCAAAATTTTCATGGTCGGGGTAATCAAAGTTGGGGGTCAGAGTAATCAAAAATAAAACAAAATATTTTATTTTCTAAGGTTTTTTTTAAGTTATGGTAAAATAAATGTTATTATAACTAGCCATTTGTTATTTTGATGTATAAACGACAATATTGTAAAGTTTCAATAAAATCTGTTAAGTAGTTGTTGCGTAAAAGAGTAAAAAACATACATTATACATATAATATTAGTGACTCAATGTCCTATGTCTCCTATATGGGACAGAAGGCGTCCACAACAGTCCTCCATCGCATTCGGTCTTGAGCTTCGTGTTTGATCTCGCTCCAAGTCTTAACAGTGCGCCGCTATGTTTTTTTGGCGCGACCGAAATCGGGAGCGCGGACACGTCGTGGTAATCAAGTTTTGACGACTTACGATTTTTTTTAAATTACTTAATTAACTATTATTAACTATCTCTGTGGTTTAACAACAAGAACCAAAGTTATACTATTAGATAAAAATATTTGTTACTAAAATATTATGATATTCGGGTACTTTTTGGCCCCGGACACGTGATTTTCTTGGCCGGTGGAATGACCCTAATCAACCACGGCAGCACGTGCGGTTCCAAAATAATCATTAGCGATAAACTTGTCCATCATGAATCGAAACTGGTTAAATGCATTACTGAGCATTTTGGAATTAAATTGTAAGATGATGATGATATTATCTCCAATTTTTGGAGAAAATTGAAGCCATCATTTCAAAGACACAATTTTCTCAAAAAAATCGGACAGTTCTCTGGAATAACCATGAATTTTTTTATCTTTTTCCAGGAGGACAAACTCCCCTCATCGCAGCGCGCCATAAGCCGTCACCACGAGTTCAACATGTTCCTCACCCCGCCCCCCACCTCCCCCTTCCTCGAAACGCATTTTCCCAAGCTCTACTCCAAAGAACCCATCGACCCATACTACATAAAGAAACTCGAATCTATCAAGAATGAGAAGTGCATCTTCAAACTTGAAGGCTTCAACGACATCAAACAGACCGGCGTCACTACTGCCGAAATACTCCACACCAGCCAAATCATCCGGAGACACTGCAAGACCAACCGATGCACTTTGAGGCAGTTCCTCGAACGCTTCAAGGAGTATGTACAGAGATGTCAGCTCAAGGAATCGATCCACACCATCTCGACATACATAAAAAGGTTGGAGATCGCTGCGGAATTGAAATATCACGGACAGAGACCGCATTTTAGCTTCCTCGACGCTTCAGTTGAAGATGATATCAAGAGCGATGCGGTTACAACAGTCAGTGAAAATGTAATTGAGACTGATAATATGAATTCGGACGAAACAGCCCAGTTGAAGATGCTCCTTGGCGTTCCACCAGCCACCTCCAGTCCGAAGAAGAAAAGCAAAAAGAATAAGAAAAACAAGGAGAATGTAAACAGAAGCAACATTGAGGACGGGAAGTACAGTTCCACTCAAGAGTTCTTCAAATCTTTTGAAATGCCGTCGTCAAACTCCAGGGCTAACTCGTACTCGCCGTTGACTCCCAATGTTGAGGAGTTTGTGAAGTATTACAACTCTCAAAGTCAGCACGGACAAAGATCCAGGTCAGTGGAGACCTTAGCTGTAACCAGACCGGCGCCAAAGGTTGTGGCAACCATATCTTTCAGCAGCCAGGAGTTTTTCGACGCCAGCCTGGCTAAAATGAATGAATTGAACAAATTCAGGAAGATTTAATCAACTTTTTATATGATTTGACTAAAGCGATAAAGCGACTATGCTTTTATTATTTTAATTTTAGAATTAGTAGTTTAATTTCGAATCAGTTTTCATTATTATAGAAATGTATTTCCATTCATAATAATTACTATTGTAATGATAATTTTTACATTTAATATGACAACAATATTATAATTCTTAATGATCTTAGAATAAATGACATTTGACAGAATTTCCTTTTATTTGCTGCTAAAGAACAAATTAGTTAACGCACTATTTTTAATATTTTAATTATTTTCATAAAGTCTGACTTAAGGGATCTATTTGTATAATATATAGACGTTAAATACATAGCATACATACAAACAAAGGAATTCACAATCACATTCATCACAATATTTACAGTAGGAATTGAACCACACTATTCTCTGTCGGAAGATTGAGTCTTTTGGTATTAATGGATGTCTACTGCGCTGGATACAATATTACCTTCTCAACCGTAGCCAACTTGTAACAGTCAAGGGTCACCAGTCTTCATCTATTTCTATCAAATCTGGAGTGCCTCAGGGCTCCCACCTGGGACCCTTATTCTTTAACATCTTTATTAACGACCTTACCCAAAACTTGTCCTGCCCATGTTTAAAACGGGACTATTCCCACCTCTCGTTCCCACCACTGCAACTCCTGTGTAGCCAGGATCTACAGCTTGACCGCCACAAAAACCCAACCAATGAAGGCCAAGTTTGTCCCGGGGGAAAGTTAAACTGTCATTGGACCCGCAACGAAATTAATCAGAAGAACATAGGAGGAGTTCGAAATTAAGGTTCGACTTCCCTCCATTGCAAAGCGGATGACAGGTGACAAACAAAGGTTTAAAACCTTTAAGAAAAGATTATGCACCACGGACAATAAATTAAATTAAGGGGGCCTATCTTATGAGCAATTAGCAACTACCTGCCAATAATATTTTTCACAAAATCGCTTAAAAGCACGGAAATTTGCCTGCCCATGTTTGCTTTATGCCGACGATCTTAAAGTTTACAACATTATAAAAACTGAATCTGACTGCCACGCATTGCAAAGAGATATAAACGCAATAGCCGAATGGTGTAGGAAAAATTACATGTTTTTTAATATCAGCAAATGCTTTGTCATCACATTTACTAACAAAAAGAGGAAAGTAGCGTATCAGTATAAAATAGATGACCAAGTTCTGCAGTATAATACCTTAGCAAAAGACCTGGGCGTCATGTTCGACGAAAAGATGACTTTTCGAAACCATTATGATCATATTGTTGGCAGGGCATATCGTATGCTTGGCTTCATCACTAGATCGACGTTCGGATTCAGTAAACCATCCAGTTTCATTTACCTCTTTAACACACTGATAAGAACAATACTGGAATATGGCTCTATTGTGTGGTCGCCTTGTTATCAGGTTCACTCTAATACTATTGAAGGGGTTCAAAAAAAGGCTCTTAAAATTGCAACCTTTAAGTTTGGCTATGGGCGTAGACTGTCATCTTACGATGATCGAAGGGTTGAGTTCCGGGTGGATACGCTGGGTGTCCGTCGCCAACAGCAGGACCTATACTATCTGCACAAAATAGTCCATTCCCNTAATCAACCACGGCAGCACGTGCGGTTCCAAAATAATCATTAGCGATAAACTTGTCCATCATGAATCGAAACTGGTTAAATGCATTACTGAGCATTTTGGAATTAAATTGTAAGATGATGATGATATTATCTCCAATTTTTGGAGAAAATTGAAGCCATCATTTCAAAGACACAATTTTCTCAAAAAAATCGGACAGTTCTCTGGAATAACCATGAATTTTTTTATCTTTTTCCAGGAGGACAAACTCCCCTCATCGCAGCGCGCCATAAGCCGTCACCACGAGTTCAACATGTTCCTCACCCCGCCCCCCACCTCCCCCTTCCTCGAAACGCATTTTCCCAAGCTCTACTCCAAGGAACCCATCGACCCATACTACATAAAGAAACTCGAATCTATCAAGAATGAGAAGTGCATCTTCAAACTTGAAGGCTTCAACGACATCAAACAGACCGGCGTCACTACTGCCGAAATACTCCACACCAGCCAAATCATCCGGAGACACTGCAAGACCAACCGATGCACTTTGAGGCAGTTCCTCGAACGCTTCAAGGAGTATGTACAGAGATGTCAGCTCAAGGAATCGATCCACACCATCTCGACATACATAAAAAGGTTGGAGATCGCTGCGGAATTGAAATATCACGGACAGAGACCGCATTTTAGCTTCCTCGACGCTTCAGTTGAAGATGATATCAAGAGCGATGCGGTTACAACAGTCAGTGAAAATGTAATTGAGACTGATAATATGAATTCGGACGAAACAGCCCAGTTGAAGATGCTCCTTGGCGTTCCACCAGCCACCTCCAGTCCGAAGAAGAAAAGCAAAAAGAATAAGAAAAACAAGGAGAATGTAAACAGAAGCAACATTGAGGACGGGAAGTACAGTTCCACTCAAGAGTTCTTCAAATCTTTTGAAATGCCGTCGTCAAACTCCAGGGCTAACTCGTACTCGCCGTTGACTCCCAATGTTGAGGAGTTTGTGAAGTATTACAACTCTCAAAGTCAGCACGGACAAAGATCCAGGTCAGTGGAGACCTTAGCTGTAACCAGACCGGCGCCAAAGGTTGTGGCAACCATATCTTTCAGCAGCCAGGAGTTTTTCGACGCCAGCCTGGCTAAAATGAATGAATTGAACAAATTCAGGAAGATTTAATCAACTTTTTATATGATTTGACTAAAGCGATAAAGCGACTATGCTTTTATTATTTTAATTTTAGAATTAGTAGTTTAATTTCGAATCAGTTTTCATTATTATAGAAATGTATTTCCATTCATAATAATTACTATTGTAATGATAATTTTTACATTTAATATGACAACAATATTATAATTCTTAATGATCTTAGAATAAATGACATTTGACAGAATTTCCTTTTATTTGCTGCTAAAGAACAAATTAGTTAACGCACTATTTTTAATATTTTAATTATTTTCATAAAGTCTGACTTAAGGGATCTATTTGTATAATATATAGACGTTAAATACATAGCATACATACAAACAAAGGAATTCACAATCACATTCATCACAATATTTACAGTAGGAATTGAACCACACTATTCTCTGTCGGAAGATTGAGTCTTTTGGTATTAATGGATGTCTACTGCGCTGGATACAATATTACCTTCTCAACCGTAGCCAACTTGTAACAGTCAAGGGTCACCAGTCTTCGTCTATTTCTATCAAATCTGGAGTGCCTCAGGGCTCCCACCTGGGACCCTTATTCTTTAACATCTTTATTAACGACCTTACCCAAAACTTGTCCTGCCCATGTTTGCTTTATGCCGACGATCTTAAAGTTTACAACATTATAAAAACTGAATCTGACTGCCACGCATTGCAAAGAGATATAAACGCAATAGCCGAATGGTGTAGGAAAAATTACATGTTTTTGAATATCAGCAAATGCTTTGTCATCACATTTACTAACAAAAAGAGGAAAGTAGCGTATCAGTATAAAATAGATGACCAAGTTCTGCAGTATAATACCTTAGCAAAAGACCTGGGCGTCATGTTCGACGAAAAGATGACTTTTCGAAACCATTATGATCATATTGTTGGCAGGGCATATCGTATGCTTGGCTTCATCACTAGATCGACGTTCGGATTCAGTAAACCATCCAGTTTCATTTACCTCTTTAACACACTGATAAGAACAATACTGGAATATGGCTCTATTGTGTGGTCGCCTTGTTATCAGGTTCACTCTAATACTATTGAAGGGGTTCAAAAAAAGGCTCTTAAAATTGCAACCTTTAAGTTTGGCTATGGGCGTAGACTGTCATCTTACGATGATCGAAGGGTTGAGTTCCGGGTGGATACGCTGGGTGTCCGTCGCCAACAGCAGGACCTATACTATCTGCACAAAATAGTCCATTCCCATCTGGACTCTCCTTATCTCCTATCACATATAAACTTTAACGCCAGACCCAATCCCAGACATCCTCGAGCGTTTCGACTCCAAGTGCTAACAAACAACACCTCCTTTTACAACCCAATGGTGCGCATGTGTCGTCTATACGACGACCTGACATGCCGTGAAGAGGATTTAGATGTCTTTGACGTAAACCACAACAGATTTCGTAGGCAAGTGATAGACTTACTCAGTTCGGTGCCTCGCAAAGGTAACCATTAGAACGGAAACTTTAACTTTAAATTACTTTATTGTTTTATAATTTAACATTGTTATACTCTGTGTCGCTATTCATCATGCTGTGTGTATACAATTAGGTTGTCAATCTAGCTCTTAACTACTAACCATGTGTACTTAAGTATCTACTAATAAAACTCGATTGTCAACTGTATATACCTAATAAATAAATAAATAAAAAAGTAGGTAAGTGGGTTATTTAGATTATACATGTAACCATTATTATTTTTGTTAGACCTTACAATAATCTTTAAGCTAATATTTAACCTTTTGTTCATCATTTTCCGATTGCTTATCTGACTTCTAAGAATTTCTGCAAGTTCATATATTAAGTGGCACCTTTATCTTTCAGCTGGATGACGCATGTGGCTATTTTAAAAGTACAATAGTACTAACTAAGAAAGCTTAGAATGTGCGATTATTATTTAAAGAATATAGAAGTCTTAATTCTTTTTTTATCTGAGCATTCTATTGTATTCATTTGTATTGAGATGGCAAAAGTAAAAGATAAGGCACCGGCGGCTAAATACAATAACATTATAATAATACTTACTAATAAGAAAAGCAGCGAGCAGGTCGCTCGCTTTCCTACTTAGTTTCACGAAACAAATGCATTCATTGCAAACAATCCACACGTGCAGCACTTAGCTAGCTAGTTGTACCCGTTTTAATAGAGCGCCCTCCTGTAAATGTCATAATGTGAAGTCTTCTCCAAGAAGCAAAGGCTGCAGCTTTATAAAGCACAGATCCGACCTTGCATGGAATACTGCTGCCACCTTTGGGATGGCTCTGCCAAGAAACATTTGGCTGCTTTGGATTCGGTGGAAAGGCGTGCCAGAAGACTTATCGACAGCCCTACCCTTGTTAAAGAAGCGCTCCAGGAACTTGACCATCGCCGTAAGGTAGCATCCCTATCGGTTTTCTACAGGCTACACTTCGGAGAATGTGCGAAAGAATTACACGAATTAATTCCACCAGCCCCCTTCCATCATCGGAGAACCAGACGCAGGATAGCGTACCATCCCTATATTGTTGACATTCCACCAGCTCGCACTAAGCGTTTCGATGACTCTTTTATAATGCGAACAGCTAGGGACTGGAATTCGTTGCCTGCTGCTGTCTTTCCCGAAAACTATAATCCGGGCCTCTTCAAGGCGAGAGTGAATAAGCACTTACAGGGCAGATATGTACCATCCTAGACTGCATCCCACTTAACATCAGGTGCGATTGTGGTCAAATACCTGCCTTGTTATGCATAAAAAAAAAAGAAAAATGTCATAATCGGAACTAATAATCCAGTATTGACATTAGCGCCCTCCTGACAATGTCGTAGTTGGGACGGTTCAATGTTGGACATCTTTACGTAACGTGATGTTTCAACGATTTTCCAAATTTAACATTAGGTATATTAAACAAAAAATACAGAACACTAAGTAGGTACATATACATGCAATTAATCGCTAAGAAAGTACTTAATGGTTTGGTCACGCATAAAATTTTAAATTAGAATAGGCAAAACTCTAAACCTACGAAGAAATAAGGTAGTCATTTGGAAGCAGAGACAACACACACCTTGAAATGTAAATTGGAGACCAATTGATTTGTCTTCAGGTTGATTTCATGCGATTTCACACATATTATCAGGATTCAAAATAAAACAGCTACCCCTAAAACTCATAGACTTACATATTTTCAGCTGAATTTTATCGTCCCAATGATGGCACGAACAGAGTGCACTTATTTACGCTGAGCAAACTAAAATTCCAATATGTTCAATATTCAATATTTATCATGTCACTGAACTGACGACCAATATTTACTGCCGAACGCAAAATTCCAAATATTTCGTTAATTGAAGTAGCTATTATTGTATTAAATTGACATTTTATGTGTTTAACCATAAAACTATTTAAAGACTTGAACGTTTATCGGTAGTAATTGATGATAAAGATTTTGATAGAATTAGATCCAAATTGATATTTAATATGAAATGAAATAAAGGTGTTTGGCTTGTTAATACATTATCTCGTATTCATAAATTTTCTTATTTCGCCAAAAGATGTAGTGCTGAAGTTGATGTTGGTCTGTGACGGATTTGTATAACTAGGGCTTATTTAATGCGTATTCGTTTTCTAATACTAGACGGGCTAATATCAGCTATTTGCCGATTAAAGTCCCGCAAAATTCGGTCCTGCTGTATTGTAGATTTTCCGAAACAAGTACACATATTAATCATACTTTAATTAACAACTGAAACAGTTTAGGCGTTTTTTTAGTTTGGACTAGAAAGCCACGTCTTACAAACAACCCAGGGACAGTAGTTAGAAATTATAGTGTTGAAGGTTTTCTTATCTATATTGTTATAATTCTACGCCCACATCTCTTTTGTTCCAATATCTTTATCTCATCCCCACACTGACAAATCCAACCGCCCACCGGCGCTTGCGCCGTCTCAGCTGCCTCCGACGTCAGTACACAACCAACCTCCGCCGCGCGCACACGTATCGACTCTCCGAAACAAGATGGCTGCTACAGCGTTTTCAACCCCAGTGAACACAGTGACGAGAGAAGCCTTAACAGTGTTAATTACAAACAATATCCTGAACAATTCGGTGGATTTCACGCCTGACACTGAAAGGGTAAGCATTTTTGTTTTATAATTATTTGTGATAGATACTTATTGATATTTTTTTTGGTTTGACAAGCTCATTTTAGTTGATGGTCATTTTGTGTTAGTCAAAAAATCTAATTTGAAAATTTTTTTTATAAGGAAATCCTATCATTTCTAAAGTTGTAGATTTGTAAACTCAAACGTACTTAGGTATGTTTATGGGGAGAAATAAATAAGTCCACAATAACCTTATAGGTTTGCTAAATAGCTTATAAACTTTTAATTACGAGTATTAGGAGTAAACTGGTAAAAATTAAACTACATTTTTACAAAAAAACTTGAAGCAAAGATATGTTTTCAAGACAGGTAGTTTAAGTCCTACCTATTAAACAGTCCTCAAAACCCATGCATCCCGTTACATACAAGTAATAATTAGCAAATAGTTTCCATTATAGTTCTTATTTCTTTGACCCAAGAACTTACGGGCTCAAAAGGAGCAGGTAGTTGGTATTTTAGTCCACAATAGCCGTGGGATTTGCCTTCCCGGAATCAACCTGCTTTATTTGGGGCAATATTTCTATTGGCACAGTTATTTTCGATTATTTATAATAGTATTCGGGTCTATTGTAGGCTTATTTGGCCTTCATTTCAAATTGGTTTTGGAAACTAAACGTCTTTAGACCTTAGGTATAAGTAATTGCTCTGGTAGCTACTGTTACTCTAGTTCTTAAAACAATAAAAAATATAAACTACGGTTTGTTATGTACATCCCTTCATTTAGGATTAAAAATAATTTACACCTACAATATACAAAACTTTTTTGTCACCTGTCATCCGCTTTACAATGGAGAGAAGACGAACCATAACTTCGAACTCCTCCTATGTTCTTTTGATTAATTACAAACTGTCCTACACTGGTTGGGTTTTTATTGGTGGTCAAGCTGTAGATTCTGGCTACACAGGAGTTGCATCAGTGGGAACGAGAGATGGGAATAGTCACGTATTAACAAATTCTAAACATAACTTTCTTTCATTCCAGATGGAAACGGACTCGCCAGTAAGAAAGCCCAACATGCATCCCATAAGCAAGAAACTCTTCCACTCGCCTTTAAGCCTGGATGAGTCAAACAAAGAGAACTACGATTACACTCAGCGATCGTCTGACAGGAGCAGAAAGGCCAGAAAGAGAAAGCAGATCCTCATCCCTGACTCGGGAGAGAAGATTAAGAGAGCATACGTCACGGAGTGCGAGCGGGACGGGTATAGCCCAGCAGAGGGCGAGGGAATGAGAAAGAAGGTTTTGGTTAGTCTGTTTCATAACAAGGAGTATTCCATGGAAATGGATATCTGAGGATTTGAATTTTGAATTTGGATTACAGTAGCTTTTTTGTTATTTTTAAAAGGCGTGAAGGTGTTTTTGTAAACGGCCAGTTAGAAAACATATTTTTAAACTGTGGTGCTTGTATGCAAAGTGTGTAAAGCCCGGTCTGTGAGCACGTAGAATTTTGTTCAATGACCCCAAGCTACCCATCCTTATCGCTCGCGCGTAATTACCGCGTGCGACCGGCGGCCGCAGTGAGTGTGCGAGCGCGACAGCAACATAATTACGCGCGAGCGATAAGGATGGGTAGCTTGGGGTCATTGGACAAAATTCTACGTGCTCGCAGACCAGACTATAGCTGTTCTACTCGAGTATTGACCCAGTACAGTCAGCGTCAAATAGTTCGTGACACCCAAAGTGGCCAAGTTTAGAACACAACCTTATTCCATTTGTAACAAAGACGTGTTGCGAACTTTTTGGCTACTTTGGGTGTCACGAAATATTTGATACTGACTGTATCTATACCTGGTTCAGAGGGTCAGGTTGAGTTTTCAAATAATGCAATAAAAGACCAGTAAAATATTGAGGTTTATAGAAATAAGTTTATTTAATAATTATTGTAAGATTTTATAAATTGGATACCTAATCGTGATTTAATATTGATAAGTGATAATAATGTGAAATGTAAATAATGTATTGCAATATTTTCCTTTATCTAAATCGTATGTCTTCCATTTTCTTCGCTTTAATACTTTTAATAGATTATTAAGATTATTTTAACTATAATTAGTCTTTACAAATTAATGAAATATTAAATAAAGTAAATGTATTAAAATTTAATTGTATTATTAATTTATGCTATAATATACCCACCCCAGAAGAAACAGAACCCTGATCAGGAATTAAGTAGGTACCTATCTAAAAAAACATAACCATCCTTCTGGTGCAGTCAAGTAAAAAATAGATTATTGTAAAACTTGTATTGAACTTAAAATATTTCAAATTATGTACCTACCATCAAAGAGAAAGTAATTAAATAAAGAGCACAAATTCTCTAAATTTTATAAGTGTTCAAAAATCCAATAACAATTTTTGGCAACCTGTCCGTTATATTTTTGTCGTAAAATATAATTAATATAAACGATAAATAAAAATATCATCTTAATTAGTCCGATGTTATGCTTATAACTTAAATTCGCGACAGCGTATTTCGCGGCCCATGGGAAATCTGCGGTAAACGCTAAGCGGGGAGATGGAAGTGGGGAGTTGGGGAGGTGGGGAGTCGGCGAAATCTTTTTTATTTATTGCCGGATGAGAGAACTCTTTGTTAATTGCAGATCAAATTAATTGCCGTCGCTGTGGTTTGGGATGACGGCTTTTTACAGATTTTGTATAAAACGCTGGGTGTTTATTTTAGTATAATTTATTACCTTCTTGCCAATTTATCAGAGATCATTATAAATTATAGTTTGTATGTTATTCTGATGTATGAACAATAATACTGTAAAATTTCATCAAAATCCGTTCAGTAGTTTTAGTTTAAAAGTGTAACAAACATACGGAATATATCGACACATTCACACAAACTTTGGCATTTATTATTAGTAGGGTATATTTTTGTTCCTTCCAATAAGAAGCCTGTAAATTGGATTGGAAGACAATTTCCCACTTTTATCTACCAGTTATCTTCTTGAAGTCGTCTTTCCATTGATCTAAATATACTTAAACTCTACTAAAACATCATGCAATATACCTTAATATAAAACATAAATATAACAGCGTCTCGATTTATGCTCACGTAGAAAAATGTGTGTCTAAATCATATGAGGTACGCAAACCGTAGCAGACATGTTGAAATGCGATTTTACTGCCGATAAAAACGCTGTATCTACATTCGAAGAATACGAAATAAATCGAGACATCACTCCTGCTGCCGATCATAGCGATTTTCTTTTAAATCGAGTCGGGCAGGTATCATAATACTCGCTTATTGGCCCAATAAGAATAAGGCACGGGGTCGTTAAGCGACTGTCGACACGACTTTTGTTGCACCTGTATTATGAACCGTAAACGATACAATTCGAGCGATAATCGCTTTGGAAACCAACTTTGTTAAATACGATTTGTAAATTGACGCGGTGTCACGGTAGGTGGTCATTTTTGCAGTTGGAATGTGGCGGTCATTGGGGCAATCGTGGTTTTGGACGATTTGACCAATTAGTGTTTTTTGAGGGCTCAAAGTTTGCCGTTTGAGGCGTTTGGATGACGAATTTTGTGTCGAAAGGTAAAAGATATTTGAGATTTTCCAGAAAATTTACCTGAAACTGGTTACAGAAACAGACAGATATTACCACTAAGAAGTGTAGTTATTGTACAAAATTCCTACTACTCTTATACCCGACCAATTAGGTAAAATAGTGAAAGAATTAGCCTATAATTTTTACCCAGAGGTTCTGACTTACATTTACAGGTGAGATACATTGATTGGAAAAACACAACATTTTTATGGTGATTTCTCCGGATGAATCTGTTGCATGTTAAAAGACAGATTTTTTCCTGCTACACACTTGGCCTTCTACGGTTTAGATATTACTTTCCGTCAAACTGTAGATCCTGGCTACACAGGAGTTGCAGCTGTGGGATCGAGAGGTGGGAACAGTCCCGTTATTCATATATTTGAACATTCTGTTGACTTACTCCTACAGAAAATATCAAAATCTTACCTTTAACGGCGCTTAGTTTGTTGCCCACCATTTGCTTTGCTACGAACGCCGCCATCTTGCTTACTTCCTAGTCCTTAACAACTGGAACAAAGAAACGAAAAGTTTTCATATTGATTTAATTACAGCAATGAAGTATTTAGCTAACAATGTGTTGTAAATTTTAAGGGACAGGGAAGACACTCAGAAATAGTATACCTAGTTATTCAACACTGTATTCACAGACGCATACAAGTAAAAAAATTAAAAAGATCTATTTTTTATGTCACTTATTCACATTCTCATTATTTAAAGAAGTCCAATGGTTTGATAACTTCAAGAAGATAATAAATCTTAATTTTTTTGGATTGATTAGGCTGTATTGCAAAAAGTTATCCAGCAGCTAACTGTAATTGGCAGAAATGATGATGATGATGAAAATTATAATAAAAATAAACTTTTTTAAAAACAAGCTTTTATTCTGAATTTCGAAAGTTTGTATCGCGCATGGAATTTATTCCTCTTTTTCTCTGTTTGCGCTACAAGCTTTCGAAATTCAGAATAAAAGCTTGTTTTTAAAAAAGTTTATTTTTATTATAATTTTATTTTACACTTTTTAGTTATATCTTAATCTCAGGACCCTGGACGTTATCTAACACTAAAGTGCTCGAAAAGACAAATCCAACGAACCCAAACTCGATGAGTTTCCGCCGTTTTGTTTAGGAGTTCCTATGGCCACCTCCCGACTCCATCATCAGACCAGCTCAATGGTACCATAATATTGCATTGTCATCGGACTTACACATGTATGCAAAATTTCAGCTCAATAGGAAACCGGGAAGTGGGCCAATTTTAAGTTGCAAGATTTGACGACAGACACCAGACATGTGAAAGTAATAAAAAGCTTGTAATTAAGTACATACTCGTAAATTATGTACAGTTCAAACAGATGGTTTTGTATTTTTTGTCGTAGTAATTAATCCAGACGACGTTATCAAATGAAAAACAAATAAAAACATTTGCATCTCAAAATCAATTCTACTAGAAGTTCACAATACTTAATCTCACAAAGGCACCATCTCAGTATTGCTTTATCTGCGGCAATAAAACGCAAAACTTTAAGTCTCATAGCAATCTCGATGAACTGTACCAATATCCGGGCAATCGGCTTAGCAGTCTAATAGCTGCCTCGATAATTGATGCCTTTATAATCCGGCCTTTTTCCCCATTGGCATAAATTTCTTTCGCACCGCCACTTAGCGGTCGATGTTGAGAGGTCCGTTTTAATGAGATTTGTTCTTGGAGGTATCAGGTGGATTTAAAATTAATAGAATGACAGTACAGAGGACCGAACATCAACACATTTTTTTGTTGCAAAATTGTAACTACTACCTGTCCCGGCGAATTTCGTACCGCCTAAGTACATCAGAAATAATGTAGGATTCTAATGGTAAAAGAATTTTCCAAATCAGCCCAGTAGTTTTGGAGCCTATTCAATGCAAACAAACTATCAGTCAAATCTTTCCTCTTTGTAATATAGTGTAGATGTAAAAGTATCGTGTAGACAGATTACAGTAAGATGCCACCCACAACTTTATCTGCTGTCGTCTGTACACACCAGATTTTTTTTAAAGTAATGAATTTATAAACAGGTAATACATTTTTAAACACAACATGATTCGTTTCAAAATTTATATGTATACGTTAAGTACTGCTGTTTTTAACCGACTTCAAAAAAGGAGGAGGTTATTAATGACTTAGTTTACCTACTTCTTATCATGGACATGGACAGATTAAATAGACGATCTTATAAACAATGAGCAAAAATTATATGGATTAAATGGTGAAATAATTTTTCAAATCGGTCCAACAGTTTTTGAATTTATTCGTTACAAACATTATAAATCTTTCTTCTTTATAATATTAGTATAGAGATAATTATTTAAAATAACAATCTACCTTACAAAGAACTTACCTAGTTAATTACCTTATACTTTTCAAGTTAACGACCATTTTAAGTTAATTAACTTTTAACTAACTCGGCTACTTTGACTCAAAAGAGTTTAGTGCCGTTAAGTTTTATAACTGAAGCATTAACCCAGAAGAATTGTTTTAACCTTCCATTAGATGAGTGAGTAAGTATAGCCGTTTTTAACCGACTTAAAAAAAGGAGGTTCTTATTTAGTTATTGTACAGTAAACCTTGTTTGGTTAGGACCAAATTTAAAATCTCATTCTTCTTTTTCATTTTTTCTCATTCATTACTTCTGCATTTTAATTTACTGATCAGTATTAAAGCTAATTAGGTAAATCATCATCATCATGATCATTATCATCATCCTCTAACAGCCATAGGACCTACACTGCCTCCCCCAATGATTTCAACGACGACGAACGACCAAAAATTATTATTCCTACAAATACATTTGAACTTTTCTATGAAAATGTAAAATGTCTTTAATGCTAACAAACTACTTCCATGCAAACTTCTCTACGAGCAAAGAGCGGCAAACTAACTTTGCCTAAGAGCGCCATCTATCCTTGAAGACGTGAACTAACAAGAGAAGAAGCGTTGTCTTAGTTTGGTATTACGCCGTAGCGCTGTTGGCGTATTGACGCCGTCACCATGGCAACCGCCGTCAAAGACTATTTAATTTTAAGGGGCAGAATGTCGAAGCTTTATTATTATTAACCGACTTCAAAAAAGGAGGAGGTTCTATGTTCGACTGTATGTATTTTTGTATGTAGCTCACCAATTACTGCATCAATTATGGACCGATTTTCAAAATCCGTTTTGTTCCCATTGTCACAAAACGTCAGGATCTGATGATAGGATCCTAGGGAAATGGAGGACAACTCTCAAATTTTATGGGCATGTATTTATTATTGTTTTACTTTGACAAAAATCAGTTTGCAATTTATGCAAACACAATTTCTAGCTTTTAAAACAAGTAAGCACTATTCCTAAATTAGTAACAAAGTATATTTTACAAAATGCTTTTTCTTTCTTTTAGTAAGTACTTACTTGCTTGCTAACACTTTCTGTAAATTAAATGTATCTCTCTATTAACAGAGAAACTTAACAAAATATCTTGATTAACTGAAGTTAGGCATTAACAAAACACAGACAAGACAGTTTCAAATTACCCTGGCTTAAATTAATTAATTTTGGGAGCTACTGCTTAGAAACATGAATTTAGGCTCGAATTTTAGGAAGATTTTTTTTCTAATTAATGCTTTCACACAGCTGGTTTTGACTATACAATTTTAAGATAGTTTCAAATCAAAATTATTTAGTTCGTTGTCCTATTATGATAAAATATTAGAATGATAAAATATAAGGCTGAGTTGCTCACCTTAACTTTGACCGTAACTTATAACTTTAACCGGTGATTTTGTATGGAGTTTCACAGACTTTTGACGTTCGTTATAGTCAAAGTAAGAAGTAAGATGGTGCACCCATAGTGAAAATTAATGTCAATAAAATTTAAAGGTTAACTTGAAACTTTTCATAATGCGCGCGAAATTACGCAAGTAAGGAAGGGGTTTCTTCTAATTTACCTCAATTGTTTCTAAATAATTGTAAATTCTATTGTTCTTACCAACCTTTGTCTCCTCCAGTACCTATTAATTAATTGATCATCCAGTTGTTTGCGGAACAGATAAGCGGAGCGGAGCGGATATTGTAACGAGCATTATCATATTAATACTGGTGGGATTAGGCAAATTTAATAATGATTGTTACTAGGGTGGGCTGTTGCTATTTTGATTATGGTGAATCCACTAAACAACCGAGCATTTAAATGTGCCCTTAAAAATATTTATTTTACTTTGATGGAGTACGTAGTTAAGTACTTTTAATATTTATTTTTATATTCTAATGGGTCCTCAATTGCTGTGCAAAGATGCCCACAAGTGAGTGAGCATATTCAATGAGATTGAGTTCTTAATCTACAACATTGTTTTAATAAAAGTAACACATTTTTTTAATCTAACTGTGTAACGCGACCTCTGTGGTTAATGCTCGCATTCGAGTTTGGCGGGCTTTATTTTACAACTCACGGGCTCGCGCGCTCTGCCGGCGCGCTCTCACCAACGGTCGCCGGCGTCTTTTCTAAAATCGACCTTATTGCCAGTCCGCCCATGGCCGCGACGCGCGCTATTTTACTCTCCCAATATTTTGGTGTTTAGATATTGTTTTGACTGATATTATCCAAGTTTTGTGTGTATTTTCGTTGTGCCNTTATATTCCAAATTTGAAGCTTCTAGGTCTGCTAGAAGTGCCTTAGAGTTTTGATGATCGGTGAGTCAGTGAGTCAGTGAGTCAGTGAGTCAGTGAGTGACAAAATTAAGTAACTTTGACCCGTTATAATTCTTAAACTACTGGTTCAAATTGAATGAAATTTGAAATATACCGTGTCTTTACAATGCCTGCATAGCTAATGAAAATTCAGCCTTCTAGTTTTATCCAGAACGAAGTTACAGGCGGTCGAAAATGGCCTGAATTGCTTCGAGAAAAGGATGGTACGGCCGTGCTCGACTTGGTGGGGGCACTGCCGTGCCCCCAGATTGATCATCCAGTTGTTTGCGGAACAGATAAGCGGAGCGGAGCGGATATTGTAACGAGCATTATCATATTAATACTGGTGGGATTAGGCAAATTTAATAATGATTATGTTGCGAGGGGTGGGCTGTTGCTATTTTGATCATGGTGAATCCACTAAACAAGTGGGCACTTTAAAATGTGTCCGTTTAGTATTTTTACGCAACGAAAATAAATAATTTGTAAAATATTTATGTTTTTACTTATCATTTACTTTTATTCAACTACTGCTGAATAAACATGTCTCTAAACCAGTAAGTGAGAATCTTCAGTGGATTGAGTTCATTTCATACCTACTTAGACTTGTTTAAAACACTATTTGCTATAATATTTAAGTGTATATGTATAGACACAGGGCTAATTCCTACGGAAACATCCCGTTTTTTGCAGGAACTGTTTGTTGCAGGATTACTTATTTAGAAGTAGGTATCGTTGTACGTGTTTTAATAAACGTAGGAACCTTCCGTTTGCAGTGTCCCGGAAAAAAACAATCCATTCGTAGGTATTTGTAACTCGAATGTCAAACACACATTCACGCTGTTGGTACTGCATTTTACTGGTTCGCGCAAAAAATCCATTTTAGAAGTTTGGAACTCGTCTATGCGTAAAAGTGAAAGAAGAAAAGATATTCGTAGTAGAAAAGAACAGTTGACAAATAGCAAGCAAAGACTCCCAGTTCCCCACTGAATACAAATATTGACGTTAGTAAGAACATTTTCAAAGAGAAAACTTGCACATATCTGTATTCTCAACTTATACTTTAACACCACAGTATAAAGTTGGATTTCTATTGTCATACATTTCAAATCTGCCGCGAAATGTGCATAGAAAGTGGAAATAATTTATAGTTTCGCTATTTTTATTCCACCACTTAAAAGTTTGTTCAATAGTTTTGAAAGAGAATTTATCTTTCTACTTCTCTGGTGTTAAAGTTAAATAATGGGGCGGGATTTTGTTTTTGCTCTTTTTGTTTTTTCTTTTGTTCTTAGGATCTTGAAGTTTTTGTTCACTGAAACAGCTCAGTTAAAACAAGGCTGAATTCACCACCTTACTTTAACCATACTAACTATAACATTAACCGGTGTTTTTTGTATGAAGTTCGACAATTTTTTAACGTTTCTTAAAGTAAAATCACGGTAATACTATCTATACAGTATTCCAACTTGGCCATATTTTTGAAATAAATGTCAACAGCTGCGCGTTTCTGAATTGAAAGTTTCGGGAAGTCACGGGCAAACTTATTAACACTCTCCACGATTTCTATCGATCTTGCTTACCATGGTCGCCCGGATTTTGATTTTTCCGGCGTTGTACAGGTCCCTTAAAAACTTTTTGACACACTTAAGAATAAGAGGAATACTTAGTGCATCATTTAAGTGACGAAATCTACGCGCTACCGTCGCCGAATTAGCGTCTTTGTAAAATTCTCGCAAGCACAACGCGTGGTTTACCCCGAGAAACACTCCATAGCATCTAAATTCTCAAGAGCCAGGCTACTGATTGACATAACCCTCGCACCTCTCGGATTTGTTGCGTTCACGCAGTAAGCTAATTAAATATAAACTTTCTTTTGAGACACCTTGTAGTTTCTAAATAATCTACGTCAGTCAGTGACAAGCTAAGCAACAAAAATACTCACAAACCTATTAACATTTGGCACCGTTAAGACGTTTGGTATTAAGCTCGCGCTAGTCGTTAAAAAGTCGTTAGGCTCCGATACTTCCGGTGAGTTTGCCTGCTGGCGTTCAAGGTTACTCTGCTGTAATATTTGGGAAATAAGGTGAATACAAACATTACTATGAGGTCTCACAGTGCGCGTGGACGCACAGGGTGACCTATGAACCAATCGCAGAGCTCTATTCAATGCTGTGCGTTCGATTTGCTGCTTCACGGAAGTATCGTTTGTGAATACGGGCGTATGTTTTAAAATTAATGTCTGTCTTGCTTTCACGCCTAAACCACTGAAGCGATTTTGATGAAATTTGGCATAGAGATAGTTTGAATCCTGGGAAAAAACATAGGATAGTTTTTATCAGGGGTGCTGTTTCAAAAACCGGGATAAAACTATAAATCGATGGGTGCCGGGAATAAAGCCACAATCGACAAAACACAATTTTACAGGAGAAGAGATTTAGTGTCAATTTTGAATAATTCTAAACTACGAGGCGTATCAAAACGGTTTCTATATCAAACGATGCGTTATTTTTTCTGGAGTAACATTTAATGTGCATAAGGTTATAGTGCTTAGAATATACTTTAAAAAGGTAGAAATACATATTGCCGCTTCACACATTGAAAGTCGGTTCCGTAAGAGTCCATTGTGGTTTTATTCCGGTAAAAAGTGTGCAATTAATCAAACAGCAATAGTGTATTGCAGCCTCGGGCGCTGATCTGAAGGATACAGTAATAGCTGTTTGCTTGTAGAAGATTTAAATAAAAGTTTTAACATTGTATATGGCACGATTATTCCGGTCAACAAATTTTAAATGATGAACGGGAATAACGATTCAATATCCATAGTGCTTTTGGTAAATCGGGCAGTTTCAAAGATACAATTCTGAAAAAAATTCATAAGGTGTATAGGGACCCGCAGTTTACTAAAATCACTTAATCGGAAAACCGCTGCTATGGCTATTGATTGCGGCTTTATTCCAGGCACCCATCGAAATAAAGTTTTTCTGTGACAGACAAAATTCCACGCGGGCGAAGCCGCGGGCGGAAAGCTAGTATTAAATAAACGTGTTATAATATGTATAGTATGTTTCTATTTACGCAACGATATGAAAATTTTTACTCCTACATAAATATCCTTACTGTTAATGTAACACTAGCTGTGTCACATAAGTTCATTGCTAACACACTATCACGAGGCACATTTGTATTGCTTTGAATCCCATCTCGTTTTGCAACAGCGTTTGAACTGAAAGCAATTTAGAACTTCCATCTGCAGATTAATACTGAAAGCGGTGCGTTATCGTTGCGTTAACGCTGCGACTCGTTAGTGGGATTGCTTCGGGAGTGTTGTAACGGTGAGCGAATATGAACGTTTCAAATCCATTTATGATAATACCGACTATTTACATAATATTTATTACAGTTTCATAATAGTGTTGAAGCCTTGGCCACTTCAAAAAGAGTAGGTAGATAGGGAATATTCAAGGAGTTACCTACTTTATCTATCTATTTAAAAGCTGTGTGTACCTGTTATTAGCATGCATGGAAAACTATTTTTTTAGTTAGCTGTCTACGGTTTTTTAATTAAGAGTGAAAATAAAATGTATGAAGTATTACAGCAGTGGACGTCCTATAGCTGAAATGGCTGAAATGATGTTATTGATGATCATTAGTACCTATTACTTAGCCAATTAATAAATATGATGAGGATGGATACCCTTCCTCTTCCCTTATAATTCAGAAAAGATGTGATTCTTTAAATACCTCAAGGGAACCTTCAAGTGTTTGCAAGTTTCCTAAAACCCATTTCTGTTGACTAAAGAGTTTTCTGCCCTTCAAATTCAGCTTAAACCTATTTTTTGCCTGTTCATTTATCAAAAAGTTTGTTTATTCCATACACGTCCGCAGTAAGATTCATACGAGGTTTGTCATGGCGTTTGTGTAACACCCGCCATTTTTCACCGTAAACCGGGGTGAACGAATTACATAAACAAAGAAAGAATTTAACTCGGCCGTTTGGTGTAAAAGTTCAGAACGGACTGCTGTGCCGAGAGGTCTCGGGTTCGATTCCCGGCCGGGCGGCAATTTAAATGATGAATTTTAATTTCTGTGACGGGTCTGGGTATGTATAATAATAATATGTATGTATTTAAAAAGTATACAGGGTGACTGGTATAGTGGCAGAGCCGTGAAGGGGAGGTAGTCTAGGGTTATTCTGACAGATATCACTATGAATACTACCGTCCTTATTTAACCCTTTCCAAGATTTTTACTTAATTTCTACTTAAAGAGTGTAACCAAAAATTTTCAAATAGTAATAAATCCTAAAAAAAAATAGATTTTGGCCTACTTTGTTTTGTTTTGCAACAAAGATTCCGCCACTAATTACCAGTCACCCTGTATAAGTAGTATAACCGTTAAGCTAGCACCCATAACACAAGATTATTACACAAATTAATTGCTTACTTTGGGGCTAGATGGCATGGCGCTGTGTCTGTCTGTCTACCTTATTATATCGGCTAGTTGTATTCTAATATGTATAGGTAACAGTGCTACAAGTTAAACACTATAAGATCGTAGGGTCGTATATTGCAACGAAAATGTAATGTGTTGTTGTCTGTACCTATGACAATGACTCCTTTCGTCTCTATTTTAGCATTTACCAGGATTTTTACGCATTTATCTTTCAAGTTAAAATCTCATCGCGAAAATAGCAGCATTTAAATTCACTCGCGAGTGTACGCGGGTAGGCACGCGTATTAATACGCGCTGCGGCGACTTCCGCATTGCTAGGGCGGCCAGGGGGTTGAGCTTTGGCAGGATATTTGTGAGATAAAAAAGTGTTCTTACATAATGCAACGAGCTTTAATGACTTAAGTATAACTAAGATAACTTTATAAATAAGATAAGTGCACGTCGTTGGGCAAATTTTTCAATCGTCAGATTATCTTTTAACTGAAGAATAAACTTACCATTTTACATATTTCCTGCAACTGTCAATGTGCCATATTTATTCTTCAGTTAAAAGTAATCCTAGGGTTGAAAAATCAGCCCATAGTGAATTTAGTTAAGTAAGTAAAAAAAACAGGGCAGAATATTTTGGAACTGCATAACGAGGAGAGCCGACACCAAATAATAGGAGAAATGGCTAGGACAAAAAAGAAGAAGGAGAAAAGTAAGTAAAACCTACATTTCACACTCGTTCTCCCTTATCTCATATTAAAACTGTACTTTGGTCACCCCATGGTCCTCGAATAATATTTTATTTGCACCGAGCCGCGGGTATTTTTGCCTACCGCAGTGACAGCTGCTGACTGAAACTAGGTCACCGAATGTGTGGATGGCGGTCTGAGCCTTTTTGTGATGACAATTGACAAACCAGGGATTGTAGTTATTCTTTTTGTATAATTCTAGGTAGATGCAAATACAAGGTCAACATGTCGTTAAAATGTCATCGTCTTATGGAGTTTATTATCATCATCATTAGTTCATTTTATCTCCACAGCAGGGGGATGATTCTTTCTCAATTTTATCGGAGGCAAATAGAAGAGATAGCCTACAGACCCTATGGGTAATATGTTGTAATAATAGGTTGGGAAGCCAGATAATAACATTTCATGAGTTCACATCCTAGACAGTATCTCACTTAAAATCAGGTGCAATTGCGGTCAGATACCTGCCTGATTCTGCTTAAAAAATGTTTTTATATCGTAGCGGTATCACAGAATCTTTATCGCGGGCAAATGATAGGTAACCTAGATCATACAAATATTGTCAATTTTAGTCGGCTTATGTTAGCAAAATTGCCTCAAGCTATTAGCTGGAACCACACACCTGTGCAATTGATACTATCGACAATCCACCCCCCAATTGCACGTCGGGCAATTGTCCGATACGTCAATCCATCCAGTCAAACCTGTCTGAATGATTCAATTCTAAAACCGCCCAACATCGATAGGTGATTATAGTCCAGTCAAATTAGACATGAACCCTGCAATAATTCGCATACAGCTGAAAATTGGTACGAATGTTCGGAGCACCATTATGAATTAACTGTGAAAAGTCCCCATCGATCCGACATGTGCTAAAAAAAAAATTCAAGGCCAAACTTAAAAAATACGGATTTTTGAGATTTTTAGCCAAACGGTAAGTTTTATCACAAAAATTTGTATGACAAGGTTTAAGACCATACAATTATCTATCAAAATTGTCTATACACTTTCTTCTAAGAGTCAGCGTTTCTGAGATTCGATGATCCGAAGAGTCAAAAAAGTGTTTTCTTCATAACGGTCTTACACATAAATCCAATGTGATATCGCCTCGTGCCACGACTCAGCATTGTATCATGATGTCTTGTCGACGTCGAATATAAAATGATCAACCTCAATGTCGTCTGTCTTCTTTAATTGTCGAAAAATGGGTACAACTTAGACAAAGGACTGCACCGTGAGTTTCTAAGATACGAAGTTTTCGTGTCTATTATGTTTAAGAGCTCTTATATGCACACGTCACTACTCTACTTGTAACTCTATGGTCACTCTTTTAGCCCGGTCAAGTCAGAAAAGCCGGGTTATAATAGTCCGCATAGAGCTGAAAATTTGTGTGAATGTTGAGAACACCATCCTTAATGAAATGTCAAAAGTCCTCAACGATCGGTCATTTGAAAAAAAAAATTACGAAGTCCAAGTTTTTTGCATTTTTCCGCCAAACAGTAAACTTATCATAAGAAATGATAAGAAATAGTAGTAGATCATAAAATTATCTATTAAAATTGTCTTTGCCCCTTTTTCCTAAGAGTCACCGTTTATGTGGTAACGATGGAAAAAGTTGGAGAATTTGCATTCTGTTAACTACTCCACAAGTCCACAACTTCAACTCTATTGAAATAGTTTGGAATTGAATAGGATAACAAATACACCTTAAAAAAGGTCTACTGGGGAAACCTGGTAAAAAAAATGCGCCAAATAACTCTCATAGGTGTTGTGGAAACATGTGCATATAACGAGGACATCTTAAGTAACTTTTTGAATCGTTCTACCTCATAATCGGTGACTATTAGGAAAAAGGGGTAGAGACAATTTTAATAGATAATTTTATGATCTACTATTATTTCTTATCTATTTTTATGATAAAATTACTACTTGGCCGAAAAATGCAAACAATTTGGGACTTCGAAAACTTTTTTTTTTAATGACGGATCGTCGGGGACTTTTGACATTTCATTAAGGATAGTGTTCTCAACATTCACACAAATTTTCAGCTCTATGTGAATTATTATAACCTGGACTATCTAACTTGGTCGGGCTGAAAGAATGACCATAGAGTTTCAAGTAGAGTAGTGACGTGTGCATATAAGAGCTCTTAAACATAATCGACACGAAAACTACGAATCGTAGAAACTCACGGTGCAGTCCTTCGTCAAAGTTGCACCCATTTTTCGATAATTAAAGATGACAGACGACATTGAGGTTGATCATTTTATATTCGACATCGAAAACACATCATGATACAATGCTTAGTCGTGGCACGAGGCGATATCACATTGGGTTTATGTGTAAGACCGTTATGAAGAAAACACTTTTTTGACTCTTCGGATCATCGAATCTCAGAAACGCTGACTCTTAGAAGAAAGTGTAGGTATAGACAATTTTGATAGATAATTGTATGGTCTTAAACCTTGTCATACATAGTTTTGTGATAAAACTTACCGTTTGGCTAAAAATCTCAAAAACCCGTATTTTTTAAGTTTGGCCTTGAATTTTTTTTTTAGCACATGTCGGATCGATGGGGACTTTTCACAGTTAATTCATAATGGTGCTCCGAACATTCGTACCAATTTTCAGCTGTATGCGAATTATTGCAGGGTTCATGTTTAATTTGACTGGACTAATAGCAATACATCGGTTATAGTTTGCGTTCAGTGTCCTTACCATGAGTTTACGTTAGGTGTGCTCGCTAGCGAGTGCGTCAAAAAAATGAATATTTTAGTTCATGATGAAAGAAGCAGCTAGGGGCGCTGCACAATTTGTCATACATTTTAATGTAATTTTTTTAAGCAGTCGCTAGTCTAACGTATACGGTATAACCTTATGGTAAGCACACAGCTGCATATAGCTGACACTCGTACATGATTCTATTATTATGCGTCTTTGCTCTCGAAGGTTGCCAGGAGTGACAAATTAACCGTTATTCTAAGATGTAAAAGTTTATTTTTATGCCAAAGTGTACTAATTAGAGTGAACTATTTTTAGATGATCANCGGAGGCGAAAGCAGGATAATTTCCATCATAATGACTTCGATTAGAAGCCTACTAAGTAGTTCAAACAACGAATACACAATACCTAACAATTAGCAACAAGTAACTATTTCATTTTAACCACAAATTTTACCACCGAAATTGACGTTCATTTCGGCCGTAATAAATTACCGCATGACAGTCACGTAGTATTTCAATCACTAAGTATTCCACATCACTGTGCTGTTTCTCTACTAATTTATTTGTTATCTAATATTAGTTCATTGAAATATGCAGTAGAATGCAGAGTTTGGCATTGTAGGCTTTGTATTTGAATAGTCGAATTGAAACGTTAATAAATGCCTTCGCATTTAACTGAATATTTCAACAAATTCCAATTATTTGAACATAAATAATAATCAGTACCTAGTTATTTGAACCATTTGCAATTGTTATTATTTGCTTGTATGGTTTGGAAATTTATCAATACCTACCTGTTTATATTGGGACGTGTAAAAGTGCTTTCTAAAAGCCTATTTGCAAAAATAAATGAATTTTATGATTTTTTTATGTTTCATTGGAATAATAATAATAAACACATTTCTCGGTATGATATTGGTTAAAATGTTTGGCTTAGGTACATTAAATAACCAATTACAGTAGATTTAAATTGAATGATTGTATTTTTTACAGTATACTATTACTGTAATCCAAAAGTTAAGTTAGTACTTACTAAGTACTGAAACTTGCTTTATTTGTTTCTCGAAATACTTCTTCAACAATTTTACAAGTGTAAGAAATACACAAAAACTTACAGAATTATCTTTTGACATCCCTGAAAATGAAGCCCAAAAATGCAAATTAGAGTTACCGTTTCACACGCCATCTATACTCCAGTAAGCTTACTAAAATCTATTACGGTAGTACCGTTTTCATTTGAAGTAGACACGGTAACATTGTCCACGATCAGTCATAAATACATCGTGAAATTTTAGTGGTTGTTTTCCCGCAGTAAATTGATTTTATCTAAGTAGCACAATAGATTAGTGAAGTTTTTTTTTAATTCAAATAATAAATAGCCTGTACGGAGCGTGTGCGATTCAGTTTATACTGTAAGTATTATGGTATTAGGGCAAGTGACCCGGTTGTGGCCACCGANTTAATCACTTTTTACAAGAAATAAGTCCGTGATAACAAAAACTGTAAAATGATATAGCCTCAAACTCTAAAAAATTCTTAAAATGGCCAAAACCGGGTCACCTGCCCTACTTAGTGCGGAAGCTTCTTTTACTTTAAATATTGATTTCGTGAGGCAGGCACTACCCAAATACGTCACATTTTGTAAAAAAAAACACTATCGTTTCTTACGCTTTCAAGTTGATGATTTTTTTTTTTATTACTTAAGAACATTTTTTTTAAATAACTCGCACGACTCGGTAGTAAATCGTTCTGCCGCGGGAAAATAACCACTAATATTTCACGGTGTACCTATATCGAAATGGTTTTCAATAAATCAAATCGATATTCAAACTTGCAGCGATTATCTGGATCGATTTATCACCGAGATGAACCCTCCATTTATCTATATCTGACACCCCCAAAGTGTAGCTTGATTTATATCCAATTTGCACAGATTATGAGTCCTTAAACCATTTGAACGAAGGGTTGGCTGTAAGACGAGCGATACAAAATTTGGAGAAAGTAAAATGGAGGAAGTTTACGTCATAATTACGTTTATGATCAGACCATTTTGAAACAGTTTTTTTTTATTAATCGCGAGTTAAGTTTTCATAGAGTAAGCGTGAATCCTCTTAGCACTTATTTCAATTTAAGTCTATAGGTTTGATAAACGCTAAGACATTACATGAAAGAAAATTCACTTTCTAATCAATATGCTAAAACAAGATAGTATAACTAGCTTTTGCCCGCGGCTTCACCCGTGTGAAATTTATTTTGACACAGATCTTCATTAATTATAGCTTATATGTTATTCTGGTTTATAAACAATAATACTGTGAAGTTTCATCAAAATCCGTTCAGCACTTTTCGTGCAAGAGTAACAAACATCCACACAAACTTTCGCATTTATAATATTAGTAGGATTGTTTTAACCAATTTGACACATAAACATTACAAAATGTCGCGGAAGACAATTAGCGCCATCTATCGTAACCAAGGCGGAATAAAATAAGCATGCTTCCTCACCCGCCCGAAACGGAATCAACCTAAATCGTTTTCCCGATTCATTCTGCCTATAGGGTTGCCTCTCTGTATAATGATATAAATAAGCCCACGGTTTCGCTTGCATGAAATTTAGCTTGTCACAGATCGTTATAAATGTTATTCTGATGTATAAACAATAATACTGCAAAATTTCATCAAATTCCGTTTAGTACTTTTTGGTGAAAGTGTAACCTACATCCTAATGAGCCTAAATAGCGAGTGACTGTAAAGAATTAATACTCACCTGTCAATCGTAACTCGATATGCTTATGAATATCTACTTAGTTCATTTGCTGGATGAAAAAGCAAATTGACAGAACAAACTTCTTCAAAAAATTCTTCAATGATTTTATGAAAATGCATAAATTTTATAATTGATTTTTAAGAATAAAATATTAATAATAGCATGCCTATTTTTTTTAACATTATGCACAATGGATTAATTCAAAATGTGCTTTCTTTTATATTTATATTATATAGTAAAGTAACATGCGCCACTTGAAATATTTACGAAAAGGAGCAGTTGACAACCCTACTTCAATCTGAAGCCAGATAAAGGCGCATGATAAACTGTGGAAACGCTCCTGTAAGCTGCCACGCGAATATTAACTTTAAGACAAAGGAACAAAAGCCATATCTGAGTATCTTAAAATACAACAAGCAAAAATATTATTTGAAACATCAATCCTATGCAGGTGGGAACAATCAATCTTAGATCGCTCGATGATGTATACCCGTCCCGTTCGGGAGGGTAGCGTTTGAAAGGGATAGGTGTAATCGGGAAATAATGGACGTTGGGTTTTGAAATGAAATATACTGTTCTGTTTTAATGGCATTCTGTGGGAAAAAGATGACTTTTGTTTTAAGGAAACTTTTCAACCGACTTCAAATAAGGAGGAGGTTCTTAATTCGACCCGTATGTTTTTTTTTCTATGATTGTTACGCGATAANATAATCGGCGGAGATATTGCGTATAAAAAAGTTCATCCCCAATTTTCCACCCTTGGGGGTTGTTTTTTTTATTATTAAATTTAAATGGGACCACCCTTGAGGTATTACCTATACGCCAAAAAAAGATTTGTTCAAATCGGTTCATAATTGGTGGAGTTATCGCGTAACAAACATAGAAAAAAAAAAAAAACATACGGGTCGAATTGAGAACCTCCTCCTTTTTTGAAGTCGGTTGAAAATTAGTACTGACAAGCTACTCGGCGGAAACGGTCGTTTCATTAAATACTGCCCCTTTCCCCTATATCACGACAATATTTCGACAATAACACGACATTATCACCTATCAGTATCAATTTAATGTAGTTCACGCTACATTAATAATAATAATAAACACATTTCTCGGTATGATATTGGTTAAAATGTTTGGCTTAGGTACATTAAATAACCAATTACAGTAGATTTAAATTGAATGATTGTATTTTTTACAGTATACTATTACTGTAATCCAAAAGTTAAGTTAGTACTTAGGGGAAGCCCGGGCAAGAAGCATAATGTGGGTAAGAAGAATAATCGGTTTTACTAAAAACCTACAACACATAGCGCTACTGGACGTTTGCGGGTCTGTAAAACAGCAACACAGCCACGCCATGATAGTTCCACCAAAACAATACGTGCGTGAACTTTTTGTCAATTCGAAATCAAAAGTTTTTGGCTGTTTTCTTACGATTTTTGGCAAGGTATGTGTTTTGATTTCTTGTATTACATATTAAGTGTGTACCGGTGAAAAAAAGCAACACACACAAATTAAACTTAATTTAACATGCAATCAACTAAACAGACTATATAAGTCAATATACTCTGTTTAGTTGATTGCATGTTAAATTAAGTTTAATTTGTGTGTGTTGCTTTTTTTCACCGGTAGAAATTTAACGGGTGGGTATACAACTTTTAAATATTGGTGCTTTGGGCNTGGTAGGGCTTGTTCTAAGTCCGCCTGGCTAGCTACCACCATCTTACCTAAGTCTGTCGCCATAACAACAATGTTAACAGCATTGTTGTGTTCCGGCAGTTAGAGGTAAGATAGCCAGTTCCTCCGTGGTTGAGGATTCCGGGTGAAGCTCGCTTCCACCTTCGGCCTGATCGTCACTTACCATCAGGTGAGATACAGGCCAAGAGCTTCCTCGTTGTGGATAAAAAAAAAAAAAGTTAGTAAAAAAAATATTTGGGTATAGATTTATTAGAGTAGGTATCTTCTTCTTTTCGTGTCGACAACAAACCTACACATTGTCAGCCCAAAACTCCGCCACAAGAGTGGCGTTGTCAGTAGCACTCATCAAATCCTCCTGAGTGCAGTAGGTATGTATGTACTTATTTCCAATGGTATCTACACTAATATATAAAGAGGAAAGATTTAATTATTTTGTTGTATTGAATAGACTCGGAATCTACTGGATCTATTTGAAAAAAAAGTTCAGAATCGTACATTATTTCTGATGATCATAAGCCAGTTCGCCATGTCAGGTAGTTTTTTATGAAATGAACAAAAGTTTTGATAAAAGTTTGAGCTGTAGAAGTCGCTTTAGTGTCGAGTGCAAGTAAGTCTCTTCTGCATTCGAGGCAATATTTTGGCTCAAATATATCTGCAAGTTTGCAGTAATGGCCTCCATTGCGTGGTTGCCGTATTTTGGTGGAAATTCAACTTTCTTGTCGTATTATTAAAGTTGAATTTAAATAAAATCTTTGACATTTTGTATAGCGCCATGTAGTTCTAACTAAGCAAAGTTGCATACTATGGAGAATGAGTACCGGATATAACAAGGTTTGAATAAGTAAAATTGNAGTTTATTCTTTACAATTCCAAAGATGATTACCTAAGATACAAATTATTAAATAATAGACTGTTGTTGATTGCATATGTGTTTTTTTTGCCACTTTTCTTAAGTTATTCGTGCTGCCCGGGCTTCCCCTACTAAGTACTGAAACTTGCTTTATTTGTTTCTCGAAATACTTCCTCAACAATTTTACAAGTGTAAGAAATACACAAAAACTTACAGAATTATCTTTTGCCATCCCTGAAAATGAAGCCCAAAAAATGCAAATTAGAGTTACCGTTTCACACGCCATCTATACTCCAGTTAGCTTACTAAAATCTATTACGGTAGTACCGTCCGAAATGGTTTTCAATAAATCAAATCGATATTCAAACTTGTAGCGATTATCTAGATCGATTTATCACCGAGATGAACCCTCCATTTATCTATATCTGACACCCCCAAAGTGTGGCTTGATTTATAACCAATTTGCACAGATTATGAATCCTTAAGCCATTATTTTGTACGAAGGGTTGGCTGTAAGACGAGCGATACAAAATTTCGAGAAAGGAAAATGGAGGAAGTTTACGTCATAATGACTGGTTTAAGATCACATATTTTAGATTTTTTTTGTACATAATTATTATACTTGATGAGAAGTACTAACTGTTTAATCGGGCTAATATAAAAATTGCGCAAAAAGGCGAAATTAAATAGATTCTTAAATAATAAGTCATCGGGTAAAACACTATGTTTCAGACGTTACATGAAAGAAAATTCACTTTCTAATCAATATGCTAAAAACAAGATATTAGATATCATTGTTTTAACCAATTTGACACTAAACATTAGAAAATGTCGCGGAAGACGATTAGCGCCATCTATCGTAACCAAGGCGGAATAAAATAAGCATGCTTCCTCACCCGCCCGAAACGGAATCAACCTAAATCGTTTTCCCGATTCATCCTGCCTATAGGGTTGCCTCTCTGTATCAGTTGATATAAAAAAATACATACAGCCGAACATTATAACCTCCTCCTTTTTTGAAGTCGGTTAAAATGACTTTTAAGAATTAATGCTCACCTGTCTATCGCAACTCGATGCTCAAGAACATCTATTTAGTTCAGTAGCTTGATGGAAATGCAAACTGACAGAAGTTATTGACAGTTAACGTCTTCAAAAACGGTATGTAAATATTATTTGAATGAAAGTTAGTTATGGAATGATTATAAAAACACAGGAGCATTAACATCGTGAAATTATTCAAAATAATTCCACAAAAAATCCTGTGAAAATTTTGCGTTGTTTGAGTCTATTTTAGTTTTTATCATGAATATTAGTAATAAAGTTTTTATAAACAATAATGATTTTATCATTATTTTATTAGAATAAATATTAATAAAAGCGTGCAAATTATGTCAGTGGCTTTATTCAAATGTGCCTGCTTATGTCTTAGTTTGTTATTGCAATAATTTTTGCGACAACTGGAATATTTACGAAAAGGAGCAGTTGACAACCTTACTTCAATCGGAAGCCAGATAAAGGCGCATGATAAACTGTGGAAACGCTCCTGTAAGCTGCCACGCGAACATTAACTTTAAGACAAAGGAACAAAGGCTACATCTGAATATCTTAAAATACAACAAGCAAAAATATTATTTGAAACACATCAATCCTATGCAGGTGGGAACAATCAATCTTAGATCGCTCGATGATGTATACCCGTCCCGTTCGGGAGGGTAGCGTTTGAAAGGGATAGAATGTAATCGGGAAATAATGGACGTTGGGTTTTGAAATGAAATATACTGTTCTGTTTTAATGGCATTCTGTGGGAAAAAGATGACTTTTGTTTCAAGGAAACTTTTGTTTTGAGGGATTGACATTCAGAATTTCGTTGCAAGCTACAATTTGATTGAAAGATGTTACGATAAGTTTACATTGTAGAAAATTTTGGTATTGACAATGGTTAAGAAATTGGTAAGTACCTAAGTAGATGTCACGGGCTTAATCCTCATACAGTACAAAATTTTTTTTAGAGATTGGTGTTTTGTTTTCTTTAAGTAAAGTCTATTATAAAATATTATTTAGGTTTGTAGAATTTTCCAATATTATTTTATACAAAACTAGCTTTCTGCCCGCGGCTTCGCCCGCGTGGATTTTTTCGGTTTTTTATATGTATAACCTATGACACTCAGCAATAATGTGGCTTTCTATTGGTCAGGGTTCGAGGCAATATTTTGGCGCAAATATGTCTGCAAGTTTGCAGTAATGGCTTCTGTTGCGTGGTTGCGGTATTTTGGTGGAAATTCATTTTACTTGTCGTATTATTAAAGTTGAATTTAAATAAAATCTTTGACATTTTATACAGCGCCATGTAGTTATAACTAAGCAAAGTTGCATACTATGGAGAATGAGTACCGGATATAACAAGTTTGATTAAGTAAAATTTGTTGTAGGTATTGTATGGGTATCGAGCCCGTGACCTCTGGGTATGGTAGCATGTTAAGTCAACTACTAGGTCAGTTGACCAACTATACCTACCAGAAAATAACGTAACGAAATAATAACCGTAACAATTTCGTGATATCTTAATGTTATATTATATTCATGACGAAAATTTTCTCAAGTCAAGTGATGTGACGTGACAGGCATACAAAAGTGCGCGTCACGCCATACCGCGATTGCGTCACGTAGTACCGGAACTGCTCCCTCGGGCACTCGAGTTAGAGCACTCGTTCTAATACTTGCAGGTTACCGAGGTAACTTCATAGGAGGTTAGGTCGATTTGTGGGTTTAGCTAATACCATAACCAGCTGGGCTAGGATACGCGCCGTTATATAGAGATATATCGATTTTGCCCATACATTTTGAAGTCGATAAGAGTATCCACGTCAAAATGTATGGGCAAAATCAATAAAATGGTGTGACAACCGCTTATCGCGGTGCACATCCTAGATCTACTGTTCATTATAGACTTCGTAAGAAAGACAAAGAATCAATATTACAGATAAAATATAATCGTAACTTAATTTCGAACTCCTCCTATGTTCTTCTGATTGATTTCGTAGCGGGTCCAAGGACAGTTTGACGACAAACTTGACCTTCACTGGTTAGGTTTTTATTGGCGTTCTGTAGATCCTGGCTACACAGGAGTCGCAGCGGTGGGAACGAGAGGTGGGAATAGTCCCGTGCAAAATATTTTGAGAGACATTTTCTTAAATTTTGAAACTTAAACTCAGTGGTCATACCTGCTCCAGCTTTCACACATAGTCAAACCCATTTCTATGGAGCCGACCATGCTTCATTATCTATTCAGTATTATTACGTAAACCTCATTTTTGTGGGCTGTAATGGCTAGTGCCTAAATTTATGAGCGCAAATGAGTCAATTCCAGTGGTTTTGGAGCTCAAAGAGAAGGTTTTAGTTACGTCAAAACATCAGTGAGACTTCAGATGTGCTTTCGAAATTGTAATCATCACTTACCATCAGGTGAGATACAGGCCAAGAACTTCCTCGTTGGGTATAAAAAAAAGTATACTGCTACTGCTTACATCTTCACAATAATCGACTTTATTATTGCTATACCTATAGTAATTTAACTTCATAATTACGAGTGTCATCTACTCTTCTGCAGAACGTAAAATAAAATGAAAGCGTATTCAAATAGAAAATTAATATGTTTAAATATCCTTTCACACTTTCTTCTTAGTTTGCCAAGTTACTTACTTTATTTCAAAATCTAATTAGCTTAGAACTAGTGATGTCCCTTATACGGTTTGGTGGACTATTATGTCTGGCCAAGCATGAGTTTCTATGAATCTCTGAAGAAAACGTTTGTTATTTCCGTGCAGTCAGTAACCATTTTCATCATTTTGAATTTTATTTATAACTAGCTTTCCGCCCGCGGCTTCGCCCGCGTGGATTTTTGTCTGTCACAGAAAAACAATATCGCGCGCGTATTTTCTCACCGTTTAGACCTACCCTGGACTACGACAAACATTTTAAAACCAAAATCAGCTCAATCGGCCCAGCCGTTCTCGAGTTTTTATTAGACTAACGAACATCAATTCATTTTTATTTATATAGAAGATAGATAGATAGATTATAATTAATAAATCATATCGATAGGATAAGTTTGATTCGTCATATGAGATACCTAACCTAAAGATGTGTTTTTTAAATAAAAAAAAACAAGTAATAGGTTTTATTTTATGTTATCTAATGTGTTTTCAAGTTTTTAGCCTTTCGAATACCAGCCGTATAGTCTGATATCGACTTGGTTACACCACTAGCGCGGACCCTATTAAATCCAACTTTAAAAGAGTTTTAATTCAGTCATAAAGAGATAATATCAAAGGAAAGGTTAAACTCGAACTTATTCTGAGAGGATTTACATGAATAATGAGCTCGAAGCTAATTAATGCTTTCTTTTAAGTCCAAAGTAATTCACCATTATCGCTCTGAGGGACCTCTGGGGATTAGAACTGGGGGGTTTTACTAAATTACTAAGCAAGACTTAGGTTAACAATGTTTCTTAAAAATGTAGTGAAATTAAATGACAATGAAAAGACAGTTCTTTTAAAAGTTCCCAAGAGTTCTAATGGATAAAAAAAATAAAGTAATTAATTAATTTAACAACCGTAACTGATGGATATTGTACCTACTACTATTTTTTGCTTGAGAAAAAATGAGGCGTTCCTTTTCGCTTGCCAGGCGACTGCTTTAACCATGAAGCTACAAGGGACTTCAATATTGTCAAAATCATTCGTGAAATTGAGAAAAAGTGAAAAATATTACCTTTGGAAAAACAAACTTTCGACTAAGTACCTATTTAACTAACAGTAAAAATAAACAAAATAGTAACACTAAGGCTGGGTTGCACCATCTTATTTTAACAAACGTCAAAAATTTGTCAAATTCCAGACAAAAAGCACCGGTTATAGTTAGGTGGTGCAACTCAGCCTAAAAATTTGTGTCATTTTAAAATACCTTTTTTCGACAAAATGGAATCAATGAGTTGTTTATAGAAATATAACCACAAAAAGAACTGAAATATGTGTAAAGTTAAGTATGAGATGCTCTGAAGTAGTCAAATCCCTGCAGGTTGTAACTTAGTGCATGCACTTAACGTCAGATGGCGTAGGCGCTATAACGACGTCAAATTTATGGCGCCAACTGGGTGAGTAAACCAAACAACTACCTATTTAGAACTATACAGCAAACCTCACGGAGTTAGGTGCTTTCTCTGCGTGTGAACTGGAAGACAATTACCTGAAACGAAATTACTTAGAATTAATATTACTTATAGAATATCTTATCCACTCTTGTGGCGGAGTTTTGGGCTGACACTGTGAAGGTTTGTTGTCGACACGAAAAGAAGAAGAAGAAGAAGATAGAGTATCTTTTGTTTATTGGGGTTTTGTAACTAGAGTAGGTACTTACTTATTACAAAAGAAGAGGTATAGCTTCTTTCAAAGTATGTACCTACAAAATACAATGTAATAGGCACTCAATACTATACGAAGTCGATTAGGAAGACAGACATATTTGAGGCCTATGTCCAGCAGTGGACTACTAAACTGGCATTATGATGGTGTGTGCTACTACTATTAGCCCACATTATCTTATCCTTGCCACAATTAAATAAAAAAATATACAAATTCATATTTTCGATGTGCTTATTACTGTTTCTGTCTAATGTATCGTAATAATTGTTTGAAAAGTTTTATTTAGTTTAAGATATGAAGTGAAAACTTATTGTTTTATGTTCTACGTTTCGTGCTTATTCATAAAATCTATGTTAAAGCTTTTATTTTACATGCATGTTAAATAAAAGCTTGTAGTTAACATAGATCAACATTTATTTTCGTGTATGTTATGTCACAATGTTTCTTTAACAATAATAAAAGCATAAATCCCAAGCCCCCAATCGGTCACTTTAGTTTTATCCCAAATCATTAACGTCATTATTTTAGGGACCATCCGGTCAAGCTGATTCGATTCGCTCGTCCTTCGTCAAACAGACAGCTCGCTTGGTGAAGTTGTGGTTGTAAACATTATTGGCAGATTTTGACGAAGATTTCATAAAGATATTGGTGTTTTGGGCAAGAAAATGTCGCGGTAAATAATTTTAGTTGGCTATAGTGCGAGCGCGAACGGTTGGTTTTATGTGTGTTCCTCCTTGAATTATATTTTTATTAGATTATCATAGTGTTTGGGAAAACAATCCAGAATTCCTAAGCTTAGAAACATTAGATAAAAGTTTGCATTAATAGCACACTATGAATGATGCAAGTAGGATCCCAAATAGCACTTTTACATGTCCCACCCAACCCAACCACTGCTTCGGGACAGNCATCTCTATAATATGGGCCAGTGCTGAGAAGAAGCAGCACAAGAAACTTAGGCAATATTGTCAGCCTTTTTTCAAAAATGAAAAAAAAATACTATCATTAACATTCCAATTTATTCTTTCGGTTCTTTTACAACAGAAACCTCAATATAATAATTGCCTGCATTTGAGCTGCGTGCGTAAATACGTTTTAATACCTTTGCTGTTTTAAAACAATAAATACATTTGCCGTGAACAAACATGTGCTTTTTGCAGACCACTCAATATCACCTACCAGCAAAAAACCAACGTGATATGTGATTCAATAAATTTTGCGAGCGCAAAAATATTTCGTAACGCTGACGTAAATTGTTAAGCTTTATTACAAAGGGATAAAGTTTAATTTGATTTGACGTCTGAAATATGTGTTTGGGCTGCGGAATGGACTCACTAGGGTTGTGTTTTGTTTTTAAGGAAAAATATCGTATACTTTCGGCCGTTAGGTTGTTTTTGTCACTTATGAACGTTATTGTCTGTCATTTGTGAAGTCAATTGTACTTCGTTGCTGTTAAGTTTTGATTGAATTGCTGTCGTACGCTCATCAAGTTAAGTACTGATGTGGCATCTAATATAATGGGTGCTTATGCGTTAAGACCCGTGTTTCTTTATTTTTATAGAAGAATTAGGCTCTTTTTAACAGACTGCGCCAGAAGGAGGGTTATGTTTTTTTACTTCAAACCATTGAGTCGTTCAACTATATATTTTTTGAGACCTCGTAGGCTTTTCTACTTGTTACTCATACTTTAAGAAAAACAAGCACCAGTTCTAAATTCTGCTCCCACAAAAATGCGTATTCTCAAGAGTTTTGCTGTTTCAAAGTTTGATCACGGCCATTCCCAAAATACTATCAAAATGTAGCGCAAAGGGAATTCCTTATTTTTGTAGTCGCACAAAAATGCACGTCGAACAAAGGGAAAATGGACACACAATTCGGCGTCAACCCTAAAAACCGGATATGTGCGGGTGATAACCAGTCAGAACCGGTTTAATCCGACGTGTCGGATAAGCCGGGTGTGTGAGGCCATAAATTGCTCCTTTTGTACACTTGTCGAGATAGTTGTGGAATTGTTATTTGGAGGTAAAGTGAGCTCGTGTTTAAAGTAAAATTATTTAGCACACTTAGGCTGAGTTGCACCACCGAACTTGGACCGTAACTATAACGATAACCGGAGTTTTTTGTTTGGAGTTTGACAGATTTTTAACGTTTGCCAAAGTTAAAGTGAGATGGTGCAACCCAGCCTTACTCTTACATTTAATTTTATATAACTATCCAACTCACTAGTTTTAGCATCATGAAGTTAAATAAGACATTGTACTAATAGTTTATTCTAGCTGAACCGGCGAACTTGTTACGCCTATGTTCATCAGAATAATGTAGGATTCTGATGATGAAATAATTTTTCAAATGATAAATAATGTTATACTGACTCATTGTTGAAATAGTTTCCCTTTTAGATGTCCTTTCATTTTTAACAACTTCGATGACAAAATGTAAACTGTTGTCGTTTTTGAAGTAACTAAATAAAAAATTCTATGGCTGAAGGGCTTTATTAGCGAAATCCATTCCCAAACTTGTCAATTGAAGCAAACTAAGTTATTATGCGTATTTCCTCCATTTTTATCGGGACCGCAAAATAAAAGGGAACGCGGGTCGCACTCGGCTTCAAAGTTATGAAAGACGTTACATTTCCTTCGACGTCTTACAATAAATCGTCATTATCCCCCAATTGGCTAAATGTTGATACCTTCATAGATGCTCTAAACGAATCTATCTCTTCGTTAGGTAAATATGATAAAGTACTATTACTGGGAGATTTTAACATTAATATTTTAAATAAGCAAGATGTACAAACAAGAAAACTTTTGGACTTTTTAAACTACATGAATCTAAATCAGTACGTAGAGCAACCAACTCATTTTACAGAACATAGCGAAACGCTTATAGATGTTGTATGCTCCGATTCCCTCATTTCTCAATTACTAGTAAATCATATACCAGATCTTAGTAGTCATGCATTCATCACTTGCAAATTAAACATTAAAAAAGACAAACCACCTCCAAAATGGATCGTATACAGGCCTCTGAAGGACATACATTCTGAACTTTTTAATTGTGATGTAAACTCTATTCCATGGAATGATTACCAATCGGGCGATGTAAATGATATGTTAAGGCTCTTTAATGATAACATTATACAATTATTTGATAGGCATGCTCCGATTAAACGCGTTTATATTAAAAATCACTCACATCCGTGGATAACTTACACCATCAAGGAAATGATGAGGCTGAGAGATAAGGCACACGCTAGAAGTAAATCTACAAACCTAGACACACATAAAAATTACTACCTGGAGTTGAAGGCTATCGTAAATTCAGCAATTCATAATGAAAAAACTGCATACTTTAACAAATACATCCATTCTGGCTCAAAAGATCCCCGGACATTATGGAAACATATAAAAAGAGATGTTGTTGATTTTAAAAAGAAAGAGTTCATATTACCCTCGCACTTAAATAATCCTGACATTATTAATCAAACCTTTTGAATATACCCGGAAATAATGATACCGACACAACTGTTCTGAATAACCTTAAGTCTAGCAAATTTAGTTCAGCCGTATTTTCGCTTAGACCTGTGACGGAAACGAAAGTAAGTAACATTATTAAGACGATAAAAGCAAATGCGCAAGGAGTCGACGGTATTACAATGAATATGATTATGCTCACTTTGCCATGCACTTTATCAATAATTACCGCCATAGTTAATAAATCAATAGAAACCGGCGTGTTTCCGGAGCAGTGGAAAACAGCTATTGTGAGGCCTATTCCTAAAACTAAACTTCCAGACGAACACAAAGACCTACGCCCCATCAGTATTCTCCCGTTTATGTCCAAGATTGTGGAAAGGGCCGTTTGTATGCAAATGACTGAATTTCTTGAAGGCAATAATATACTACCAGAAAAACAGTCTGGGTTTAGAAAACGTCGCAGCACTTCAACAGCGCTGCTGGATGTTGTTGATGACATATTAGCGGCGCAGGACTCTGGAGAAAGCACTATTCTGGTACTGCTTGACTATACGCGCGCCTTCGATACTATTAACCCAACAGTCCTACTCGCTAAACTAGCATATTATGGTTTGGACTCCCTAACTTTGAAATGGTTCGCTAGCTACTTGTCAAACCGAACTCAATACGTGGAAACTCGTAATGATGATGGCTCAACATCAACTTCTGCCACTGCCAGTATGACCCGTGGCGTCCCACAGGGGTCTATTTTGGGGCCGCTGCTTTTTATTCTATATACTGCTGATATCACTAGAAATATACATAATTGTAAATACCACTTATATGCCGATGACCTCCAAATATACATTTCATTTATGCCTGAATCGACTTCTTCTGCTGTAGATAAATTAAACGAAGACCTAAATCGTATTAGCATGTGGAGTGATCGACATAACTTAATATTAAACCCAAAGAAATCTAAATATATGATATTAGGTTCTAAAACCGCTATCGCTACAGTTTCTGCCAAGTGTCCAGATGTGTCTATGATGGGTTTAAGTTTGGAAAATGTTCTGCAAGCTCGCAATCTGGGCCTACTGATGGATGGAAGGTTACGATTTGAAGGACACATTCATGAAATAATAAGTAATTGTTTCTATAGGCTTAGAGTTCTTTATAAAATCCGTCAATACATTGATGTAGAGACGAGAGTTAATTTATGCGAATCACTTATCCTTTCAAAGTTAAATTATTGTGACAATGTTTTTGGAGGGTGTTTATTAGTGCGTACGAAGAAGTTGATACAACGTGTCCAAAATGCTTGTGCACGGTTCTGCTTTCCAATACCACCACGATCACATGTCACTCCATTTTTAAACCGTAACAATCTCTTAAATATGGCAGCCAGACAGAAATTACACTTTGCTTCTTTACTTTTTGGAGTAATTAACAATCAGGAGCCTTCATATTTATTTGCTAAACTGAGGGTGTCTCAGCGTAAAATGAGAATCGCTTCACGTCTAATAAGTCCAGAACACAGAACAGCTGCTTTTCGTGGCAGCTTTCGGTATTCTGCCACGAAGTGTTGGAACAACTTACCGCCACCAGTCCGAAATTCTAAANGTTAAGTACTGATGTGGCATCTAATATAATGGGTGCTTATGCGTTAAGACCCGTGTTTCTTTATTTTTATAGAAGAATTAGGCTCTTTTTAACAGACTACGCCAGAAGGAGGGTTATGTTTTTTTACTTCAAACCATTGAGTCGTTCAACTATATATTTTTTGAGACCTCGTAGGCTTTTCTACTTGTTACTCATACTTTAAGAAAAACAAGCACCAGTTCTAAATTCTGCTCCCACAAAAATGCGTATTAGCCCGACTCGACAAAAAACTGTTCAAATTCTCAAGAGTTTTGCTGTTTCAAAGTTTGATCACGGCCATTCCCAAAATACTATCAAAATGTAGCGCAAAGGGAATTCCTTATTTTTGTAGTCGCACAAAAATGCACGTCGAACAAAGGGAAAATGGACACACAATTCGGCGTCAACCCTAAAAACCGGATATGTGCGGGTGATAACCAGTCAGAACCGGTTTAATCCGACGTGTCGGATAAGCCGGGTGTGGGAGGCCATAAATTGCTCCTTTTGTACACTTGTCGAGATAGTTGTTATTTGGAGGTAAAGTGAGCTCGTGTTTAAAGTTTTAAAATTATTTAGCACACTTAGGGTGAGTTGCACCACCTAACTTTGACCGTAACTAAAACGACAACCGGTGTTATTTGTTTGGAGTTTGACAGATTTTTGACGTTTGCCAAAGTTAAAGTAAGATGGTGCAACCCAGCCTTACTGCGACATTTATTTAACTATCCAACTCACTAGTTTTAGCATCATGAAGTTAAATAAGACATTGTACCTATAGTTTATTCTAGTTGAACCGGCGAACTTGTTACGCCTATGTTCATCAGAATAATGTAGGATTGTGATGATGAAATAATTTTTCAAATAATAAATAATGTTATTTTGACTCATTGTTGAAATAGTTACCCTTTTAGATGTCCTTTCATTTTTAACAACTTCGATGTTGAACTAACTAAATAAAAAAATATATGGCTGAAGGGCTTTATTAGCGAAATCCATTCCCAAACTTGTCAATTGAAGCAAACTAAGTTATTATGCGTATTTCCTCCACTTTTATCGGGACCGCAAAATAAAAGGGAACGGGTCGCACTCAGCTTCAAAGTTATGAAAGACGTTACATTTCCTTCGACGTCTCACAATAAATCGTCATTATCCCCCAATTATGGGGGATTGGCCCGTGATTATTATGTATGGTCATGGCGATTAGTTGCCATTGAATGGCGCCTAAGTTTCATAGCATTTAGAACACAAGCGGAAAAAATTGGATCACAAAATCTGACCAATATCACGTTACATAATTTAAAGCTATGCATTCTGCATATCGAAACATTTATGGATTATTAGCGGCCGCCTGCGAATTCGTACGCGTGGACTCCGTTTTACCCCATTAGGAGTTGAATTTTACAAAATCCCGTCTTAGTGAGCAAATACGTTCTAAAAGGATCCCCCATGCAAAATTTGAGACTCCTAGCACTTGTAGTTTCTAAGATTTCGCGATGAGTGAGTGATTCAGTGACCTTTCGCTTTGTGGTCCAAAAATAGTTGTTACATCATAGAGAATACATACGAGTAAAAGGCATTTTACATACGTTACAGTTGCTATGAGTCATTTCATTCTAACCCACTTAAGGCCAAAATCAGTGGACATTCCAACTCACGATGCCTTGATTATTGCTGGATCGATTTCCATCACTTTCCATTACGCCCGGGGCTCAGTTTAACAGCGTTACAAGTCTACACAATCCAATTTTGACCCTCGGACCCGACCCGGCCAGCCCGGTCCAATCCGGTGCGAAATGAACCGCGGGATTGAAGTACTGACCCGGGTCGATTCTAGCCCCTTCGAAAGTTAAGCAAGATTTAGTTTTAAAGTTAGTTTAAAATTAAGAAGGTCAAGTTTAAGATCACTTATAAGTGCTTATTTAAATGAAGCGGGGCTTATTGACATTAAAACAAAAGTCCATGGGATTATTTCATGAAATATCGTTTAGACTTTTCACTTTAGTAATAAGAGTATTAATGCAGTATTAAGCAGGTATTTGACTGAAAAACACCTGATGTTAAGTGAGATGCAGTTTAGGATGGTACCTACCCTGTAAGCCTATTCATTCTCACCTTGAAGAGAACGATATTATATTAAAATAGGTATGTGGTAACTATAATTTTAAAACACTTTTGTAAAGGACACAAAATTTTATGTTATTTTAAGGTAAAATAACGAAATTAATGGCCATACGTCACACTTACGGATATCCTTAAACGTAAACGGAACGGAGAATCGCCGTAGTAAATAACTTAAACGACTACAGACGTACTACGACGCTACGAACATGCTACGATGCTACGAGCATGCTCCGATCGTTTCTCCATACAGACAGATTCACGGTGTAGTAAGTTAGCTACGAAATGCTACGGCGTAGCGCTTACTACGAATTCGTAGTTTGCAGTTCTGTGAGACAATCAAATAGATATTTTATTGGTTTAACGTGAAATTATTTCATTAGTCTAGTACCCATAGTACAAGCTTTGCTTAATTTGGGACTAGAAGCGCAGTGTAAAATGTCTAAGGATATTTATTATTATTATCATTTATTCATTTTCCTTCTTATTTTTAATATTTTTTTTACAATGTAAATTATTATCATTATTATTAAAAACAGGAAATAAAGTAAGTAATGAATAAAATAATACGTCACAATTTTTTCATTCACGACAACTTTTGCCTTCGACCGTCTTTCCAACAAGTCTGTGTTGCTACTGTATTGTTTTATAGAGCGGTATAATTCTGTACCCCCAGTGAAAACGGAGTTAAGTCAAAAATGGTGATTTTTGGGAAATCGCATTTGAAGTTAAAAAAAATCCTGCTTCGTCGCTATTAGANCAAAGGCCAAGTCACACAACATTAACTATAATAATAAAGAAATCGCAGTAAGGAACCATAGACTTGGCACGACTTTGTCTAGATTTCATTACTTTTTAGAGATAAACAAGCAGCTCCATCGAGACTTGGCTAGTTTTTTACAGAATGTTTTTGGTGGGATTATTTGATTCATACCCACTCAAACCATTTGGATGTTAATGTCGAAGCAAGTCTTACTTATTAAGCAACGATGGTAGTCTAGTAGCTTTTTTATTTTTTTTCGCAATTTCACTACTGGAGATGGATGGATGGATTGTAGCTACACTACAGAAATTTAAGTTTTAAACGTTCTTTTAACATTATAAAAATTCAAAAAGCGTTTTTTTTTATTATAGACTCAACAAGTGTGTATGATACAGCGTCTGCTCTTGTATCGCCTTAAGATTATGTCGATAATATCCGTGGGCTTCCTTAATGGGATGTGGGCAGTGTGACGTCACGAGCTTCGTGACAATCTGGTGTGCTTCTAATTATTCTGTATAATAGCCTTGCAGATATAATTAGACAGCACTCCGTTCTGGACTCGTGGAAGCCGTAATTCTAGCTAAATAGGTATACTTAATGTGAAAGGTTAGGTACGTAGTCAGGCACAGGCAACAGATTAGGTAACTGTGTTTGAGTTTTTTTACCTCTTTTTAAATTTCTAACCTTATGGAGACTGTAGTCCTAGTAACACAGCGTCAGGTTTCGATCTATTGTAAGCGTCCCTATGTTACAATTCGCCTCCCAATCAGTATTCTATTTGATAATAGAATTCGAGTTACTTTTGGGGGTGATTTTATGACAAACTTTTTCTGAGACTAGTGGTTTTTATAAGTAACTAAATGAAATGCCTAAAACCCTTTTTGTATTTTGGAAAGAGTTGACCTATAATTTAAGGATGGAAGAATAGAAATCTATTCTATTGTGATTTATTGTGAGGAAAGACAACAGAATTTCTAAGAAGTTATCTTTCCCAACCATTTTCCTGAAATCTATTAGCAGAGCAGCTTCTATGAAACACCCATTAAGTTCAAAGAGGTAATAAAAGGCTACAACGTTTACATCATGGAAAACACGAAAACTTGAACCATTAGGTTTTCAAATCTTTGCCTAGTCGTGTGAGCTGAACCCTGCAGTTCAACTGCGAAACGCCGTTTACGTAGTTTGTGATCTAAGTATCTATGTCACTGTCGCTCATGCTGGCATCTCGCTTTGTGTGAGAGGAATAGAAATATTCGTATTTGGGAGTTGGACCGCTGCTGTCTGACTTAATGCCCCCTACAGGATCTGACATGGCTTGTTTAACAAACACTCTCTGAAGCAGCGGGGTTGCTTCTCTTTCCATCCTTCGCACTTTAACACCCGTATTCACAAACGATGCTTGCTTAAGTGAAGCAGAAAATCGAACGCACAGCGTTGAATAGAGCTCTGTGATTGGTTCGTGTGACACCCTGTGCATCCACGCCCACTGTGAGACCTCATAGTAATGTTTGTGAATACTGGCGTTAGTGTAGTGATGGCATGAGGGAAAGCGAAAGATAGACCCAAAAAATAATAGTAGTCTCGCAGTAACTGAAACCGAATGGTTATTATGTAGTGTACTTGAAATAGAGAACTTACTCCAAGATTGAAATGGAAAGCATCATTAATATTTTATGGACTTCTCAGCTGTTTCTCGAAAAGTAGCACAACATTTTCAGAGTACGGTGAAATGAGAAAAATAATATCCCCAGAATTTTATGGATTTGGATATGGAACTGTGTATCTACAACTTCTGCAAGAGAAACCAATGTGCATAAAATTGAAGAATATTTTATTAATCTTCACGTCTTAAAGACAATCTCCAGAATAGGGTCATGTCCTTTGACGTCACGTGCTGCGGTTAAACGCGTGGTTTACGATATACGAGTAAAGGGAAACGCTGCTGTCTCTAAATGAGATTCTATGTTACTGAAGAATTTCCATGTTGTTATGATAACGGTAATTTAACTGCATATCGTTCAACTTACAATTAGACATTTTGCAAGAAAACCGCTATCTGAAAATTTATCACAACATTTCTTCTCACAAATCACGATGCAATCAAAACACCTTAGTCATCTTGTTACCATTTTAAAAATACGTTACCCACTGACCGGACCTAATTAAGGTGTTAGGTAAACACCGGAGAAACGGGAATCTTCCCGAAATACCCGATCCGGGTTCTACGGCCCTGAACTGGGCCGCGGGATTATGGGATACGGGAGACTGCAACTGTGATGTCACGGGAATATATTAATTCTCTGTAAATTGGCTTTTGTAACGCTCTTTTACACGTGTCGATCACACATGACATAACTTTTTGTAACGTTATACCACAGAATAAGTAATAGTGTTATACGTTACATATTTACATTTACAGGTACTGAATATAAACAGAAATAAGTGCATGCATCAATGGAAACACCAATTAATTGACAGAATTTTCCTTGTTTTCCTTTTCAACCAAAAAAAAATCTCTTCCACTGCTGGACTAGGCCCTTTTTACAAAATAATTGAAATCTTAATTAAAAAAAAATACGTATACTTAGTTTTATTTGTCAATGGATTTAGTTGTAAGGGGTGTAACACATCATTAAAAAAATACATTGTCTTAGAAAGTAAAATTGTATAGCTATAATGTAAAGATAGATTGTGACAGTTATTTATACAATGCATTAAGTGTACAATAATGTTTGTGTTGTTCCAGGATGCCGGCACTGCGGCTGCTGGGGCGCAAATGGCTGGCTGCCTCAGACGACCTGGTGTTCCCGAGCATCTTCGAGCTGATCTTCCGATTCGTATGGTAAGATCATCACCTTCATCAGGTCAATTACGCCCGTATTCACAAACGATGCTTGCTTAAGTGAAGCAGGAAATCAAACGCACAGCGTTGAATAGAGCTCTGTGATTGGTTCGTGTGTCACCGTGTGCGTCTACGCGCACTGTGAGACCTCATAGTAATGTTTGAGAATACGGGCGTTAGTCTCCTCTCCACTACAGGAGCACGAGCTGTCGGTCATACAAGAGGCAAGTGGAGGATTTGGTCTACAGTTCTACACTCTCAACTCTCTCACACTGACCAAATGGATTGTGATCAAGGAACATTTTTTTTTATCCACAACGAGGAAGCTCTTGGCCTGTATCTCACCTGATTAAGACTAAAGCAACAGTCTTCAATACAGAACTCATGTTTTTTTTTACTTTAAGTACTTTTCAATTAAAATAACATAGGAGTCAGTTTGCTCAAGTCATTTATCAAAACTTTAGTAAGTACTTACCTTTTGATCTCGGGGGAAATACGACGTTTCCAACAAAAGTTTATCCACTTAAAAAGAGAATAAAGCGTAAGCACACTCTACGTATGTAGGATTTTAAAAATAGAACATACCATGTGACGTAAAATAGTCACAAAATACTGGCTAGCTGATGAATATTGAGGATGCAAAAAAAAACAAATGCAGATTACATGCAAATCTTGTAGCGTGAAAATCGTTATCGAGCACAAAGCGTGTGCCACCGCGCGTAGTATCATCATTCCTGCTCACCGCGCTTATTTTCACACCAAACGACTTATTTTTAGAAGCCGATGTAATTTCGTTTTTTATAAATCACGAAATTATTGGATGACAAAGTTAGGATGAGTTGCACCATCTTACTTTAACTTTGACATACCTACGTCAAAAATCTGTCAAACTGCTTACAAAAAGCACCGGTTATTGCTACTCGTATTGTTACGGTTTAATTAAGTTGGTGCAACTCAGCCTTACTTAGAATTTTTATGTTTAAAACTTAAAGGTGACCTTACCTGCTATCATTCTTGTGTTAAAAAAAAGAGTTGAAATAAAAACTAGCATTTTCATTTCTCAAAGCAACTTTATTTTTTGACGTCAGTAAAAACAATGTCTGTGTTTTTTACATAACATTCACAACTGGAAAATATACCTAAGCTTAATATTATGTCACTAAAACAAATGAACAAAGAAAATCGATATTATGGTAATCAAATGCTACTAAATAAAACTACAGCAATGGCAACACTTTGCACAAGAACAACAAGGGGCGCTTGCATACATTTAACATAAAATAAAAAGCGCCATGGAGAGTTTCCAGATTACTATTACTTACAGAATAATTGAAATGATTTGTCATGGAATGATTCAAATAAAATATTTTTCACAATAAATAATGTAATTTGTAATGAGAAAAGGCGTGTAATTTAGTTTGGTGTACCTAGTAGATGGCATTGTTATACCATGATGAATGTTTAGATGTAGGTAAGTAAGAGTGAATGAGTGAGTGAGGAATACTAACTATACAATACTTACAAAAAACATTGTTGACCGTATGAATGTGGTTCATACGGTCAACAATGTTTGCTTGCTTGGCTGACAACATTTTAACACCATTTTCATGTTACCAAAATTTTATAACCACAATGTTTGCATCAGAAGTTGTAATGGCAGTTAAAATATTAAGGAAAATTTCTAAAACGTTTGCTGTGAAATACAAAACATGTTTTTATTATAATCCCCGACAAACATTGCACAAACAAACATAATGCTTATAGAAGTCTTTTTATGTAGAAAATGTACATACTTTTGGGATTACGTTGAAAATCTTTAACAATACTCAACGTTGACTCCGACTTTGACCTTCCATGGAACAGCGTCTTATTGTTCGTAAACAAATACCTAGTACTAAGGCAATTAACCAGTTTTATTGCTTATGCGAAATATATAATTAGCTGCTTCTAGAACTCGCTTTAACAATTAAAAAAACTTTATTATTCTCATTCTAAGGGACTGATGACGTCCGAAATTGGTTTAGCCAGAAGTTTTCGTTTGCGATGAAAGTCATAAATATTTTACGTGCAATTATGTCGAGTCTAAGGCTACGGGCCTTTGAATGAATGAATGAATGAATGAATGATTACGTTTGAANCGTTTAAATCGAGTTTTGACATCGTTTGGGCTTAAAACTTTCCTGAAAATATGATAACGTGCTAAAATAAAAATAAAATGTTAATGAAATAGGTACACCTAGGGCTTATGAAATGATTGACATAACGCTAGTTACTTCATCATTGCGACTTCAATATCTTTCTTTATCAATCACCATTAATAAAAATAAAAACTTCAAGAAGGGCTTCTAAAAATAATATTATTTCTTTAATTTTAGATGACGTTGAAGTGTATTTTTCACTACTGAAAAGAACCCCATTAGTACGACGCATACACTTTCTTGCCTCTAAGTAAAATTAAATATTGCTTTGGTTTGTAATTTTGTTTCCAATTCAACGGCCTTGGAAAACAGAACAATAAACGGAAATCCCTGTTAATATCTAATCCCCTGAACCCTTCTCAAGGGATGTTTATTCGTTTAAAATTCTTGTCAACTCGTTTCTCTTATTCGCGCGTATTTTATTTATTCTTGTTTAGTACTTAAACAAATTTCAAGTGCTCAGTTTTATTAAGGCCGTAAGTGTATTGATTATTGATTTCATCGTCAAGGTCATAGCTGGTGGTATAACGTTAACTTAATTAATAGGTAATCCTACACGAGTACATGCATTACACTCTCATCAGCAAAAAGGTTATAAGTAGAGTAGCGCTTTAAAAGCTTTCGTATCACTTGTTGCTGCATTAATATGAATGAACTTTCGCTCCGATATCGATGGCCATTTGGAGAGTGACCTTCGCCTGCTGCAAATCGGCTGATTGCTCCATAATGGCTTTTAAATTGTCCCCTTCATCATCGCTTTGATTGCCTACATTGCTACAGTTGCCGACTGAGAATTTACCTACCGTTTGCTGCCAATGTTGACTTAGGCTAAACGGCTATTTCCATCTAATAAGTTTTAAGGATCCAAATAAATAGTCCACTTTGGACAAGCAAATTGAATTTAGTACTAAACTAACGTAGGACATCCCTTTGAAGTAGGTAGGTATGTTTATTTTTGTGTGTGTAAATGTAATAGAAATAGTTTAAATTATTCAAAGTCTTATTTAAATTTTGAGGTCAAAGAATTTATCACCTAACCACAAGCTAACTCTCTTTTACTACTTTTATTGTGACTAGGGTTTCCAGTACCTCTATGACGAAAAACTTTCGAGTTCGTTTCGTTTGCGTATTCAAAGTGCCATCGAAAAATTTTGTATGAAAAATTAAACAGCGCCCCCTAGGGCGGCTATAATATAGGGGGCGCAGATGTCCGGTATTTAAGCGTACAGTCCGGTATTTTCGAGGCCTGTCCATTAAAAGTAAAGTAGGAAGTAGGATTTTTAGCACCAGGGATTCTAAGTAGTCACAATTAGGGTCAAACATCATAGAAACAACAACAACCACCCACCCCCTCGATAATTTTATATAACTGCTTATTTCATCAACAGGCTGGTGCTAATAGCGCTAGTGGTGGAAGTGCTCTACCCAGTGACATGGCAGTGCCGGTCCGAGGGCTGGCACGGCGGCTCCTTCGTGCGGCTGTATCTGTGCGGCACACTGGCTCTACAGGCGGCTCTTATGCTGCTTTTGGCTGCATTAGCGCAGCAGTCCGCCAGAGGCACCATCACAGACGTCGACTCGAGAAGACTCGTGTCACCGCTGCTTCTTTTCAAGTGAGTATAGGATAAAACTTGTCAGTACAGTGACAAACGAAAAATGGGATCAACATTAGTATGTAATGGCGCATCCACACATGCCGGGCGGCACGGCCGGCGGCCAACCCGACAGCCAACCCGGCGGCCAAGACGGCACACTGGCAACCCGGCGGCATGTGTGGACACATAATACAGCACGCAGTGCCTTTATGGTACCAGACGTAACTTGCAATGTAACTTATTAATTATTTTTAAAGACGTTGGTTCGTATAAAAACCCTAAATATAAAAATAAGCGGAGCCTTCATAATCAGAAATTTAATTTTAGCTTTTATGGTACTATTAATACTCGTAGCTTTCTTTTATGAGTTTGCGAGATTGCTAAATCAAAATATCTCAATTCCAGGCGAGCTACTTATTTAACTTGCAATAACTTAACATGCAAATGAGTATATTTATGCTCATTAATTGTAATTCTTTCTAACGATTGCCTATAATAATATGACTTATATTATCCAATAGCATTATACATATAGTAGCTCCATAACCGACAATATTAAACCAATGACAAATCTGTGTCGGCATTTTATGTAAGTTGAGTGTAGGTAAACATCATTACAGTTTTTTTTTGTAGCTCTTATTTTTATCATGATATTATTTGACAATGCTTACAACAAGCCCCAAATAGGTATTGTTTGGGTTTGACATGCGATACACATAAAATAATTCCACCGCATTCACTAATTGGAATGTACGTACGGCGACTAATTACCTACCTGGTTTAATTGGGACAAACTTTTTTGGTAGCTCGTATAAATTATTTACTGCAAAGAGTTTTAGTATTGATAATCGGATAATTGGGTGTTTATGAATCAAATAACAGTTAGGCACGATAATTAATGTTTCTTGTTTTATTTGGTCACTATTGCTTACTTTTATAACATCAAGAAAAAGCACGCTTACTTAGCGTTACTCAAAATAATACAAAATCGAGTTAAATGCAAATATCGCGTCAAAAATTTTGAGAATCTAGGTATTTCAAATTAGTTTTAACTGATGACGGCTTCAAAGCAACTTAAAAGCTTATTCTAGATACCTTAAGGTAAGCAAGAATGAAATTTGAAGGAATAAGGGACAACAAAGTGAAGTGTATTTCTCCGTTGTGAGAGAGTTGTCCAGCAGTGGATGTCATTTAGCTGAAACAAACGAACAAAGTTAACTCTTCATTTGTTCTCCAGGGTGCTGCTGGTGATGCCTGAGATGGGGCTGAATGTCATGGGCACCATGTGGATGTTCTGCGAGGTTATCGACTGCTCTGTTGAGGACCGTTTCTCCAGCATAGTTATACAAAGTAAGTTTTATCAATTCCTTAACACCCGTATTCACAATCGATTGCTTAAGTGAAGCAGCAAATCGAACGCATAGCGTAAAATAGAGCTCTATGATTGGTTCGTGTGTCACCCTGTGTGTCCACGCGTACTGTGAGACTTCATAATAATGTTTGTGAATAAGGGCGTAATTTCTTGAAATTAGTTATTTGATATCCCATTAGCCCTACCAAGTGGCAAAATATATGCTTTTGTTTAAAATGGGTTCTACCACAGTTTCAGCGCTATACGAGGGTCGAATTAGCGATCCTCGGATTGGACAATAAGATGCCGAAACCGTTGGGCTATTGTATTGTGGCGTATCTTCATTATCATTGGTTACATTTACGTAACTCTTTAATGTGCTGATAAAATGAACTGAGTTTAATTAATTACTTAGAAGGTTTCTCCTGTACTACGTTTAATTTAAATTAAAAAAAATAAAAAACAAGCATGCCTAAAATACATTAACAAAACACATGCCCATGAAGCAAAAAAAAATGTATTAGAGCTTATTAAATGGTGATATGAAGTCAAGAATGTACACATTGAATCTTTAATACTATTAAAGACCAGCTGTGCCCGCGACTTCGTATGCATGAAAATTGTTTTCCTGAAGAAGGACTTAGTAATCGAGATTGCTTGGAATCCTGGATTACCTTCTAATTAACCAAATCCTCTCATTTAAATAGGATTTAGAAGGGTCAGCTACATGTAAAGGATCTTTATTTTTAGTCGAAGTAAAATGTTGCCTTTATTTTGAGTTACGCAATATGTAATCAGTTATTGTAAGTAAAATAAGCTTGATACTTTATGAAAGCTATTTTTAGATACTGTATTTGTATGCCCAACAGTGCCTTATACCTACTACACTCTACAATATTAGCTTCTTTATTGACATAATTTAAAGATGTTGTCTTGGCTAGGTATGGAGAAAGAAATATTGAAGTCTGAAATGTACCTACTGATTTTGGAATAAATTACCATCAGTATCACCGATAAAGTTCCAAGTCGCTTAAGTTCTTTAAGCAAAACTGCTATATCATTTTGGAGCAGTAAAGAATAAATCTTAGTTACCTACTTAGTTTAACTTAGATTACTTATCCATTCTAGAAATGGATGGCTCACTTAAGCACATTACGTCTCATAAGGAGCTTCAAAAACTCATCTTAATAAATTGTTTAACGTATACAAAGCCTTATTTAGGCTTTAATTATATAAGAACCGTGATTTTACTAGATAAATAAAATATGTAATATGTCAACGTGAAATTGTGAACTCTGTCAGTTTATAACATAACGCGTTAGATTGTAAACTAACAGTGGGTTAGGTTAGATTGTAATTTAACTACGTCAGATTATAATCTGACGGAATTCACAATTTTACGGTGACATAATTATATAAATAAAATTTACAACTAGGGTGGGTGTACCTGTAACAAACCGAATAAGCGACATTTCAAAAGTAATTTTGATATTGTGACTCAATTATTACAACAATAATTGCAAAAAACTACTCCTTGTCTATCATAGAATCAAGTAGCTTATTCCAATTTTCTTAATAGCTGTAAGGTTTATTTTTATTTAACAATCAATTTGGAAAGTTGCAATGTGCCTAAGGTTGACCAGATCGTACAAGTCGTGTTTGTCGCTTTTATTTATGACTAATTATTGGTAGAAGTACGGCAGTGCTACCAAACGTAACAAAAGTGGCGGGAAATTCGACAGATTGTTAATATTTTGATGTGAAATTAGAAATGGTGTACTACAGGTTCCTGGTGTGGGACTGGTGCACCCACCCTACATAGAAACACATTTTTCTATGGTGCAGGGATCGCTTTACTACTAAAATGACTAACCACCAGGCCAAGCAGTCTTATTTCTCATATAAATGGTTGAAGTGTGTGGAAGCTATAAAGAACTGCAATCACTTACATAAGTATAAGTACACACACACTTAAGTTACATAAGCTGTCATCAAGCCAGTCATTCATGCTCCATGGTTTTGCTAGCAGTTCAATCGGTTTTTCCCCATTAATGTCTCCACGATCGATTTAACATGTCGCACAAGGCTTAATACTCACTCGTGGACGTAATTATATCGACTGACATTTCATTAAAATGATAATTAAAGAAATATTAATTGAAAATGTTATTAAATTTTCAATTATATATCTTAATGAATAATAAACGTAATGTTTCATGGAAACATTTTCCCTTGGGAATATATTCCTTTCAAATGTTAGTGTCAATAAACGTATTTAGTTGGTTCTATAAACTCTACTTCAAATAATAGAGATTAGAGGCATAAACTAAACCATGATAGAAGCTCGGCAAGTAACAATAAACAGGAAATATGTACTAATTAGCGCTGCAAAGTTTTGTAGAGTAAGTTGAGCATTGTTCGCCGCTCGGCTTAGTTCGCGAACAATGCACGGCCCATGTCTGATAAACAACTATTCAATATTTGCTCACTAACTACACGAGTTTCGAGTTCATAATAGGTATTGATCTTCTACGAATACCGTTTTTAACCGATTCGACTGTATTTTGACCCCCGGTTTCTGATTTGAGATTTTCAGCTTGAACCTATAAGTACAAGGCAAAGTTCATACTTAAGTACCTACTTATGTTAAGTGCACGTTTTGAATTGGTTTTATGTTTTTGTGATTTAGGTAATACCTAACATTTTCCGAGACGCTGAAAAGTGTATAGTTTGTGACTGGTTATTTTGCATAAAGGGTCAAATTGTAACGCTTGTTTGTGACATTGACGTAAATTGAGTAGCGGTTTTGTGCCAAGTCAAAGGGTTCGGGCTCTACCTACTTTAGCTATATAGCAACAAACGTTTCTGTAAGATAGCGTTAAATATTTATTAAGACAGTAACTATGGTGTTTATAGATTAATTGTATTAATTATTTTTAACTCGAATAATGTTGCTGTATTGTACGACTAGTATCTAATATCTATCTAGACAAGACTATCAATATTACTTTGTTCTAGGTATTGAATTTAGCATTATTAAAACACATGTTATTTTTTTATTAATAAGTATTTGTAACATGATTTTCACCTTCAAAATATTGAGAAAACGTTAGAGTTTGAATCAGTTATTTTATTTCCACAGATCTTAATCCTCCTTGGCTGCGCGACACTGGCCACTAAGAAAAACTTAATTCTTTCTTGACGACCAACATCGATGCTCTTTTGTTTTCTCGCGATGTTTCTTCCACGACTTGATTTTGTATTCTTTGTCGGAGTAATTTTATTCTTGATTTTGAATTCTTTTGTAATCTGAGTATTAGGTAATTCACAATACGAAATCCTGAAGCACGTGACACATATTTAATCCCAAGTCACTACAGATTCCATTAATTAATACAATTCAAGTATTTGTAACATTCGAGTATTCGCCTGGCAACAGAAAGTCTACAAGACCTATTAGAGGGATAAAAATATTTAACTGGAAAAAATTATATCTATGTGAAACCCGTTCAATCATTTTCGAACTTTTATACACGTGCCTACACCATTCCTTATTCGTGGACTCGTCACCATTCCTTATGGAGTATTTTATAATATTTTTTTCGTAGTCAATGATATCAAATCACCAGCATGCATCCATTTATAAACGCCCGAAGGCATAAGGTTTAGTTTCAAACGAGCTTCCTTTGCAACAAACAAACTATCACATTTCTAGTGTTTATTTGTAACAATATCCTTCTCAGAAAGCATAATTGATTTGTGATTCCAAAAATAGATCGTAGCTTAGCGGTAGTTAAACGACTTTTGTCCATTAATTAACCTTACATTAATGGATCTTTAAACAGTAATTAAACCGTAACTGGAGTAGGTCTACTGAAATAGAATTTAACATTAATAAATGCTGAAAAACTAAAGAATTTCATTTCTTGCTATCGGAGTTCCTGTGTTCGATACCTAAGTAGATAGGATAAAATAGATTTCTAGATAGATAAGGTAAGCGTAACACGCAATATAACAAGGCTTACTATAAAATAACAACAAATAAATACGTCTCGGTAATCGTAGCGTAGGACGCTCATTTACTCAATGGACGACAGAGATTGGGCTTTGTGGTGTTCCTTCTAGGAGGAAACTTAGGTACAGCAGTAAAATGATGATACGATGACGTAATATAAAACATAATTACTCTTACTTACTTTTTATGAGAACTTACCAACCTATTTGTCCCCAGGTATAGTCCTGTTCAACTGGGTCCAGCTAGCCCTAACCGTGTTTGGCCTCTTCATGGTCTTCGACCCCCTGGGCTCCGTCCGGTACGGGGACATGCAGGACACCCCCAACCAGGTGCGACACCACAAGAAGGTCACCGGCCTCTGGTCGAGGCGGTTCCGATGGGCCTTCTGCTGGCTGAAGAGGGATGAGCACGGGAAAGAAGCTTTTCAGCAGGTCGCAGGTAATTATTTGTATAACAGAACTATGTTTAGGGTATTCCCATTTTTCCCCGAAAGGCTTCACCAGAATGTAACAAAAGTGTGATTTTTACGCTCAAAGACCGAAAATGGTCATTGATCCAAAAAAAAATTGTTTGATTCGTATGTAAACGTTCACTCGTTGTATCAAAGCAAAACCATGATGCGTTCAGCACTAGTTGGTATAAGGTATAAGTAACTGTATCATTACGGACTAATTGTAACAGTCGGCAGGTCGATTGTATTTTTTTAACCTACAACAGCTTAGACTGCATTTCTCGCCTGATGGAGAGTGATGATGAGGCCAAGGGTATAAAGCGAACTCCAGATTATTTCAGGAATGTTTTCTTTTATATATTTTTAATTAAAAATAGAATCAGTGGCCTCCAAAGTAATACGGACTAAAGCATCCAATGTTTGTGCTTTTAAGAATCCTGCTAAGAGGATGAAATATTTGCTCTAAACATGCAATTCCTTTTATTTAACCACAACCGCCTTTTAATGGCAAAGAAATGTCGATATCAACCCTGATGTCATAGACATAAAGTACAAAATGCAGAAAATAAAATGTGCTCACAGATACGATTTTATTTATCCGCTTTGTAAATAAATCTACGGAACTGAGCGGTTTCCTTTCACAAATCCCATCGCGTAACTATTGTCGTGGTCGATGAGGAAAATGCTATGATTTTTAAGCATAAAAATGCACAATAGATGGTAAAGTCAAAGTTAGTCTCTGCCAAATAATAATATGTATATTTAGGTTTACTTTAACCAGACAAACTTTATGATAAAAAACAGGCCATTCAGAGAACACTACTTTTGCAGTTGGTACAGTAACTTAAATAGTAAAGCACTTAATATATCGGATCGACATTCGAAATTGGTATTGAAAATTGACACTAAAATTCAATATGCATGCATAATGCATAGTTTTAACTCTACGTTGTGACTTTGTTATAATAATGCAGTCTACACACCAAACCCGCCGACATGAGTCATCGATATGAAGTTTCTTTTGAGATAAAGCCGCCGGGTTGTTGGCAGGCTTGGTATGTAGAGGATTCCATAAGTAAACAGAAAAATACATAACTAAAGTAATAAATATTATTGACGGGATTGCTACCTTGTACCTTAATTTCGAGTTTCCGATATTTCGGCACTGTTGCAAGCGCCGTGGTCAATAATATTATTATGTTAGTGACCATGAAAGTTTAAAACAATATACATACATACATACCTACCTACCTAATGTGATTTCTCTCCGCAATAATTTTAAACACCGAAGCCTTTAATCTGTTTAACCCAACCATGCACCTAATCTAATGTTATGTGCATAACCAAGTAAATTGGAACTTTGTTAAAAGCACTTCAGATGCATTAGATCCCGTTCGCCCACGCTCCAGACTGATACTCGACTGATTATTAGATTCCTATGAGTGACATGACTATGTAGAGATTTTTTAATATACGGTGTCATTTTTTAATTCTAATACATACTTATATATCTATCTATCTATATATTTGTTAGGTGACGTCTTCTGCCTATAAAATATCTGTGTGCCAGGCCAGGGCGAATCGAGATACAATAGAAACCTTTACCGCGGTATCATAGCCTGTTGAAATTAATATACATTTTTATAAAATGTAAGTATAAAAATCAGCTGCTAAGTCTGAGCCTTTGTGCAATTTAATTACACATTGTATAATGTTCTACAACCTTCAGTAGAGGTTACAGTGTTTCAAAGTTGAGAACTAAGTAAATTAGGGGCTGTTAAATGCGCTAGTTGCATTAATCCCGCCCACGCTCGCCGGAGTGTTTATTAGATTGCCTCCAAGTGATACGACATATGGAAGCTGCCTACGCTGCATGAATATGCTCGTGGATGTAATAATGTAATAATATGTTATACAAGATACAAGTATTCTACTATGAACATCTAAATTTATATTACATTAAACAATGGGAAATAAGATGTTTTGAAAAATTTGCTGAAGGCTCTAAAAACTATTTTTTCAGCAGGCAGGAAATTTATTAATAATCTATAATTATTTCGTTGAAAAATATGCAGATAGAATTTGAAAGGCTTTGCTGAAGGCAACAAAAAAGGATTTTCAAACAGGTAATTAATACGTTACACGTGCATGTGACGGCCATTACATTCAATTATAGGATTACCTTAAGCAATCTAGATAGGAGTTAAATGAAAATGAAAAATGAAAATATTTATTGCCAGATTAACTAGTACAAAACAAAAGATATCGAATGTAACGGTCAAAGATCAATACCAACTGTAACGTAATATTTTTCTAGAAAATGCAAACAATCTTTTTGTGCCGTCTCGGCGAGGCTTCGTTCCATGTGTGATGTACAGTTGACAGCACGTTAGACTACATATTTCTGCGGCAAAATGGCATCTATTAACAAGTACATAAAACCACAAAAAATGGTGCACTATATGCACACGTTTGGAGGGTTTACACACGTGTTGTAGAGACTATGCCAGAGATGAACACTCATTTTTCCTCTGCTATTTCATAATAACAATAATTTTCTTGTATAGCCGCTAGAGACCATTACTTTTTATGCAAGTTGTGTTTATAATTGAGATGTAATGCCTCGAAAGCGCAATTTGTTTTATATTTTTGAATTACTTATGAATTCCTAAGATTCCAACTTTAAGATAAAGTTGCTGAAAGTATTTAGAAAAACTTGAGACCCTTTTTGCTAATGAAAGTAAAAAAATCTCATGTTTTTGTTATTTAGGAACCTCAGAACTGAAGTTGGGTGATAAAACCTTGAAGAAAGAACTTAAGTATTCTACGAGTACCTACTTACGACAATGCACAAGACTATCAAAAGTTTGAACAAAAGTTTCGATGGATTTTCAAACGGCAGTTTCAATATTTCCTCGACATCGTCTGCAATCATGAATTATAATCCTTGTTCTGTTAACACTTTAAAACCGATAAGGATATTATTCAAATCCATAACTATGACAATTATAACTTCATAACTTACGACGAGCTCGTTTTCATGCTCTACAGAGTATACAGTGTGTGGTTAGTGATGTGAAAAATATTCGTATTCGCTAAAATTTCATATCTTGATATTCGTCTTGTTCTCTTGCACGCCAATTCCAAGATTTTAATTTGAAAGTAGGATGTAAAATCAAAAGAGACGTTCGCCTTTTCGAAACACCTACATAACATTGTCTTGAAAAATACTTTTTGATAAAACGTGCGTCATATTTTTCAGCATTTTCGACAAGATAGGATAATAATAAAGCATGTTCGTATAATTAATTTATTATTATCTATCTTTTTATGTATTTTTATTTTAAGAAATCCTATTGCTGCTGTAACCTGCCACCTTATAGCCTATGTCACTCTTGCGTATAATGTTTGATAAAGTTCAGAAAGAATCTGATATTAGTTTGTTACATTCGTTGAACAGAATCAGCTTTTCGTTAAGGTCAAAGTGGTATTGTGATAAAAACCTTTTCGTGTTCGTTAAAGTACTCGTAGTATCCGACATCACTACCGTAGTGGTGGCAGCCTTCCTCTCGTCTATCAAGTTACACCCAGCGGGGTGCGAAATTGTTGAGATCCGTATCCGACGAGTTGAAAACACAGTAGATATATGAGCTAAAGCAGTACGGAAACTTAGCCCTTTCGGCGAGTTAAATACCTACACTTCAACTGAGTGTTAGGGTTGGCACTCTTAATCTTTATAAAATTAATAAGGTTCTGACTTACTTATTTATTAAAACGTTTATTTAGGTTTTTTAATTATCAAATACCTAATGGAATACATTAATTGACTAAGTAGTTAACAAAAAAATAAAACGTTAATTAGGTTCTATAATGATCGAATACATAATCGAATAAATTGATTAAGTACTATTAGAGGCCGGTAGAAGATATTCTATTCTCATAAATAAAATACCGGATACTTACTTTCACATAGCTATTGCCTCATTTTAAATACAGTTCATCACTTAGTACAAAAGCGCGCGGAGCAAATTACATTATCAAATAGAACACANAGTATTAATGATTCTATTTATAAGTTTTGGTTCATACTTTATATAAGTTAATTAGTTTTATTACGTAAATGTAACGAACAAAGTTTATAAAGTATCTAGCACAGAATCAAGCCTATGAATGAATGATATTAAAATTTAATAGATCACAATACTTCAATGATTTTTGGATTCGTTGTGATTTGTAGCACTGCGACTTTTTGCAGTCATTTTTACCTATGCGCTTTTAACAGCCCTAAATAAAAGGCTTTAATAATAATCAAGTTTTATAATGGTCCATCGATTGTTTATTTTTATTTTTTATTTACAATATTTTTCTATTGTTACAGCTCTCCTCAGCGCACTGTTCCGATCAACCGACCTAGTCCCTTCAGACGTGGTCGCCGGCTGCGTTCTCTTACGAGTGCGGCAGAAGCGGGAAACCCGAGAGATGCGGCGCATCCAAATGCTCAATGACGAGGAACCGATCTATACCACAGATGTGAACAAAGTCTTCTCGGAGACTCCCCCTTGGATGAACCTGGAGGACGCTCTACACTACTTGAGGCTGTCCATAGCAGCGTACGGCTGGCCGTATGTGTTGTACCGACACTGCTTCACTGGATTCTGCAAATTGGCGCGCCATTTGACGTGTTGTTGCTGTCGGTAAGTTTCGCACTTACTTATATACTTTTACTTTACGCTAGAAGTATTTTGTGTTGAAAATATGAGAACTTGATGGGCTGCTTGAAACTCTGGGAGAACAGACAAATGGGTGAACAAAATAAAACATACACTCAAATTGAAAAGCTCCACCTTTTATTGAAGTCGGTTATAAAAGTGAAATAATTTTTCATTTCGAAATACGAAACCGTGTGAAATTCAAGCGATTCTGTAACTTTCTTTTTTCATTTGGAAATACACCATGTAAAACAAGGTTGTAACTTACATACCAAAGCTTAATGAATGATATTATGGCTACATCCACCAAGACATTTTCGAAGAAATAACAGCACAAACCTTCAATTTTGGCCCATTTTCAACTGGTTTATATTAACTTAAGCCCACACAAGGTAAAACACACCCGTCTGTGTGTGGTAAACCTTGATGAGAATTGTCCCTGCGACGACCAAACCTCTCAAACGTGGAAGCACCTATTAACACAATGTCCCCGTTTTGTAATACAANAAACCTTGCAAATGTCTTCATTAGACAGTCTGTAGCGGTAAGGTATAATTTTAATGTCCCGTTCGTATGACCTACATTTATGCTTGGTTGGATTCGGAAATAAATTGACAAGACTAAAGCTGAGTGTACACTGGTACACACTACATTTATTAGGCACAATTCCGGCTTACTTTAGGAATATTTGGTGCGGTTAGTAATTTTGACACCTTTCTATTTGTGACTTGGGCCAAATTCATTTTGTGTAGACAGTAGGTACATAAAATTTATTGCTACTCGAAGAAAGGTAGCTTTTAAGTTATGACTTAAAGTGGACGTGTAATATCTTGAATTTAAAAGAGCATGGTAACTACTTAAGTAGGTATTCCAAAATATACTTACTTATCGTAGGTGGTACTTAGGTACTTAAATAAATTTTACGCTCTACCTAGTTCTAGTTAGATGAATTTATTTATAGCTTCGTTCTTTGAGGGAACTGAGTGGGTTTTCTTATATCCAAATAAGTTCATATGCGTATTTCAGTTCAGAATAATTTTAAAAATAAGTCGCAAGCATCTTTAGTATTCTAGTCATGTCGCAATCAAAAATATGTAGCAATGCGTAAATTCTGAACAAGATTCATTACAATCTTATTACGATAAAATAAATTACTTATCTAAGACTTAATGTATGTATGTTTAATAATCTTTATGCCTTGTTATGCATAAAAAAAAACAAAAAATGTTACGGACCTCCTTCGATTACTCCAATAACGTAAGTTCCAATAAAGTTAATTGCAATAAACGATTTCTTGCCGTAGAAACGGTTTAAGCACATCAGACTAACTTTTTGTTGCAAAATCGCTCCTAATACTATGGCCTTAAGATCCTACAATGTTCAGGATTATGTGCCGTTGCCTGTACGCTAACATCCTAACAGGAGTTACGACGTTGAAGTCTGTGTTCTGTGCAACATTTTGTATTAGGCGGCTGGAATTTAATATAAGGCTCACACGTACAGTGGAAATGTACATTGTCAAGTCATCTTAGTACAATGTATCTAATATAAGTATTAGTACTTGGCTTGATATTGCGCTAAGCTCTTGTATTACATTTGCACGAAATAAACTTGTTTTGCTAGCAGATATGTAAAAGAACAAAACACCGCGATCGCAAATAATGAATTANAGTCGGTTGATAACATAAAACCGAAATCTTTATAAGTAATAAATACATTCACGTAAACTGAAATTGTAGGTAGGTATGTTACGTTGTCAAAATAGACTCTGAACAATAAAGAGCTACTGGATTGTTATTAAACATTGCTAGTCATACATTAATTACGATGATTGGTTTGTTGCGACATTGACAAGCCGAACTACAATAATATTTATGTTTGAAATAATAAGTAGGAAGACTTGTTACTTGTAAAGAAATGTTTAACAAATATTACACTGTTGCTCGTAACAAATCAAGTTAATTAATTTTAAATACAGCGATAGAAATAAATAAATTATAGGTAGTACCTAGTATAAAATTACTTGTCCTAGAATCGTTCTCTAAAACTGCGTCACTTTATGTTAATCTTCACTCAGTTTCACCTCAATGAAATTGTTAAAGTTTTATTGATCTGTTGAGCTAGACTTTTGAAAAGTTGAAAACTAGCCTAGATCTTTCTTCAATTGGTCATCATTTAGGAACCTAATGTATTAAGTTCTTTAGCTGGAAATAAAGATTTGCCTTTTTCAGACTTGTACTTAGTTCCCTGAACAGTTACAGTGCGCTTACCATGAGTTTACGTTAGGTGTGCTCGCTAGCGACTGCGTAAAAAAATGACATTAATTGTATGACATATTGTGCAGCGCCCCTAGCGGCTACTTTCAACAAACAAAATCTTCATAGAGATTTTTGACGTACTCGCTAGCGAGCACACCTAACGTAAACTCATGGTAGGTACACAGACCTATCCTCTAACGTTCACCAGTCAATTGACCTTCCTAGTTTTTACAGTCTATCAAAACACAATCCACTTGTTCACCAACTCATTGGACTTGTACCTAATTGACGAGAAGTCGGAATTATTGGTTCATGGTGTCAACTACTCAATTGGTAGAGAGATACGCATTAATATGTAAATACGAAAATTCGTTTATTTTTCTGTTTGGGATGCGGACATGTTGTAGGATATCCCTACACTGATTTTCAACAGGAAGCCCTATCGCTTGCGCATCCCAGACAGAAAAATAAACGTATTTGCGTATACAATTTTTCTGTCTTACGTAGGCTAAAACTGAGCGAGCGCCCTATCGTCATGCATTCAATTTTTTCATTAAATTTATTATTATTATTTTGGACAGGCCAAAGAACTCCATCGTGACGGACGACAACTGCTGCCTCTGCAACTTCGCTGGTGTCAAGTACATGTCCAAACTCCCCGCCGATGACATCATCTTTGCCTCCTTCAACAACCGGGTTTTTGAGGTGCGTTTCATAATTTTAATCTATCTTTAAACTTAGGTATTCCTTCAACAGATATAACAGAAGCTCTATGGACATAACATCCTAATACTTGCGAACCTGTGCATAGCAAATGTACTTCATGTTTTACTTAGTTGTGTCTAGGACCTCTGTAGGTATAGGTACCGACTAGAGAGGCTTTTGACAATAAAATATAGCTTCTATTTGTAAAATTTAATTAGTATTTAAGTCCACAGGTGGCATGGACCACTTGTTTTGAGCATGCCGCTATTAGAATCTGTCCCATGAACCTATTTCTTTGTCATTAATGCCACCATTCTTCGTCAACATTAGTAACCCTTTAAGATGAGGTATAATGGAGGCCTTTCATTAGATTTTTGAATTGCTTTTCCCATGCCATGTGACTACTTTTTAAGTAGTTTCAAGACTTTAAATTCATAGACGAAGTCCGGTCGAAGCTGTCGGTTACTTCACAAGTTACAGGCAACTTGTGTAATACATTATGTCGGCACTTGAGCCACTTAAGCGTCCGTGAACTCGCCCTCGGCTAATATTTAAACATAAATCCGAAGTTATACAACAAACTAAGTACCCGAGAAACTCGTTAAATTATGTTTACATACTGACGCGTTATTTGAGTTTCGATCGTTTTTGCAATGCGGAAGCGAGCTCAGTGGAAAATAATATAATTTTAAATTTTGCAGGTTGCAGTTTGCTAGCTATAGCCGTGGTTGTAGGCATTGTTAGCTTAGAATCAAGCATAGAGTTCATTAATACTTAATTACATTACAATAAATAGTACTAAAAGTGTCTCTTCGATAAAACAGTTATCGGCATAATTCGCCACACAGTATAGACAAAATTTGAAAAAAAAATTGAGATGGTCGTCGTACAAAGAAGACTAAATGACCTAACGAGGAAGATGATGAATAAATTGATTTGTTTCCAGTTACCATTCTGCGTGATAGCGGACCATGATCGCGAGAGCATCGTAGTTGCTGTTCGTGGCTCCATATCTCTACGGGACATATTCACTGACTTTACGGCGGGATCCGAAAAATTTGAAGCCGATGGTAAGTAGGACGTAAGACCTTGGGGCTATTATGTAGGTATCTTTTTTGTAATGCACATAATAGTTATAAAAATCCCGTTCACTCCTCCAGCTCAGTTATATACCAATGCTTGTGTTAGGGGTGGGTTAGTCACAATAGTTCAAGCAGCGGTCAATCAAACTACCATCGCAACTTAAATAAAATACCTACCTATTTTATTACAATTTTTCAGGCCTACCAGAAGACACGGCAGCACACAAAGGCATGTCAATGGGTGCTGCGAAGATGCTGAAGAGGCTCCTACCGGTGCTAGACCGCGCCTTCCAGCAGTACCCACACTATGACCTGGTGCTCACAGGTCTGTATACCATTTCTTTAAGGAAACAGTTTTGTAAAATTAATCCAAATTAAGAATTTAATCAACCACTCTGGTTAGTGTGGAAAGTTCAAATCCTCCATTTGGCTCTGGTAAAGACAGGGGCCAATCTCCTGCAGTGCAGTGGAATCTAAATCAATAACCCAATGATGATGATGGAAAGTTTAGTATACGAGTAGCTCTATTCTGCTAATACTTCAATGTAAAAGAAACACGAAATTATTACTAGGAATAAATGTACTACATTGTAAAAGATAAGCCGCAGCAGCAGGCTTGTGTTAGTAAAATATTCGGGATATTTATAAGTCGAAACGGACACATACAAAAGCAATGTAATTCACTACGATAAGCCAAGTCTCATTAAAGATGTACAAGTCTAAACGAAGAAACGCTATAATTATTTCCAGGTCACAGTCTGGGCGCAGGTGTGGCAGTCTTAGTGGCGCTCAAGCTCAGGCCGAGGTACCCGCACCTCAAAGTGTTCGCGTTTTCTACCCCAGGTAATCACCCGCATTATGATTATACTTTCTTTTCAGGTTTAGACAAGTAAATTGCTTCTTTTGACGTGGGTAAGCTCTTAAGCTTGCTACGTATGTTTTTATGCTCACTGTACAAGAATATAATATTAATCCAAATATACGAGTAGGTATAATATGACTGTAGGAAAGAATTTCAAGTGGTTTTCGAGATTGTTTGGCATGTTTAATCTCACTTCAATATTGTTTCATTGATGGTGGCATATATTCGATAAATTAATGGAATTTCGCTTCAATAAGCAATTCAATAATCCAATGTTAGTATGGTCATAGACCACTCATAGAGTTGAGGTGAGCATTGCACATTGGTACTTTGATAAACAAGGACTATTTTTCTTTCCAGCGGGTCTAATAAGTCGCGAAGCAGCGAGGTATACCGAGAGCTTCGTGCTGACTGTAGGCGTAGGTGACGACCTCGTGATGCGACTCAGCGTGCACAGCATAGAGAACCTTAGGACGAAGGTCATACAGACCATACACGCAACTAAGTTACCCAAGGTGAGTTGTACAATCCATTTCTAACTTTAAAGTAAGCAAAAACCGTAATCCGTTAACCTCTTTTTATTTTACTAAACCTACAGATATTCATAACTTTGCAGCAAGTTTTATTGGGGACTTCCCACGGGCTTTTTTAATCCATTTTCTTGAGTNTTTTCACTGGGGGTACAGAATTCGCCACCTAGCATGGGGAGTATAGTATAGACAAAAATGAAATGAGAACTAATTCTCTAAAGATGGTCGTGATTTAATGACCTGATGAAGAAGATGATGAATAAATTTATTTAATTCCAGTTACCCTTCTGCGTGATAGCGGACCATGACCGCGAGAGCATCGTAGTTGCTGTTCGCGGCTCCATATCTCTACGGGACATATTCACTGACTTTACGGCGGGATCCGAAAAATTTGAAGCTGATGGTAAGTAGGACGTAAGACCTTGGGGCTATTATGTATCTTTTTTGTAATGTACATAATAGTTATAATAATCCCGTTTACTCCTCGAGCTCAGTTTAATACCTATGCTTGTGTTAGGGGTGGGTTAGTCACAATAGTTCAGCAGCGGTCAATCAAACTACCATTGCAACATAAAATACCTACCTATTTTATTTCAATTTTTCAGGCCTACCAGAAGAAACGGCGGCACACAAAGGCATGTCAATGGGTGCTGCGAAGATGCTGAAGAGGCTCCTGCCGGTGCTAGACCGCGCCTTCCAGCAGTACCCACACTATGACCTAGTGCTCACAGGTCTGTATACTACAATTCAATGAGGAAACAATTTGGTAAAATTTGTCTAAACTACGAATTTCATCAAGCCTCTCCAACCACTCCGGTCAGTGTGGAAAGTTCAAATCCTCCATTTGTCTTTGATAAACACAGGGGCCAATCTCCTGCAGTGCAGTGGAAACTAAATCAATATCCCAATGATGATGATGAAAAGTTTAGTATACGAGTAGCTCTATTCTGCTAATACTGCAATGTAAAAGAAACACGAAATTATTACTAGGAATAAATCTACTACATTGTAAAAGATAAGCCGCAGCAGCAGGCTTGTGTTAGTCAAAAATTCGGGATATTTATAAGTCGAAACTTGAAAAAGCAATGTAATTCACTACGACTAATAAGCCAAGTCTCATTAAAGATGCACAAGTCTAAACGAAGAAACGCTATAATTATTTCCAGGTCACAGTCTGGGCGCAGGTGTGGCAGTCTTAGTGGCGCTCAAGCTCAGGCCGAGGTACCCGCACCTCAAAGTGTTCGCGTTTTCTACCCCAGGTAATCTACCCGCATTATGATTATACTTTCTTTTCAGGTTTAGACAAGTAAATTGCTTCTTTTGACGTGGGTAAGTAAGATCTTAAGCTTGCTACGTGTGTTTTTATCTGTACAAGAATATAACATTAATCTAAATAGGTAGGTATACGAGTAGGAATAATAAGACTGAAAGAATTTTAAGTGGTTTTCGTGACTGTTTAATGTCACTAATGTTGTTTCATTGATGATGGCATAGGTTTCGATAAATTAATGGAATTTCGCTTCAATAAGCAATTCAATAATCCAATGTTAAGGTTCGGCCAAACCAACGCGATCACACGCGATCAGCCGGCGTGCAGCGATGGCAATCAATGCATTTAATTCTGGTCGCCTTCGCTGCACACCGGCTGATCGCATGTAATCGCGTTTGTTTGGCCGAACCTTTAGTATGGTCCTAGACCACTCATAGAGTTGAGGTGAACATTGCACATTGGTACATTGGTACACATATGGACTTTTTTCTTCCAGCGGGTCTAATAAGTCGCGAAGCAGCGAGGTATACCGAGAGCTTCGTACTCACAGTGGGTGTGGGAGACGACCTCGTGATGCGACTCAGTGTGCACAGCATAGAGAACCTTAGGACGAAGGTCATACAGACCATACACGCAACTAAGTTACCCAAGGTGAGTTGTACAATCCGTTTCTAACTTTAAAGTAAGCAAAAACCGTAATTCGTTAACCTCTTTTTATTTTACTAAACCTACAGATATTCATAACTTTGCAGCAAGTTTTATTGGGGATTTCCCACGGGCTTTTTTTAATCCATTTTCTTGAGCNTCTTGAGTGTATTGCCAAGGGTCTACATGTAATCCCTCTTTTCATTAGCCATGCTACAAACGCAATTGGTGTTCTTCAAGGTTCATTACTTAGTCCATTTCTATTTTAGGCATCTCCCAGGAGACAGTAACGTTAAGTCTGTAGCTAACTAAAGTAGTTTAAAGTGTAATTAGACCCTTTTCTAAGAAACGAGGTTTATGCTTATACATACATACACTTACATTTTCTGAAATTAATTAGTTCATCTACTTAGTTCTGAGGTTGATAACACTAACACTACTTGGGTGTCTCCCAAGGGACAATCCTTTGACTATCTCAGGCGTGTCTATTTATATGACCCTTCTTGTTCTAGTACAGTGGGTGTTCTGTAAGAGTCGTTCTTTGGACCATTGTTTCTTTTTTAAGCACCCGTCTTAAGAATCAACCTTTTGCCCTAATGCGTCAGTCTCTTCAAAGTTCCAGTTACTATTGGGTGTCCCGCAAGGGTCGTTCTTTTGACCAGTGTTTCACTTTGTTTAAATATTCTTCTTAGGTGTCTCGCAAGGGTCGTTATTTAGACCAATGACTTAGTATCCTTCTATTTCAGTACCGCATCATGCTGAACGGCTTCGGCTACGCGCTATTCGGGGTTCCAGCTCGCGACTTGGAGTCCACCTGGAGGCGGCCTGAGGACCTGGAGGCCCACCAGTCGGACGACTCAGCAGACGCGCTGCTAGTCCAAAGCGTGTCCACCGTGAGTGCTGTCAGTCGTCTTTCTACTATTAGTGTGCGTGTGCCGCTTGTCACGTCATTCATGTCATGGCCATCATTTTGTGGGTGATTTGGTGCAGTATACAAGATCTTTTGAGCTGAATTAGCTATATTTTTAACTGTCAAATAAAACCAAGAGCGTGCGCGTGTCGTGATGTTTCAAAAACACGTTACGCTTCGCTCACGCTGCACGCACGTTTGACATTTAGATGTGTGCCTCATTTGAAACTTAGAAATGTCATTAACTTCATGTCATGGTGGGCAGCCTGTGTTGTTTTTGTGTTAGCTAGCAAGCTAGATTTAGTTATGCTTTGAGTGTTTATTGATTGATTTGCTTTTATAAAAAAAAATCGAGTATCAATTTGATTCAAAAAAGTAACTACTTTAGTTGAAATCTTAGTTGTAATCTCAAACATTGAGACTAAAACTAAGTCTTTTTTTTTCTTTTAGTGCTTAATTAGCCAAAATACTTAGTACTGTAGCTATAGCAATTATAATGTTTGATACCACTATTATATGTAAGCATTTATTTCACAAAGGTAAGGTTATTAATATGTTTACCTATACCTACTATCATAATAAATTTCATGTGTTTGTGCTTTAATAATAGTATTATGGTCTCAGGATTAACCTTTTAAAGTGACTGCTCTTTTACTAAGCCTCAATCTCAAGTGCGCGACCTACCCAAAAAGATAAACCTAAACATAAGGCGAACGATGTTTCTATCGGTAGGAGGCGGCGGTACTGTCGCGCAACGTATTTGTGTACGCGGCGGTTTGGTCAGCGTGGTAATATTTATTCTTTTCTCTCTGAGAAGTCCAAAGACAGGAGATAACATAGACAAAAGTCAAATGATGTAATTCTATCGTGAGCAGGCGGCGCCACAGTCACAATAGACAGTTTGACACCATACCCGAATAATTCGAAACCACAACAAAAGAGCAAAATGACGATTTGTAAGAACTATTTATTAGTCCAAACAAATAAAGAAATTTTGACTTTTGACTTTGACTTTGACAACTGTTTTAAAGACTCTTCATTCTGGTCTTAAAAACCTAATTTATTTTAAATTACCTGTAAATTTCGATTTTTGTTCGAATTGTAACTGAAAAAAGTAGTTTAATTGGGTTGACAAAATAGTGACGTCATTTGCTTGTGGTGCCATACAAAATCTATGGGAGAGTTTCGTTTTGACAGTTTTAAAAAGTACGTCAATTGACTGTGGTGTCAACATGTCTATTTGCGCGGCGGTTTTCGTGAGCGCGGTGATTGTTCTTCTTCTCTCTATTTTGTCCAAACTCCTAACATAGCAAAGACAAAAAGCGAACGATGTGTTCTATCAACAGGAGGCGGCGCTAGTATCGCGCAACGTGTTCGTGCGGCGATTCTCGTCGGCGCGGCTGTTCACAGCAGGACGAATCCTGCACATCGCGCGGCGCAAGCGCATGGGCATAGAGAAGTAAGTAAAATACAACGCTACAGCTATACTTTCTTATCATACTCGTAGATCTAGCGCTTAACTCAATTCGGCATGGAAGGGGTGCCATTGAAATATTATTATTATGACGTGATTAAACATATAAATCTGAAGTACAGTCACGGAATGAAAAGGTTCGTCACTTTTCAAATTGATTCCTTCAACGAATCGCGAGCACATATTACCTTTAGAAACTATGTTACAGAATAATCTCGAGTTACAGAAAATAATCTTTAACTGATCGTCAGTAAAGTTCAAAATTATTCAGATCAAAGTTGTTTGACGATTTATCTTGTCAAGAAGATTATTGTGATTGATAAACTAAAACCTTCTTGTTGGTTCAACCTGCCATTATTATTTCTATAAAAAAAACTACATTTTGTAACATTGCACTGATGGGATAGAAAAATAAACAAGCAAAACCTTATTCGTTAGCAAACGTCATATTTATTTAAATGTTAGCAGCACTGTTTCTTGCACTGTTATGTTGGCAGGTTTGACTCTTACAGTAGGTACCTAGTGCAAGCGAAAACCGACACTAAGGTGACGAACCTTTTCATTCCGCGACTGTACATTTGAAATCTCGCAGATGTTTGACGTCCCAAAAACCACCTCAAGGGAGGTTCGAGGACGCTCCCATACTTCAGACACTGACTGACTTAAGCGCTAGACCTATAATTACACATTCAGTACAGCCCTGTAGCTATATTTTACTTAGCAATTCAATACTCAATAAGTTTATTGCTTCCTTATTAGTAATATAGGTGTTACAATGTGTTAATACAGATAATTAGGTAATTCTTTTTAACTCTACGTGAATCTTATGCCCGTTTTCACCATCAATCCCCTATTTTAAAGTGACCCCTATGGTAACACATAACAGGAATTTTGTTTTCATAGGGCTCACTTAAAAATTAGGAATTGATGGTGACAACGGGCATTAGTTCTCTTAATTGTTGTTACTCTCTCATTTCCATGTCTAATCAGTAATGAAGCGGATGAAGAAAGGTAAAGTTGTAAATATATAATTTTCGTTGAAATTTTTTATCATGTAGAGCGTGTAAATCCTTAGTATTAGTCTTTATGATGCCGTTAGTGTACAGGTTACAATTAAACCGACTACATACCGTGCATTCTTTTTGAAGTACGGAAACATATCTTTCTAGGCAATCCATTTGATTTAATACAAAAGCGCTAATTAAGAAACAAAAATATTTATTACTCTACCCAAATAAAAATGGAGATTAATTTATATGTTTGTTTACAGGAAAGTGCGCACCCACGAACCAACGTATGAAATGCGGTGGGCGTGTCCTGAAGACTTCATGGAACTGCAGGTCATGCCTCGCATGCTCCTCGACCATCTACCAGAGAACGTGCACCGCACCATACAGACTGTCATAGAGGAACGGCACACGTATCGGATCACGCACGTTGTGTAAATACACGTACACGTACTTTGTGTTTAGTGCAGTGCGAAACAATTGAAACGCAATTGAAACACTAGTGAAACGAATGTGAATGCGTACACGGTTGATTGAGAAGAGACAAATGACATGCGTTGTGAAGACCGCGCTGTGTGTGGATTTAAATAGAAACAAATGACAAGCGTTGTGATGCACATCACTTAAACGTGTCAATTGACACAAAACAATTGAAGATAGTTGATAATATAAAAGAAATACTAGCCAGAAAATATGCACCGCTTTACTTCGAAGACTACACATGGGTTGTAGGATGAAGCATGTTGTAAGTTCACAGTCGCTTCATGACGAATGCATTATGGCAAATTAAAAATGAGTAAAATGACACATCGAAGCTTACTTACACAATATGAAATTGACTGTAATGTAAACCCTAAAACGGTGCGGCAATAATACCTTGGCTAAGTAAATCGATGAAACCAAATAAACGAACTCTTAGAAAATAGGAAATACAGTCCATGACTACAAGAAATTTTCAAAGGCGACATGACGTAACCATCAATCTTTAAATTAAGTTATATTACTTTTAAAGAATATTGTAGTTTACTGTTGTAGTTAATATTAAACCGTTCTAGCAAATGAACGAACAAATCCGAGAGTAATGCCCGTTTACATCATCAATTCCTAATTTTTAAGTAAGCCCTATGACAACAAAATTCATATTATGTGTTAGCATAGGGGTCACTTAAAAATTAGGAATTGATGGTGAAAACGGGCATAAGTTATACATTTTAAGTAACGACTACGACCTAAACACCATCTAATTGTAGAATGGATTTGAATTTTGAATTTATGATCAAGATTCAGTACAAGTTATTGTTTAATTTAATTAAAGTGACCGCACTAGAATTAACACAATTTTAAAAAATGGGTGCTGCCCAAAGTTAACAAATGATCATTTAAGAACACTGACAATGTTTGACGAATCTCCTTATAAATTGAGTTCCTAGTATTATTCTATCGAAGAGAAGTAATAAAAAGACAGTTCAAAATACATACCAGTGGACACAGCAAGTAAAACCAGTATAATTTAGGATGATGTCAATGGTTTACAACACATGTAAGTAATTATGTATTTACGCTATACTTTAAAAGCGTTTTTCGTGTCATTATTACTGATGTGTTCTGCGAAGTATATGACTAAAGATATTTCCCAAAATAAGCTACGTAAAAATAATTGTAAGAGCGACAATGGTGGAGGCGAGTTTTGTCTTAGAATATTTAATTATTTGTATAAAAATAATGTACAGACAGTCATTCAGCTGCTGGCAGTTGATATGACAATAAATATTAATATTTTTGGGTATTTTGACATACAAAAATTTCTGTAATAAACGCCTGATTGTCTATGACGTGACACATACTCAGCTGTAAAATTGTGTTGAAAAAGTAGAGACCTATTCCAGGCGTTTGTGATTTTAATAAAATACACAAAATATAGTAAATACAACTTTCCAAATAACTATTTCTCATAAGATTGCTTACAAATAAATGTGAATCGAGTTGTATTGACCTAACATAGGTAATCTGAGAGCTACTAAGCAGACTCTATGAGGATAAATTCATATTACTTAATTAACATAAAATAATTATAAGAATTGAATCTATTGAAGCATTTATTTTTATAGTTCAAGAACAGTTTCTAATTTGTTTATAAGAGTGAATGCAGCTATGGTGGTGGATTCAACGTTTGAAAGTAAGGAATTGATTTATTTTTAAAATTTTAAATTAGACGTACCTACATTTTACAGATTTGGAATTTTGGATACATATTACTACTTAAATAATGTCATCGGCAAATTTCATTAATTTATCACCTGAGCAACGATCGGAATTCTAGCAAATTACTAAAATGCCTAGACGTGTTACAATTGTCTTTCCCAAACGAAACCAACATGTTAAATGATGACAAAGTAAAAGAATCGTACAATTTGCCAACGACAATAGTACACCCGACAAGAATACACCCCCTCTCTAAAAACCTTTTATGTAATGAACACTCTTTTTACAGACAAAAATAAAAGTTCGGAAATAAAATTTCCCACTACAATTTGTTTATTAAAACACTAGCAATCAATGACAAAATACGTGTCAAATTATTATGTAAAATTAAGTAAGAAATGTGAGAAGACTGTGATGATGTTATAGTATGATTATTGTTAAAGTAAGTGAAATGTTTATGGGCAGTTGAATGTGTTATATGTAAAGTTAAGTATTTTAGCAATTTGTATATAATACATATTAGTTTTAAGTCCTATATTGCTTTAGTTTCTGGGAAACAAAGCAATCACCTCGTCCCAGTGTAAGAGCCCCTACCGACTACAGAGTTTTAACCGTTATTTTAATCGGGCTGTTAATCAGTATGAAACTACGTACGCAGATTACACCGATTTGGTATCGGCCCGTTCCTTATACAAATTAGAAGCCGACCAAAATAACGGCTGATAAAAAAGTTTGTAGTCTACAGGGACTCTACATGTCCACATATCAGCGTACAAACGTTTTAATTCTTCCTCGATAACACCATGACCCCTGTCGTGTTTTCAAAATTACTTTGCTCAATCTTATGCAATTTTCGTTTGACTGGTGTAATTAATACTCATCACGCAATAAAACAATTGAAGTCCTATTTATGCAATATCTAGAAAAAAAAATTTAAAACCTTTTTTGTTAAAATGAATCTCAGTTAAAATTTTACACACAATATTTTGAAAGTACAATTTTACATTACTAAATTTTTAAATTTGACAGATAAATAAACATAATACGCAGTTAGGTTAAAAATGTCTCCTGGCACGCAAACAAAAATATTTTAACTACATTATAATTAGAAATGATATTAAAGTATGGTTCTGTTATAGGTAAAAGTCCACTGGGCCTAAATATATTAGAGTTTAATAAATGTTTTAATAATAAAACAGCGTTTCTTGTTGGGAAGAACTGAAACAGTGAAATCTCAATTTTGATATTCGCAAAAGTAAAAGGTACCTATTTAGTAGGGAATTTAGTGCAATGATTTGTATGGAGACCCCTCCACTTTGGTATAGAAGGCTCATTTTTGCAACAGTGGTTCTTTGGGTGCTCCTGAGTGGATTTCCGTCGGTAGACATCGGGAGCCCCCCCTGTGATAGCAGGGGGAGGGGGGGCAAGTTTCCTTCCGCCGCGCTTCACTTTAAGGCCCATATCTTCAAAACTATGGGTATTAGGGCAAGTGTGGTATCATTTTCGGATAATTAAAGGATGGGCGCGGGCTGTGTGCGCCAGCCTGGTGACGTCACTCACCCGTGGAGTTGCTGGTGAAGCTCTCGTCGCACACGATGGCGTCGTCGAGCTGGCGCGGGCTGTGTGCGCCAGCCTGGTGACGTCACTCACCCGTGGAGTTGCTGGTGAAGCTCTCGTCGCACACGATGGCGTCGTCGAGCTGGCGCGGGCTGTGTGCGCCAGCCTGGTGACGTCACTCACCCGTGGAGTTGCTGGTGAAGCTCTCGTCGCACACGATGGCGTCGTCGAGCTGGCGCGGGCTGTGTGCGCCAGCCTGGTGACGTCACTCACCCGTGGAGTTGCTGGTGAAGCTCTCGTCGCACACGATGGCGTCGTCGAGCTGGCGCGGGCTGTGTGCGCCAGCCTGGTGACGTCACTCACCCGTGGAGTTGCTGGTGAAGCTCTCGTCGCACACGATGGCGTCGTCGAGCTGGCGCGGGCTGTGTGCGCCAGCCTGGTGACGTCACTCACCCGTGGAGTTGCTGGTGAAGCTCTCGTCGCACACGATGGCGTCGTCGAGCTGGCGCGGGCTGTGTGCGCCAGCCTGGTGACGTCACTCACCCGTGGAGTTGCTGGTGAAGCTCTCGTCGCACACGATGGCGTCGTCGAGCTGGCGCGGGCTGTGTGCGCCAGCCTGGTGACGTCACTCACCCGTGGAGTTGCTGGTGAAGCTCTCGTCGCACACGATGGCGTCGTCGAGCTGGCGCGGGCTGTGTGCGCCAGCCTGGTGACGTCACTCACCCGTGGAGTTGCTGGTGAAGCTCTCGTCGCACACGATGGCGTCGTCGAGCTGGCGCGGGCTGTGTGCGCCAGCCTGGTGACGTCACTCACCCGTGGAGTTGCTGGTGAAGCTCTCGTCGCACACGATGGCGTCGTCGAGCTGGCGCGGGCTGTGTGCGCCAGCCTGGTGACGTCACTCACCCGTGGAGTTGCTGGTGAAGCTCTCGTCGCACACGATGGCGTCGTCGAGCTGGCGCGGCGCGGCGCGGCAGCAGCCCTCGGCGCCGCCGGCTGTGTGCGCCAGCCACGCGCTCCACCACTCGGCGCCCACCAGGTACCAGAATTGCCCCACCGAGTAACCCCGCTGGACTTCCCGTCGGAGCCATCCCAGCACTAGAATGGGTGGAGAAAAGACGATGAATTACAGGTTCATATGAAACAGTTAGAGTAGGCGCACACCGTTGATTTTTCGTCGGCCGATAGTTTAGTCGGGCAGTTGATCAGTATGGGCATGTATGGGAATGCGCACATTACGCCGATTCAATTTGGCCGATTCTTCATACAATTTAAAACCGAGCACAACTATCAGCCAACTAAAAATCAAAGGTGTGCGCCTACTCTTAAGATAACAAGGAAGCATTGCAGTATGTCCCTGAAAATTCTGCACCACGACTGAGTCACCAAGGTTCTCGACGCCGAGTCATTGGAGGGTTCAACCAGATTCCGTGCTTTTAAGAGCATTATTTTTTACAACCCAACAGATTTGAAGACGTTTTTGAACCATTCGAAATGTCAATTAATTTGATATTATTTGATCGAAAAGACAAAATAATTTATGAGTCCATCAAATCAAAAGACGTTGACGCAAATTATCGATCTCACGTTACATAAGACTACTCAGAAATAATGGTGAGTGAGCATTTATACACAACTTATTTTACATAATACAAACTCTTCGAATTTTGGAACTAGGCTAGAGATAATTGTAAAAACTAGATGTAGGATAATGGGACAACTCTATTTCAAACGGACTACATTGTCTCAGTCATTACTGATTTTATGAATGCACATTATGAGTGCAGTTAGGGGTGTCAAAATTGATAAAGGTTTATAGAATCGTCATTTTTTTTGTAAAGTGCTTAATAATATGGCGTCACTATTGTATGAGAAGCTGGTACTCCAAGAGACGTTATATGGTCGCCTTTTTATCTAAATAACTTTAAAAAACTAACCTTATATTTCATTTTAGGTCAGTCTAGGTAATCAGTTATGCAAATTACTATTTACGCTGCGTCATCGATACAGATATCGTTTCGATAAACGACGCACCGACGACGATATTCGTTCCAATTACGAGACTAAAGACAAACTTGATTGCCTATAATTACTCAAAAAACTCGAGTATTTTACTAACTGTGCAGATAAGTGCTCAATGAATTTGAACTTTAAGTACATAAAAATAAGGGGTATAAGCTGTATATGTCTCAATAATTCAGTACGAAGGCAAGTGCGATAAGTGATAAGAATTGGCTGCGAACGTATTTGTTGAACTATGTCTTAAAGGACGTTGCACTGTCTTTGCTACGTTGGATTACGAACTGAGAGAAAAATAACATTCCTCCTTGTGATGTGTTATGTAAATATGTACATAGGTATTTATGTCAGTTTTAAGTACTTATATTATTGCGTTTGAAACAAAGTATTTTCAAATAGTAGGTCTCATTTGCCTGTCTATTTTTTAAGTAATCTAACAGTACGTTTTCCTCTTCAACAACATTAATATTTTGGGCGCCATTTTCAATAATTATAGTAATATTGGCATTGCAATACAGACTTAAATAGATCTACTTGATTTCAAGTTGTTTCAGCTAATTATATCAAATATCAGTAGGAAAGTTTCACGTTGATAATGAGGATTTCACTTGTAGACATATCTTCAGGGTTGCCTGTTTTAAAATATCAAAATGACAAGAATTTGACACAGCTGATGTACAATTCTGTTATAAAACCGCTTAATAGATAATACAAACAAGAAAAAACTGCAAAAACAAGTGAAAAGCGATAACACACAAAAAGAAAGTTGAGATATCGTCCATCGTTTTATATTCGCTGATAACGGAGCACAATGCCAAGATAATGCGCTAGATAACTTCGGGCAGCCCTACCACATCCATGTCAAGCTTGTGACACTGGTACACATAGATAATTATGTTTATTCTCGCATTAAAATCAACAGGGCGCTAATTTTAGAACGCCGTAATGGCAGTTTTGCGAAGGTGTTTTTTTAGTTTTAATTGTACAACAAAACGTTTAATTGGGTAGTCTATGCTAGTGTTAGTACTCGTTATTCCGCTAACCTGGCATGCACAGTCACGTTTTTCATTTAAGAAAATGTTTACACTTGAGGTCAGAGGTTGGGATTGAATTCATACGGATACAAAACAATACATTTTAATAGGTGTTTCTCTTACAATGGATTAACTTCAACAGTCTTGACTAGAATCATTTTATCAATCTAACCAACAGTAAGTGCTTGGCCAGGCTGCATACGCGAGCGCGGCACGTTGTATTCAAACATGTGAAATCTTATTCGAGTGTCCATAGCGGCGCACGTGCACGTTTCATTTGTTTGACGCAACGCACCGCGGTCGCCTCGTGTTTATGTATGCAGCCTGGCCAAGCACTTATGGTTCGGCCAAACCAACGCGATCAGCCGGCGTGCAGCGATGGCGACCAGACTTAAATGCATTGATCGCCATCGCTGCACGCCGGCTGATTGCGTTGGTTTGGCCGAACCTTTAGGCGGGTTTTAGAACCGCGCTGAGAACTCGCTGATTGTCAGCGCTAACAGATCATATGACCAAAATGTATGTCATTAAAGGAAACATTCCCGAGCTGATCGCTAGGAGCCGACGTAGGATACATTTCGGCTGTCAGCGCCGACGATCAGCGTGTGTCAGCGTGATTCTAAGGCGGGTTTTAGAATCGCGCTGACTGCTCGCTGATCGTCGGCGCTGACAGATCAATATGTATGTAATTGAAGGGAACGTTCCTGAGTGACGCTGATCGCTCGGCGCCGACGCTTCATACATTTCGGCTGTCAGTGCCGACGATCAGCGTGCGTCAGCGCGATTCTAATACCAGCCTTAGACCTTGAACCACGCTATAAGGGAGGGTCTAACAAGACCTAACTCACTCTTATGAGGAGTCCTCCTGCAGAGCCTCCTCACACTCACCGATGTCCCTCTCCTGGTGCTTGCACTGCGGCCGGAGTCCCAGCACAATGTGGCACACCTCGAACAGAAGCTCTAGGAAGGGAGTGACGAGCGTATCAGCACTCTCCACGCTCCAGATCAGGAAGTCTTCTTGCGTGAGCGCCACGTCGTTGCTGATCAGACCCTCGCTCTCTGACTCCTGCTGAAGAAACATTGTGGTTAGTCATTAATAGAACTTCCAGAACCGTCCAGAGTATCCAGCTCCATCTATTTGGATCGGATGTATTCGTCTGAACATTGATGCACTGTATTTAAACCAAGAACTACGTTCATATTAGCTTCTGTGTAACATATCCCTTGTGACATGCAAAACAGAATCTGAATTTTGACAACTATAACCGGGACTCCGTTGCGCCTGCATTTAACCCAATTGTATTCAGAATATAATTTCCTCGTAAGACGTCAACACTAGCCATACATAATGCAAATTTGTCTTAAAGTAATTTAAATATAAACGGGAATACAAAATTCGTTTATCGAGCATTTGTGACGTCAATAACTGGTTTGATTTAGGTCATGGTACCAGTACAAAAAACGATATAATTTTGAAACTAAGGTGACAATAACTGCCTGATCGACACTTACCATCAGGTGAGATACAGGCCAAGAGCTTCCTCGTTGTGGATAAAAAAAAACGCAGGGATACTAGGATCGAGTCTCGATCAGGCTAGGATGCGCACCGCGATAAACTTTTTTGAGGCATTTTATCGATTTTGCATGATAAGCACATACATTTGTCGTCTTAAATCGTCACGTATCCTAGCTCGACAGGTTACTTCCACAAATGAATTGGCGTACAAAAAATTAGCGTCATCAAGATTGTCTTTTGTAAAACAGAGGGTAAAATTGTTGCATACTCATTGTGCATAGACTGTCGCATATTTAGGGTACCTAGTCGTGAAGACTTCAAATTTAATTATGTCATATTAGTTTTTACAACGTAGTTGACTGCATGCAAAGGCATGGCATAGCAAATAATACTTCTTATAATTATAGCATTTAGTTAGATCACATTTGTTTAGCATCAAATGTAACCCTATATTATGTACACAGTAAACACCTAATTGGAAAATCACCGTCGTCACATTATTTATTTTTTCTGATCACGATTACTCACCTGTTTACACATCTCAATGTAAAAGGAAATGTGTTCGTTTGAATGCTTGACGAGTACATGACTCACTAAATTATTATCCAATTGTTACTTTAACAAATCAAAGTACGGTGCAACTATCGATTCTCCTTTTTAATGAAATTAAAAAACCGAGGAGGTTCCCAATCGATTGTATATTTTTTATGTTCATTACCTTAGCCATTTATGTACTAATTTGAAGAATATTCTCTGAAAATATGATAATATCACGTCTGAATGTATATGACGTAGCAAGCTGGTCTTGAAGATGCGTTTTACTCCTATCTTAGAGGGTTCGGCGCGCTCGCGCGATTGTTTTTTGTCACAGTGACAGTATGTCTCTTTTCTTTTCTTTAAAATTGGAGTAAAAGAAACAGATATACTTATACTATCACGAATCATACTGTCAAGGCGCAAGGTTGCATAAGTTGTGGAAGTCAGACACCGGCAGATAATTACACTAATTTATCGCTGATGAATGTTTATTTCGTATTTTTTACCTTAGCTTAAAATGACCGTCATTTTAATTATTTCAACCATTAAAAACTGACGTTATCAATGAATAATATAAATTCATTGATAAGTTTAATGTTCTGAAGCCACCTATATGATTCATTAATCGGTTCAGATTCAAATTCACAGCATGAAACACAAACAAAGATACAAATCTTTCTTAATTGTACGCGTAACTTGAATGCAAATGCAGGAAAAAATAATGTAATGAAGAGGATAATAAATTATTACGAGAAAGGTACACATTCCAGCTAAACAATGCGACTCAGTCAAGGCTGCAGTCATCATAACCATCACCTGTATATCAAGTTTACCTATCTATAGTATTTATTTACCTAACACACATTTCACTAGCATTACAGGAAAACCCCAATGCATCAGTGAATTAAAAATACATAGTTTATTTAATCAATTTAGATTGTTTAATTTACACAAAAAACTCTAACGAAGTAAAACTATTTGATAGTGACAAATCGTGTGAAGAGGTACCTATCTATTTTCAGAAATTATCATAGGCTATCTGTTAATCCGACTAATACACATTTATTTTAGTCCATTTCCAATGTCCCTTCTTCCAGAGAGCTGTAACAATTTATAAACTAGACTACTAGATAAACTAAATTTAGTTTACACGCGAAACGCCCTTGAACTTAAACCTGCAATTGGTTGGATATCGATCGACTTACATCGATACTTGATAGTAGAATTACATTTGAGTGTCGTTTTAGAAAAGGGCCATAGAGAAAGCAGGTCTCAGAATATAAACATGGCCTTGAACTACATAGTTTCTTAACAATATAGCAATATTATGCAACTGACACGTCTGTGAGAGCCACTAGTGTTCTACAAGTCGAGTACTTTACTATAAATTGTATTATTCGATACATAAAACCATGAACAGCATCATTCGTATGTTTTTTTAAATAAAGTTAACCCATCGTGGTGAGCTAAATATGCTTGTGTTACGAGTAGGTTCACCACAACACAATAGTAAAACGGCGATCGAACCAGCGTTCTCGGATCACGAGTCGGCCAGTGAGACACCTTCACGGTTCACGGTAAACATAAACCTGACTATTTAAGGTTTACGAGATATTCAGCACTAGTAAAAAGGCATTATTGCAACTAAGACTAAGAGCTAGTGAACGCCAGACCTACGTCATTTTATAAAAGCTAAAAGTTTGTCAGCGTATGCTCCCAATATAGGATAGAATGTTGGTGAATCATGAACTTTGGGTCATCGTGGCTTTGGCAGCTATCCTAAAACAGACAGTTTTGACAGTTGCAACTCCTTGCCAGACAGTAGGAAAATGACGTAGGTCTGGCGTTCACTAGCTCTTAGTCTATTATGGGAAGTACACGGTGATATTCTTGACAGGCAAGCTGAAATTAAACCGTATTAAACAGCATCATCATGACGCAACAAGAAAAACCTATTACCATTTTGAAACGCATGTAAATCTGTGGAGCGATTTAGCATCTATCATTGTCTGTAGTTAAGTCGTTTACGATGTTTTTATATAATTAGACCAATTTGTTTTACCTACTTAATCCTTCTAAATACGTTTCGACTTTGTATTTCTTTTATGTCTACTTTGTGTGGCGTGCTATAAAAATCATGCATAGAATCTATCATCTACATCGCCGTGTGAACAGGCCCTAATCATTTATTTCTCGTCAGCGCATTTGACCACTTGCGTCTCTTTAATTTGCATTAACTCGTGCACATATGGAACAATAGTCATAATTGTTACATACACTTGCGTTTTCATACACGTCATGCTTGTTCTCAACTCTAATACAGAAGACAGCACGTCAAGCTAACACGGCTTTTTATACAGTCGTAATAAGAGCGGTTTTGCGACAAAAATGCATAGTCCGTTGTGTTGTTGTCTGTACTTTATGCAAACATGACAATGACATTTTTCTCGATCTTTCTTCATACAGACAGATTACGATTCAAAGTGCCTAAACATTAGTGTAATATGCACATATCATTCCATCGTTTATTATGTAGAATTTCATTAGGCCACTGCTGTCATGTTTCTATCAGAAAGATTGGACTGTACACATGATTATGGAAGTACTTCAAAAATAACATTGTTGATTTGAACGCAAAATATCCCAGATTTTTCTAAACTGTCTGTCTCTATAAAATTAATTACATAGTATGATATTTAGGAATAGGCTTGAATGAGTACACACAACTTTTGGGCAAAAGGGACCGCTATGATAGCCTCCTAACCACCCATGACCTAAATTGCGTTTCCAATGGTTTTGATGAAACCGGCATCGATTTCCGTCCATTCATTGCTTTAAGTAATTGCTTCATTATCACTAGTCATTTCACTGATTTTATCGATGTTAGTTGTAAACTGTTCGGGGTCATAAAATAGGATTTATGTTAACACAGCAAAACAGCGACATTATAACTTGATAAACTCTCAGTCAGTCTGTCTCAGAGGTTCACCAGCGTTTTAGCATACAGCTTAAAGGTCTTATCGAACATATCCGTCACCATAGGAATGATATTTTTTCAGCAGCAGACCTGTCAAGAGCGACTGATGATGATCTCACTCACCTCGTTCAGAGTGACGATATTTTCTTCATCTGCCTTGGGCCCGAGATGAAACATGGCCTTCTTGGGCGCGGGAACCAGCTTGCCCTTAAGGTTCACCAGCACCACTTCTGGGTCGAAACCTTTGTCCGCTTGCTCGGAGTCATTGGTGTCGGGGGTAGACGCTCTTGAACCTATAATAATAAGGATGTATTAGTATTTCCTGCTATGGGTATTATTGTACAGGTTATTTAAACTTTAATGTGACATAAATCATAAATGAATACATAAGACGTCATAATGTTTTTTTTTATTAAGTGGCAACCAAACCTCTCTGGGAGGTTTCAACAAAATGTTATAATGCACTCTCTACAAGTTCATTGCCAATGCCATTATGAAGTGAATAGCAATTGTGTGCAAATGATGGCACCAGAGGACGCACTTTAGTGAAGTGGATATGTCATAGATTATTTCACAAGAAAACAAAATTAGTGTAAAAATAATCGATTTCCAGTGAAGGTCAACTGGCATTAGACCCGCATCGAAATTAATCAGAAGAACCTAGGAGGAGTTCGAAGTTAAAGTTCGCCTTCCCTCCATTGCAAAGCGGATGCTAGGTGACAGCTCATGTTAATCAAATCAAATGTCGTTTAATTTACCNAAATACTGCACAGTATTTAGTACACCATTTTCTTTATTTTTGTCCATCATACACAAGAATACGCGTGCGTGAGTCAATGTTCGCTCGTATGTGACGCCCTGTCGAATAGTACTCTTGTAGGGGGCAATCGTGCGTGTTTTGTTTTCGATGTAAACTCGCGGAGATGAACAGGCCTGATATAAGCAACAATAGAGTTTAATGTTACATCATACACTTGCGTTTTCATATACGTCATGCTTGTTCTCAACTCTAATACAGAAGACAGCACGTCAAGCTAAAACGGCTTTTTACACAGTCGTAATAAGAGCGGTTTTGCGACAAAAATGCATAGTTTGTTGCGCTGTTGTCTGTACTCTATGCAAACGTGACAGTGACATATATTATTTCTCGATCATTCTTTATACAGACTGGTGGGAGAGATTACGATTCAAACTTTTTATTCTTTTTTTTTATGTGACAGGAGGCAAACGAGCAAACGGATCACCTGATGGTAAGTGATTACCGTCGCCCATAGATACCCGCTGTCTCAGGGGCATTACATGTGCGTTGCCGGCCTTTAAGGTGAAGATACGCTCTCTTCTTGAAAGCTTGCAGGTCGTATCCGTCAGGAAACACCGCAGACGACAGTCCATTGCCTAAACATTCGTTTAAATGCACATATCATTCCATCGTTTATTATGTAGAATTTCATTAGGCCACTGCTGTCATGTTTCTATCAGAAAGATTGGACTCTACACATGATTATGGAAGTACTTCAAAAATAACATTGTTGATTTGAACGCAAAATATCCCAGATTTTTCTAAACTGTCTGTCTCTATAAAATTAATTACATAGTATGATATTTAGGAATAGGCTTGAATGAGTACACACAACTTTTGGGCAAAAGGGACCGCTATGATAGCCTCTTAACCACCCATGACCTAAATTGCGTTTCCTATGCTTTTAATGAAACCGGCATCGATTTCCGTCCATTCATTGCTTTAAGTAATTGCTTCATTATCACTAGTCATTTCACTGATTTTATCGATGTTAGTTGTAAACTGATCGGAGTTATAATGTACTATTCATCAACGCAATAAAATGTTAACACAGCAAAACAGCGATATTATAACTTATTAGTTTATGGTAAAAATATATCACTAAGTACATAATGGTAGTAACGTTGCCGTTCTACATTATTAATTGAAAATCTATCGACATACTCGCGTGGGCGCACATGTGTCTGTATCGACGATGATGATCCGACTTTGATTTCGCATTCGCGATGAGGAGGGGCAGACTCGATCAGTTGAGGAGAGCCGTAATGTAACACAGAGCACACGCATCGGGAGATGAAGATTCTAATGCGTCGGAAGTTCGAACCGGGCAGCCGTGCATGTTTTAGCGTACAGCTTTAAGGTCATATCAGACTTATAAACTCTGAAAGGGATCAACAACGTATCGCCTTTCGCGCGCTGTCAATTGCGAGGTTAGGCGTTTACGTTACGGTGCAGATAAGTGTGCGTTGCAGTATGGAGTTTCATACAAAGAATAGTGACCGACTCGAGTTGATACGGTTACGATCCCTTTCCGGGTTGATAAATGTGTCCTTAAAAAAGGTCTTAAAAGGACCCAATTCATCATAAGATATTTTTTCAGCAGCAGACCTGTCTAGAGCGCCTTATGATGGTCTCACTCACCTCGTTTAGAGTGACGATATTTTCTTCATCTGCCTTGGGCCCGAGATGGAACATGGCCTTCTTAGGCGCGGGAACCAGCTTGCCCTTGAGGTTCACCAACACCACTTCTGGGTCGAAACCCTTGTCTGCTTGCTCGGAGTCATTGGTGTCGGGGGTAGACGCTCTTGAACCTATAATAATAAGGAGTATTAGTATTTCCTGCTATGGGTATTATTGTACAGGTTATTTAAACTTGAATGTGACATAAATGAATACATAAAACGTCATTATGTTATAAGGCACTCTCTAACAAGTTCATTGTCAATGCCATTATGAAGTGAATAGCAATTGTGTGCAAATGATGGCACCAGAGAACGTACTTTAGTGAAGTGTATGTGTATATCATGTCATAGATTTATTTCACAAGAAAACAAAATTATTGTAAAAATAATCGATTTCCAGTGAAGGTCAATTGGCATTAGACCCGCAACGAAATTAATCAGAAGAACATAGGAGGAGTTCGAAGTTAAGGTTCAACTTTCCTCCAGTGCAAAGCGGATGCTAGGTGACAGCTCATGTTAATCAAATCAAATGTCGTTTAATTTACCTTTTTTATGTGACAGGAGGCAAACGAGCAGACGGATCACCTGATGGTAAGTGATTACTGTTGCCCATAGACACCCGCAGTCCCTAAATGCGTTTCCGGCCTTTAAGATGTAGATATGCTCTCTTCTTGAAAGTTTGTGGGTCGCATCGGTCTGGAAACACCGCAGACGACAGTCCTTTCCACGGTTTGGTTGTACAGGGCAGGAAGTTTCTAGAGAAACGTACTGTTGTGTACTGCCAACCATCTAAAACTCTAAGTGATGGGCTACCTTGCTGCTTGAGGGCTTCGTTGGCGACGGTACAAAGGATGCCCACCATGTCCACCAGCTCCTTCTTGTTCAGGACCCCGTCCCGGTCCATGTCGAAGATCTTGAAGCAGACTGCAAAGAAAACTTGAGGTTAGATGTCTTTGAATAAGAAACCTGGATCGTGAATGCCTTATGTCAAATATCTAGTGTTTAAGGATGGGTTGCACCATCTTACTTTAACTTTGACAAACGTCAAAAATCCGTCAAACTCCATACAAAATTCACCGGTTACCGTTATATTTACCGTCAAAGTTAGGTGGTGCAACTCAGGACTCAGCCTAAGAGAGTTAACTGTACGTCTACGCAACAATATAAATAAATAAAAAAATAAAAATACGAAAACGTGGTATTATACACGATATTTATTTCCATTCAATACACATAGTTACTTATCGTTCCTGTATCGAATAATGCACACATAAGACAAAAAAACGTGTGTAACTACTAACAAAACTAGATTTTCAACTGTATACCTAATAAATAAATAAATAAAAGTACCCCGTACAAAAAAGAGCCCTATTGGGACTGCACCACAGGCCTAGAGGCCACACCTCACCACCTCACCACCACCACACCACAGGCATAAAGTTTCGTTATCGCTTCTTAAATTATGGAAAAATTATCAATAAAACTCCAATACTTTTTTGTTGTACCTACATCGTACATACATACTATCTCCTCATTGTGTCGTTCAAAGATCAAGGTGATGAAAATTAAAGTTCTGTGTGAACTCATACCTAAAGATGCTAGATACAAAANAAGGTGATGAAAATTAAAGTTCTGTGTGAACTCATACCTAATGATGTTAGATACAAAATACGTTAATAATAAAAATAGAGGTAAACAGTTCTATTTTCCGCATTGAGATCTTAGTAAATTCGTTATCCTTTAAAGTTGTAAGAATGGAAGCTACAACTTCCTCACTAAACAAGGAATTAGGTGAGCATTTCGTAACAAAATACATAATGCATATTTCCTTAACATATTAAGGCCACGTTTGTACTTGTTTGTAAATTGCTTTTAACACCAAAAGATATAGCGCATTTTTTCACTTGGACACGAAGAAGCAAAGAAAAAAGAAGATTCGCATGATAAGTAAAAATGGCAGCAGTATCAGATTAATTGGGATCCCTAATGAAACAGATTTTTGATAGTAGAAGTCAAAATTAGCTGATTTGCAATTGATTGGACTCCTTTCTTATCACCTCTTAAAATTAGACTACGTAGTGAGTAGGTATTGAATATACCACATCTGGTATATTATGTTATAGTGTTATGAATAATTAATTCGCACGCAGCGACATTGTTAGATAACGGTTATCAGTATTGTATAATAATACGGCCAATAAATTAAGCGGCGTATTGTGCCGGTACACAATAGGTACACGTTACGGCCCGAGGACGTAGTGAGACGGAAAGCCTTGGGAGCAAGGTCGATTCCCGATGAGGGTCAAGTAATATTAGACTCGGATTTTAGTGGGTAGCCCCGCCCTCCTGGCTGGGAAAGTCCTACATAACCCACTGACTGTCCCCATCGGCCAGTGGGTATGCGCAAAGCATTTCCCGACGAAAAAAAAGGCATATAGCATACTAGCTTTCCGCCCGCGGCTTTGCCCGCGTGGAATTTTGTCTGTCACAGAAAAACCTTATCGCGCGCGTCCCTGTTTCAAAAACCGGGATAAAAACTATCCTATGTCCTTTACCGGGACTTAGGCGTGAAAGCGTGACAGACGGACAGACAGAGTTACTTTCGCATTTATAATATTAGTATAGATAGTAGTGACATAGGACGTGACAGAGCATACACGTCTGAAGCATATCTAGTCTCGCTGACGCTTGACGTCACAAAATATACTTTATAAATAAATACTTTCTTTCTTTCTTTCAAAAAACCTCTTTCGTGTCACTCCTATAGTCAAGCACTGATTCAATTAATGTATGTGAACCTGTAAAATTATAGGTACTGGTACATATAAAAACAACCTAGACAAATCATCAAGGATTTATAACCAAGAAGAAAGAATGATGCCATGATATTAACCTTATTTGGTAGACATACTTGTACTACGTATTTGCATATTTTTAAATGTCCATGATTTCTAGATAAATATTATTTTAACCCAGTAGTGTTAATCAAATTAATATTCTCGTCAAACAAAAATATTACCGAAAAAAATTACCAGCCAGATCAACATGAGGATTTTCCAATAATTAATGTTAATTAACGTGACGACAAAACGTTTCATCGTGGAAATAATATTAATAGACATTTCAAACAATAGGTTTTTGTGTTTTAAGAACAGAAGTTTCTAGTAATGCATGAGTAATATTGATAAGTATCTATTTTTGTTGTTTTGATGGTGGAGGCAGATACTATGTCCGAATGTACAATACATACATGCATGACACCTGACGATTGACACGTTACTAGAAGAAATGTATCATGTACCAGATATGAAATACTAAAAGCAACAACAATCAATTGGCCTAACACTAGGCGCAGACCACCGATTTTTAGTTGGCCGATAGTTAGACCCGATTTTATTTTGTACGAAGATTCGGTGTAATGTACGTACTTCCATACATGCCCATACTGATCAACTGCCCGACTAAACTATCGACCGACGAAAAATCGATGGTCTGCGCCTAGGCTAAATATCCTTGACATCGTTCATGCCGGTGACATTCCCATAGCAGTGAGTTTAGCTATCATGAAATTTTATTCTATTTAACCTTCTACCCTGGCCTTGAACAAAACCAAGAATCAACCCTGGCGAAATAAACCATGGCCTTAAAGAAACAAGAGTCAATTGATAAAACATCCTAGATATGTCATTGTCAGTCTTAAGTCAGAGGTAAGGAGGAAGCGCGTTGGAGGAAGTCCGAATTTGTCAGATTAGCGCAGATCTTGACACAGCCAGGTCATTGGACAGGGTCAAAGATGGCGGCGTAGAGGACAATGGAAGGGTGGCATAGACTATGGCGGAGTGAACAACCCTAGCAGGCTATGATATTAAGGCACGATCCTTAATATAAATATAGTCAATAAATGTGGATACATTTATTGTGGTTATTTCTATTTATTTAAACCGGCAGACAGCGGTGACTGAGTTTTTTGTAGCGCTTCTTTTCAGTAGTTGCCAAATGTTGGTCTCGAAGCGCTGGTAGGGCAAAAAGAGTATAAGACATTTGAATTTGAATTTGACTTGTAAAAGCTCCATTAGAGCAACTTTGCATGAAAAATAAGTTATTTTAGCAAAACTGCTAGAAAGACTAAAAAGTCCCGAAAATTAGATGAAAAGGTTCGAATCTAAGTAACTAATGTAATTGCTATAATTAGAAATGTTTTCAGCTGCACCACAATAGACTTTTTTTCTGTACTACACAGCAATACAGACTTTTAAGAATTAATATGTATTTATAATTAATTAGGTATAATGAATACATTTTTTACTCATTTTTATTTGCGTTGTATTACAATATCTCAAGCACCTAGCAAATAGATGTTAATTTTGACTCGTAAAATTCGTTTTCATTTATTATTTATGTATAATTGAAACAGATTATAAAACTAATAGGTTATTAGTAATAACACAGACGCGAAAACGAGGCACATTACAAGTAAAAAGTCGTTTAATAATGGTAGTAACATCAATTAAACACTTCAAACAAGGCAGACGACGCGATTACGCGCTCGAGTGCGTATCGTACTTTATGAACGTTTCGTTCGTCTAGTCGGATCCAAGCGTTCCTGTCGTTCATACTGAAATTTTGACATGAGCGATAGCGACAGACATCCAAGTATATCCTCCAGTCTGTTGTCAATTGTCCATAGTAGTTTGTATAACTATCAAAAAGAGAGTTAAGTAAGGTAATTTTAGCATGTTGGTTGCAAATCACAGTCACAACTAAATTTTATATCTTCTTTAGAGNGAACTCTATCCTTATTGTCGGGAATCACGATATGACACAAAACAAAGCTCGGAAATTTCTATACAGTGGTTATGCCATTGTCAGCCAATGAGCAGGTTTCCTTACAACTTTTTTCCTTTATTACTATTTCTTAACAATATCAGTTTAAGTTAAAATTACTGTTTTATTGGTTCTGAAGTTAAGTCTCATAATTATAACCTCAATAAAATTCTTAATCATCTATTTATTCAACTACAAATTATGAATACAAACCGGGTGTCTTTTTTACAATAAACTATTACAAAAGATTTGATAAAACACTTGATAAAGAACAGTTTCTCATGTGTAAAAGATGTAAATTAAGTAGGTATACCTACACAATTCAGTAAAAATTTTAATTAGTGTCGGATCGTTACGCAATTTATTTTTACATATAAAAAAGTTTCTTCACGTTCCCAGACATGAGTTAGATAGATATACGTAGGACGTAGGTATATACTCGTATTTAAATACATACAAAATACCTACCTGAAGTCAGAAATATTATGATTTTATGTAAATCCATCGAGTCGAAGATAAAAGAAACAAAACACAGTCTTAAACCTTACAGTATTCCCTAACTAAATAAACAGGTAGTTATGTATTGTCTTAACTAACAGCTCAAACACTATTCCTAGCCTTAGCCGTTGTAGTTTAGTTTAGCTTCCATAGCTTACACAGTTTTCTACAGTTATATGCGAACTGTAAACTATACAAACACTATGGGACTGCGTCAGCAGTAAACAACCGACTTATGACTAGAAATAGTAAAACTTAGATTAGCTTCTGGTCTGCCATCAATGGACCCATAGACATTATTTAAGTGCTGCTGAGACCATAAAGAGTTCCGTAGGCAGTTGCCGATACGCAGCGCATAATCAAGTTCCGTACGGGTCACACGCACAGCGGACTTCCGTACTGAGTACTGTGACAGCTGACAACCGTCACTCAGCAGGAATTGCTGCACAATAGCGCGCTTGGATTTATGATTCGGGTCGCTAAATTCAAACTGTGCTACAGATTTTTAATTGAATCAGTAATTGGGGTCTTCCGTGATTCAGTGGCTCTATACTTTTGATTTCTACGTGGGATACATAGTGTAAAATATGAGTAATATATGTAATTAATTTGTTTCAAACTTGATTGTTCGAAAAAAAAAAAAATAAACCCTATCACGGAATAGGCAACTATGTATTAAGCTGAGATGCACCATCTTACTTTAACTTTAAAAACGTCAAAAAATTTTCAAAATCCATATAAAAGCAACGCGGTTATTGTTATAGTTACAGTTAAAGTAAGTTGGTGCAACTCAGCCTTATACTAGAGGTAATATACCAAATATTCACTACAGCGAGTGTGGCTAACATACCAAGGACTTTTCAGAGCATATTTTATGCAAGTCCTAAAAATATAATTTCAGCCTCAAAGGTATTTGCACAGCTGCACTTCGCAACTTTGCATCAGGCGGATTGTACGACACAGTACATAGTATCATGTAGAGTTGATTGATGTTATCGCATATTCGGCGCTAATCCACCGGGAATTTATCGCACACGAGACAATACTCGAATCGCCCCGATAACAGGCACTATATCAGAATATAATTACTCTTTAAGGGGCCTTTACACCCGACGATCTTTATCTTATAGAGATAGGTTGTGCTGAGCGCTCGGATTGGACTTTCTTGAAGCAAAAACCGTTCGGTTATCTAATGGACTTCATACACAATGATAAGACATTGTTGCAAAGTAACAATAAAACGGTAATTAATAGAATACAAAAGATGCAAATTATAAATCAACTAACAGCGACTACAGATGATAAAGGAAACTATGACACAGATTTTTACGGTGCTTTTTTCAGCATTGGCACACAATTATTTGTTATTGTGTTAAAGTTAAGTTGAGAAGTGTAAAGAAGCTTTTAATAGGGATTAATATTTCATGTTAGCCTTTTGTTATGATGGTCCCGTCGCATGAAGCAAATATTCCTTTGAAATTTCACAGTTGAAGGCAGTGGTATGTAGGGATAGATTTAGCACGAGCAATTTATTTACTGAATGCAGCTGGTTATACTGTACTCATGCACTTTTATATTCCAGTATTTCCAGTCGTGTCGTGTAAACGCGGCCGGATCCTACCTGCAGCCGTTGACGTCACCGATAGCGAGAGTCAACAGCAGTGACATTGCATCTGCTGAAACTGAGTTTATGCATGACTTATACAAACGCGTCCGTCAGCCAGACGATAGGTACTAATAGGTAGGTACGTACGGAACCTCCCAACTGTGGCAGATTTTTTTCTATACACCGATTTTTCCCAGTTTTATCTTAGCCGGTATTCCCACAGTTGAGAGGTCAGACGATATTGGTTTTGATGCCTTTTACTAACTGACTTTAGTTGGACTTTGGAAAAAATGTTGATCCTATTTTCTTTTCTAGGAATGCTCGTTCGTTCGTTTCAGCCAACTGACGTCTACTGCTGGACAAAGATCTCCCCCAAGGATTTCCACAACGCCCAGTCCTATGCTGCCTGCATCCAGGTGCTTCCCGCGACCTTCACGAGATCTGCGGTTCACCTAGCCACTAGGTCTAGTAGTAGGGGGGCACACTACTTCTTCTAATGAATGTACAAAATTACAATTATGCATTTAAAATTCCTTTAAATGTTGAGAAATGGGAATAGTTACCATTTTACTGCATGTAGACAAAAAGGTTTGCCCATTCTTTAGTTACTAAGAATGAACGATTTACATAATTTAAACTGATATCTACATATTCTACATACACACAGCGACCTTCGAGTTATCATGAAATCTTTATCAAATCCATATTAGCATTTTATCTTAGTTACTATGCATCCATAATAATGCAGCTGGTACATAATTCCAAAAAAAGCTTCATATTATTTTAGTGCCAGAGAAAAATATCTTTGTTATTGACTTTGGACCCGCAGGAAAAGTGATATAGGTATAGGCACAGAATAATAATAAGTACTACGTACAGAAGTTTTACTTCGCGAAGGTATTTAAAAAAATGTATGCTCAATGTCATTACCAATATGGTGTAATTCACTGGACTTAGCTGTCCCAACGGTCACATTTTACAAAGAAGAACATTAAACAAAGAACAAGAATGAAAAGATGGTGAGTCAACACAATGTATTTCCTTCCTTTTCTATGTGTCTGCGTTATCACAACCTTGTTATATTATTTACAATCAAATAAACGTCGGACAATGTTATTTTAGCAAAAACAAAAGGCCTTTTTATCTGTCCTCGTTCATAATTTTGCCATTCTCAGGCGTTTTTCGTACAGTAAAACTTAGACGATTATCTTTTTGTCATCGTAATTTTTTTGGTTGGCCAGTTTTCTTGAAACGACTGCGCGTTGATTGACCCAGCATGCATCACCAAGTCGCAGAATTTTGCTCATTTATTATCCCAAGACAGAGGGAAATATCTTTTTTCATGTATGTAAGTAAACTTTGTGTAAAGTATCTAAAACAGCATTACTATCTATTTAACTATTATTTTATAGAAAGTATTGTTCCTCAAGAAACACATAAAATACTCTTTCAATACTTAAAATGAACTAATTCGATGCAACTAACGTCATCCTATCTAACGCAGCGCCCCGTCGGGTCCGCTCATTACCATTCTGTATTGTCATCACTCGCATTCTAATGCGCGTGCGTTCAACAACTATAGTGAATTACTTTATAGTACCACTACAGTTGCGATTGCAGTGCGACGAAAACAGGGACATAACCCAATGAATTACGGCCGATAATGGTTTGATTGGTTCGATCTACATACAAGTGAATATTGAACATGACACACATTATGTATTAAATAGTAAGCAATAATAAACAACTTCAGTGTAAACATTATCATAAATGAGCAATAAATAGATAAAAGCTAATATGAAAGAAACAATCTTCAATTTCAATATGATATACATACTTACATTCCTTTTCAATTCTTTAGTGGACGAAAGAGACGATAACAATGTATTCAGTTATTTGTCTCATATACAATACATAATTCAACTGTATAAATGCTTCCTGAAATTGTTAATTGTAGAAGCTGTTTTTCTGTCCTCTGAAGTACAAACGTACTCGTATATTCCGTTCTTTTAAACTTAACACACAATAACAATTATAATACACAGTAAGTAACTCCACAAGGTGGACCGACTACTTTATAAAGGTAGCAGAAAGGCGCTGGATGCAGGCCACTACCAATCAGCCACTATGGGAATCATTGGGGGATGCCTGTGTACAGCAGTGGACGTCTTATGGCTGAAACGATGATGATGAGGTAACTAATAATTCATCTTCGAGCTTAGATGACGATCATTTTTGAGTTTGAGTAGAGTTTAATAGTAGAGCTAAGTGCAATGACTTGTATAAACTATTTACAACCTTGACAAAAAGCTAGATTGCGTAAACACCATAACAAACTACGTGTTATCACCGCTGGTGCGTTAAGAGCGGCAAAAAGTCGTAATGGCCGCGTGCATTCGAGCGATATGCAAGTTTATCAGTAGTCAGTACAAAACACACTTAAATAAAACCTGAGCGAACCAAAGTCATCGAGGTAGAGCAAATGAACTGATCACATTCATCTTATAAAACCTACTTTACTGAAGAAAACGATTCACATTGCAAATATAGGCGCTCTATAATGGCTATTTCGTCCCAGTACTAAAACCCTTGTGAATCCAGGATGTAGATCCTGCCTGACACTTTCCATTGAACTTGCGACGACTTAAAGCTTCAAGGCTAAATTAGTGGAAAGTTAAGTTCCGAGTATTATGAAGGTCGTGTGCCAATATTAATCAGAATAATTCAGGATCTAGTGTGTGTTTTTCCTTTAGCGCAGCGATATTTTAGAAAATATCTTAACTGCAGATGAATTGCTCTTTTTTGGTGTGTACCTCATGAATGAATGTAAGTAGAGTATGAAAGATAACATCTTTACAATTATGTAAAAGAAATTGTGTAAGTACCCTCTTTTCTCAAAGTATATTCCATTCACGATAGCGCAACAGTCAGCATATTTTATCGATTTCGCAGATATCGATAAAACGCTGTCAATTTTGAATTTATTCCAGCGAATATTGAGGAAAATTCGCTTTAGCGATAACAATATAATTATCCGCTCAATCGTAAGCATTAACAACCATCAACATTATTTTCCGGTTTGCTTTTTATTGAGTAAAAAGTATCGGTTTGTGATAAAATAATATTAAATTTTATTGTATTATGTGATAATAGACTAGGTATGCTTCATTTGTTTTAACGTGTCCAGTGGATCTAGACAAAGTGCAAAATAAAATCGCAAACCAGTCGATAAGTGGTCGAAAAGCCCCTTTTTTGTATGGAGTTTTGACGGATTCGATTTTCGATTCGATCAAAAAGTGCGTTTTGTCTAGGGGGGCAGTTGTATTTTTGCTACAACAGAACAGAACAGAACGCAATCCGCGACCTAAAGTTTGTGCTTGCGTCCTAGTCATGACAAAGGACCTGGCAACCAATCGAAGGATTGGGTTACGAAATCGATCGAAGGTAGAATAAGCTTCGGCGAGACAGGGAGACAGAGGAATGACCTCTCGACACGACCTTTGGCTGAACCATAGAGCACAGTAGTAGGTACTATCAGTCCCCCTTGTTTGTCACCTGTCATCCGCTTTGCAATGGAGGGAAGTCGAACCTTCGAACTCCTCCTATGTTCTTCTGATTTATTTCGTTGCGGGTCCAATGACAGTTTAACTTTCCCCCAGGACAAACTGACCTTCACTGGTTGGATTTTTATTGGCGGTCAAGCTGTAGATCCTGGTTACACAGGAGTTGCAGCGGTGGAAACGAGAGGTTTTTTTTTATGTGAAAGGAGGCAAACGAGCAGACGGATCACCTGATGGTAAGTGATTACCGTCGCCCATAGACACCCGCAGACCCAGGGGCGTTACAGGTGGGAATAGTCTCGTGTATCAGTCCCCAGGTAGATCGGTTCATAAATTACTGATTTAGTATAATAAGGCCGCCATCATGTAACTCCCGCTCTGCCTTTGTACCCGCGCACAGTGTGTTATGGGACGGTATAAACGGACATTCTCATTGATTTGATGAAACGTATACNGACCACCCTAGTATGTATACATACAAAATACCTACCTGAGGTCAGAAATATTATGATTTTATGTAAATCCATCGAGTCGAAGATAAAAGAAACAAAACACCGTCTTAAACCTTACAGTATTCCCTAACTAAATAAACAGGTAGTTATGTATGGTCTTAACTAACAGCTCAAACACTATTCCTAGCTATTAGCCGTTGTAGTTTAGTTCAGCTTCTAGACTTACACAGTTTTCTACAGTTATATGCGAACTGTAAACTTTACAAACACTTTGGGACTTTGTCCAGCAGTGGAAATCATTAGTTTGAAACGAACGAGCTATGGGACTGCATCGCTAAGCAACCCAAGCTAAAGTAACTTAGCTTCCACTTAGACCAGAAGGTCTGCCATCAATGGACCCATAGACATTATTTAAGTGCTGCTGAGACCATAAAGAGTTCCGTAGGCAGTTGCCGACATGCAGGGCATAATCAAGTTCCGTACGGGTCACACGCACAGCGGACTTCCGTACTGAGTACTGTGACAGCTGACAACTGTCACTCAGCAACTGTCAGGCAGCAGCAGTTCACAATAGCGCGCTTGGATTTATGATTCGGGTCGCTAAATTCAAATTGTGCTACAGATTTTTAATTGAATCATTAATTTGACTCCGTGGTTCAGTGGCTAGAGATTGACTCTCTCGACCCCTGACTCTATGTTCGATATCCATAATATGGGATACATGTAAAATAATTTGTCCAACATAATTGCAGACTTGGAATCGACTTGGTTGTTCGTAAAAAATAAACCCTAGCATAGAATATACAACTCTTATAATATACCGGCCGTTTGGTGTAGTACTTCAGAACGGACTACCATGCCGAGAGATCTCGGGTTCGATTCCCGACCGGGCAGAAATTGAAATGATGAATTTTAATTTCTGTGACGGGTCTGGGTGTTTTCTATGTATAATTATGTATGTATTTAAAAAAAAAGAATTTAAGTAAGTATGTTTATATCCGTTGTCTAGTACCCACAGTGCCGTATTATCCATAAGGCACTTTAGGCCAGTGCCTAGGGGCCCACTATGACCAGGGGCCCAGCACACCAGATTAAAAAATGAAAAATAAAAAACATATGTTAAAGATGATGTATCAGAAAAGGTCAATTTTCAAGAAGTTTTAAACGATTTTGTATCTAAAAAAATTAGAAGTATACCTTTGCAATGTTATGACTAAAGTCTGTTGTTGATAATGATGGTACCTTCATTCAATTTCGTAATGTAGGCAGTAAAAATTTCCAAATTGAGTTGTTGTGGTATGAAAAAGGGGGGGCCCGAAACGAGTTGTGCCTAGGGGCCCCGAGATGGTTAATCCGGCCCTGAGTACCCATAGTACAAGCTATGCTTATTTTGGGGCTAGAGGCGCAGTGTAAAATGTCCAAGGATATTTATTTATTATTAATACCAATATAGCGTATGTGGCTAACATACAAAGGAGGACTCTTCAGAGCATATTTTATGCAAGTCCTAAAAATATAATTTCAACCTCAAAGGTATTTGCACAGCTGCACTTCACAACTTTGCATCAGGCGGATTGTACTGTGTCCATCGTGTAGAGTTGATTGATGTTATCGCATATTCGGCGCTAATCCACCGGGAATTTATCGCACACGAGACAATACTCGAATAGCCCCGATAACAGGCACTATATCAGAATATAATTACTCTTTAAGGGGCCTTTACACCCGACGATCTTTATCTTATAGAGATAGGTTGTGCTGAGCGCTCGGATTGGACTTTCTTGAAGCAAAAACCGTTCGGTTATCTAATGGACTTCATACACAATGATAAGACATTGTTGCAAAGTAACAATAAAACGGTAATTAATAGAATACAAAAGATGCAAATTATAAATCAACTAACAGCAACTACAGACGATACCTAAAGAAAACAATGACACAGATTTTTTCGGTGCTTTTTTCAGCATTGGCACACAATTATTGTTATTGTGTTAAAGCTAAGTTGAGAAGTGTAAAGAAGCTTTTAATAGGGATTAATATTTCATGTTGGCCTTTTATTATGATGGTCCCGTCGCATGAAGCAAATATTCCTTTGAAATTCCACAGTTGAAGGCAGTGGTATGTAGGGATTGATTTAGCACGAGCAATTTATTTACTAAATGCAGCTAGTTTTACTGTACTGATGCACTTTTATATTCCAGTATTTCTAGTCGTGTCGTGTAAACGCGGGCAAATCCTACCTGCAGCCGCTGACGTCACCGATAGCGGGAGTCAACAGCAGTGACATTGCTCCTGCTGATACAGGGTTTATTCATGACTTATACAACAAACGCGTCCGTCAGCCAGACGATAGGTAGGTACGTACTGAACCTCCCAACTGTGGCAGATTTTTTTCTATACACCTATTTTCCCAGTTTTATCTTAGCCGGTATTCCCACAGTTGAGAGGTCAGACGATATTGGTTTTGATGCCTTTTAATAACTGACTTTAGTTGGAGTTTTGACAAAATGTTGATCCTATTTTCTTTTCTAGGAATGGTCGTTCGATCATTTCAGCCAAATGACGTCCATAGCTGGTCAAAGACAAGGATTTCGACAAGACCGGCCCTGCGCTGCCCGTATCCAGGTGCTTCTCATGACCTTCACCAGATCGTCGGGTTACCTAAAAAGAGGCGAGCCAAGTCCCTACACTTTTAATGAATGTACAAAATTACAATTATGCATTTAAAATACTTTTAAATGTTGAAAAAATTAAGGAATAGTTATTATTTTAGACAAAAAGGTTTGTTCGCTCTTTAGTTACTAATAATGAACGATTTACATAATTTAAACTGATATCTACATGCACACAGCGACCTTCGAGTTATCACGAAATCTTTATCAAATCCATATTAGCATATTATCTTAGTTACTATGCATCTATAATAATGCAGCTGGTACCTCATTCCAAAACAAGCTTCATATTACTTTAGTGGTAGAGAAATCTCACTTTGATATTGATGGTGACATAAACGAAAAACTACGCGCGTGAAACTTTGGACCTGCAGGAAAAGTTACTGATATCAATATGATATACATACAAGTAAGTACATAAACTAGCTGTTGGCAGAGGTTTTATACATGTGTATATTTATTTATTTATTTATTTATATAAGGCACAGCTACAGAGAACAAACAATAACAATACAATTAACACAACAACATAGCACAATATTAAGTCTGAACTCCATATATTATAGTTTCATATAGGCTGGACGCAGTCGCTACCTACCGGTTACATGGAAATAATTGGGGGTGGTCTATGTTCAGTAGAGAGTTATAGTTTCGGTCAGTGGTAACACATTTTTCATTGAGATATTTTCATGGCCTTTTTCATTCTCTCTCCTATAAGATTTAGCTTCGTACTATGCATCCTAGAATGCATCTCACTTAATATCTGGTGCGAGTGCAGTCAAATTAAAAATTAAATAAATAAATAAATAAAATACTATCTTTGCTTTGCATAAAAACGAAGATTTTCCTGCAACAGCAGACCTAAAGACATATATTGCGATTTTGGTTATTAACTCGGATGAATAGTCTTTATGCACAGAATAAGTAATAGTACAGGTACAGAAGGATTACTCCGCACGACGATTTAAGTAAATGCGAGTCTTGCTGCGACGCGATACAGTGGAATTCAGCTCGCACAGCACTACGTACCTACAATTTTATTCACCTACAAGTTTTGTCTCATTCTATCGCGTGCCTCTGAACTCTTCTTACGCTGTTAGGGTTGCTGTCTAGTGAAAAAATAATTAGTCTACTTATTTGTAATGAGGTACGTATGTAGGTAAGTAAAAATAACATTTCAAATATACCCTAATTAGGATTAAAAAAAACTTGTTCTATTACAATGTCTTCATTCATACCTATTTTAACATAAGACAGATAAATTAAACATACTATTACAGAAAAAAAAAAGAATCCTATACTATCCTAAGAATTTTATTATTGATTACCTACATGGCCAACATACCTTTCAGCATCTTTGGGAAGCGAAAAAAAAAGATAAATCCGGTAATTTCTTTTCGAATTTAAACACCCGAACGCCGCACAATATTTCTTTCTCTTTATGTCCATTTTTAATTAATACTTCGATCATAGAATTATAATCAGAACCTCATAACTTGTGAACGGGCAACTTTGGATGCGCGCTGATAGCGTAGGATTACAGTCAACAAGCCATAGAACAAGGCTTAAGTAGTTTCAAAGCAAAATCTGTCAAGGCTTAGTCGAAATCGACCACTTTATGTTTCATTCCATACAACGAAAATGGAAAATATTTTTTTCCAGTCAAACTATTGGTTTTAGAGAAAAACTTGTGAAGCATTTATTCATCAGAATAACGTAACCTATCGATAGGTATTTTTTTCAAATAGAAATTGTGAAAAAAATCGCTATGTCCATAAATCTCAATTTCGCTCCATAGTGCGGCGGGGCGCTTCGCTGTAGGTAATTATCGGATGTACCGCGCGGAGTGAGCCAGGCCTGCTTTATGTTAGTAGGTAGGTAATGTAGGTATTCTACTTATACGACTGTACGTACTCTACCTTAGAGCTGGAAACAATAGCACAGGGCGTATGATAACAAGAGCTGTGATGAATGATCCAGTCGTGAAGGACGTCATATTGTGTGACGTACAACAACGAACGAGTGTATGTCACGATGGATACCAATTAAAAGATGGCGAAGTATTGTCTGCAGATGGATATAATAATTAAGTCTATGTTCATTTATTATAGGCAAGACTGTTCAAGACAGTCCTTAGTCTTCTATTCGGATGAACTAGGTCGAAATTGAGGATACACCTAGATAGAATTCCATGAGCGACTTTCTCATTGATTGATACCCACCACAAAATGACACACTGGTTTGGTCATGGTCAAGTCTTTGGCTGATTTCGGCTTTAATACTAAATAAATAGTGAGTGAATAGGCAGTTTGTACATATGTACGGCAGATATGTACCATCCTAGACTGCATCTCACTTAACACCAGGTGTGATTGCGGTCAAATACCTGCCTTATCTAACGTAAAAAAAAATTAGGAGAAATCAAGACATTTTGTTTGTGGTAGGCTGATGAAAAGCGTTTAAAAAGTTTGAAAAGTAACATTACCAAAACAGAAACCTGTACAGATAGCAACATCAAAATCGTATGTTTCTATGTTACATCTTCGAGATAATCGTTTAATTGTTTTTAATGTTGCCCAATCAAAAGTTTAATTTGTCACGGACGTCGGCCGCAAACGTAACCGCAGTGGGTGACCCTCGCGACAATCATGGTGTCATTATCAAGGCGACTACTACGCAACAGTGTGGTGTAGTTTACTGGTCGAGTACCTACCCAAAGAGGACAATAAGTAGTACGAAAGTGCTACATATTCTTGGGGATCGTATATTGTTAGTTTCTATTGTTCATTTAAGGCAAGGTTGCACAAAACGCGGCGGCCAGTGACCTAATAAAATTAGCGAACTTAGAAAAAATTGTATCTTTATCCAGTTGTTTTTATTTTCTGCAACGCGCTTAAAAGCTCATAATCTACACGAGTCGTCCCTGGTCCCATCCATGGATTAAGGTCTCGCTACCTTACGCGATTTGTGACATAATTTTATTGTGTTAGTTCATTTCATCCAAAACACGACCACTACTGACAAAGAACTCCCCCTAGAAGTTTCAACATGACCGGTCCTGTGCTTCCCACGACCTTGACCAGAATGTCGGTCCACCGAGTGGGAATGCGGCCACCGAGTGGGCCGTGGTCACTGGACTTAGCTGTCCCAACGGTTACATTTTACAAAGAAGAACATTAAACAAAGAACAAGAAAGAAAAGATGGTGAGTCAACAAGATGTATTTCCTTCCTTTTCTATGTGTCTGCGTTATCACAACCTTGTTATATTATTTACAAGCAAATAAACGTCACCACGGGTGACGGACAATATTTTAGCAAAAACAAAAGGCATTTTTATCTGTCCTCGTTCATAATTTTGCCATTCTCAGGCGTTTTTCGTATATTTCCAACCATTAGTACAGTAAAACTTAGACGATTATCTTTTTGTCATCGTAATTTTTTTGGTTGGCCAGTTTTCTTGAAACGACTGCGCGTTGATTGACCCAGCATGCATCAAGTTCAAGCACCAAGTCGCAGAATTTTGCTCATTTATTATCCCAAGACAGAGGGAAATATCTTTTTTCATGTATGTAAGTAAACTATGTGTATGGAGAACAAAGTATCTAAAACAGCATTACTATCTATTTAACTATTATTTTATAGAAAGTATTGTTCCTCAAGAAACACATAAAATACTCTTTCAATACTTAAAATGAACTAATTCGATGCAACTAACGTCATCCTATCTAACGCAGCGCCCCGTCGGGTCCGCTCATTAGTATTCTGTATTGTCATCACTCGCATTCTAATGCGCGTGCGTTCAACAACCATAGTGAATTACTTTATAGTGCCACTACAGTTGCGATTGCAGATCGACGTAAACAGGGACTTAACCCAATGAATTACGGCCAATAATGGTTTGATTGGTTTGATTTACATAAATAAAGCTAAAGAAACATGACACATTATCTATTACAGTGACATACATAGTAAGCAATAATAATAAACAGTGAAAACATCATAAATGACCATAAATAGATTAAAGCTATAAAATGCTTCCTTAAATTGTTCATTGTACGTGTAGAAGCTGTTTTTCAGTTTCAATAAGGTTTATTCCGTTCTTTCATATGTAACACAGCTGCTCTACAATAACAATAATAGTAAGAAAGTAACAAATTCACTCTAGAGTTTAGATGTCGATTTATCTTGAGTTTGAGTAGTTTTGAGCGTCTAAATACCAAATAATGTCATCAACATAAACATTAATAAAAGAGCTAAGTGCAATGACTTGTTTAACTATTTACAACCTTGACAAAAAGCTAGATTGCGTAAACACCATAACAAACTACGTGTTATCACCGCTGGTGCGTTAAGAGCGGCAAAAAGTCGTAATGGCCGCGTGCATTCAAGCGATATGCAAGTTTATCAGTATTCAGAACAAAACACACTTAAATAAAACCTGAGAGAACCAAAGTCATCGAGGTAGAGCAAATGAACTGATCACATTCATCGTATAAAACCTACTTTAATGAAGAAAACGATTCACATTGCAAATATAGGCGCTCTATAATGGCTATTTCGTCCCAGTACTAAAACCCTTGTGAATCCAGGATGTAGATCCTGCCTGACACTTTCCATTGAACTTGCGACGACTTAAAGCTTCAAGGCTAAATTAGTGGAAAGTTAAGTTCCGAGTATTATGAAGGTCGTGTGCCAATATTAATCAGAATAATTCAGGATCTAGTGTGTGTTTTTCCTTTAGCGCAGCGATATTTTAGAAAATATCTTAACTGCAGATGAATTGCTCTTTTTTGGTGTGTACCTCATGAATGAATGTAAGTAGAGTATGAAAGATAACATCTTTACAATTATGTAAAAGAAATTGTGTAAGTACCCTCTTTTCTCAAAGTATATTCCACTCACGATGGCGCAACAGTCAGCATAATTTATCGATTTCGCAGATATTGATAAAACGCTGTCAATTTTGAATTTATTCCAGCGAATATTGAGGAAAATTCGCTTTAGCGATAACAATATAATTATCCGCTCAATCGTAAGCATTAACAACCATTAACATTATTTTCCGGTTTGCTTTTTATTGAGCAAAAAGTATCGGTTTGTGATAAAATAATATTAAATTTTATTGTATTATGTGAAAATAGAGTAGGTATGCTTCATTTGTATGTAATTCCTTTTATGTGTAAAAAGCAATAAACGTTTTTTTATTTATTTATTTATTTGTTTTAACGAGTGTCCAGTTGTATTTTTGCTACAACAGAAAATCGCGCAATCCGCGACCAAAAGTTTGTGCTTGCGTCCTAGTCATGACAATGGACCTGGCAACCAATCGAAGGATTGGGTTACGAAATCGATCGTGGAGGATACAAGCTTTGGCGAGACAGGGAGACAGAGGAATGACCTCTCGAGCCTTGACACGACCTTTGGCTGAACCATAGACCACAGAGGTACTATCAGTCCCCCTTGTTTGTCACTTGTCATCCGCTTTGCAATGGAGGGAAGTCGAACCTTATCTTCGAACTCCTCCTATGTTCTTCTTATTAATTTCGTTGCGGGTCCAATGACAGTTTAACTTTCCCCCAGGACAAACTTGACCTTCACTGGTTGGGTTTTTATTGGCGGCCAGGATCTACAGCTTGTAGACCTTGGTTACAAAGGAGTTGCAGCGGTGGGAACGAGAGGTGGGAATAGTCTCGTGTATCAGTCCCCAGGTAGATCGGTTCATAAATTACTGATTTAGTATAATAAGGCCGCCACCATATAACTCCCGCTGTCTTTGTACCCGCGTCCTACTCAAAAATCAACATAATGAGACATTGATCTACGACAAAGGAAAGTGTACGAGTCAACTCGCACATTTTTATTACTAAGTAATTTATTGTTATCTTGCATTTTATTCACGCACTTTGGCCAGCTACGCCTGACCTACATTTGGGACTTTGGTAGTTCTAACATTTTTATAATCAGTGCAATAAAGCATTCGGCAGCTAATACACGTCTTTCAATAAACCCCATCAGCGGTTGATACGGCGTAGTTGTCTGACATCTTGACATCAGTCTTACTTTGACACCACATCTTACAGAAAGGACCTTTCAATCTATCGAAAGTTGGATGCAAAATCGTCGGATAGGACAAGGTTCAGCGAGACAGGGCAACAGAGGAATGAACTCTCGACCCTTGGTACGCCTTTGGCTGAATAGCAGCAGTACTACAAATCGCCAGGTAGCTAAATAATTACTGATTTTTAACAAATAAGGCTGCGTCTACCGTATAATTTCCACTGATAGAGATTAATCCTAACTAATTTGTAATTAGCGTTTTTTTCGTTATCGGTATAAATAATGACTAGACGTAGTTCTCCAATTAGTTTAAATAAAGTTAAGTTCACGGACGAGCATTGAGACGCGTCTGCAGGAATAAAAAAAGAAACTAACTATTTCTCGATAGCGATATATTAGCGTTGGATCAAATAAATAGTTTTATTTAATCGTCCTTATTACAGGCAAACACACAAGTCATGCCTGCACTCAACTGAAACTGTAACTTCTTCACTGGTTCATTATTAATGAGATCTTGAAATAATTATTAGTATACAATACATTATAGTTTGCTGAATATTGTATGAATCAATCTAACAGAATCCCCACTTGAGTCACCCGGTGCGGTTAAACTCTTGACTGTAGCGATACCAGACACAATCGAAAATGTATTCTGTCGCGTGCGATCCGCACCACCGCATACAAAAGGTTAAATTAAAGAGATAAATGTGTACCTTGTTCGAGGAGAAAAATACGGGTCACACAGAAGAAGAGCGGGATTTCAAAAAACGCTTTAACACGGACCAGTATAATTTTAACCCTACCTACCACTTTTTTAGAGCTCCGCGGGCAGGGGCGGGTGCCCGCAGCCACCTGAGGCCCTAAGGTTGGCCTTGTTAAGGTCGATTGCCGAATCTGAAGATTCAATTTTGCGATCGCTTCATGTAATGCCCGGTCTGTGAGCACGTAGAATTTTGTCCAATGACCCCAAGCTACCCATCCTTATCGCTCGCGCGTAATTATATTGCTGTCGCGACTGTGCGACGGGCGCCCGCAGTGAGTGTGCGAGCGTGACAGCAAAATAATTACGCGCGAGCGATAAGGATGGGTAGCTTGGGGTCATTGGACAAAATTCTACGTGCTCACAGACCAGACTATAGTAAGTGAAGTGATTTACGTAAAAAATATAGGTCCGCAAAGTAGACGTGCCTAAGTGACTGACTACTTTGTCCAGGGGATCATGTAAGCAGCAGTGGTGTAAATGCTAATAAATAAGTATCACTCACACTTGAGCCGCTCGGTTCTTGGCCCGCGGCAAGCAGCGCTGAGCCCGCAGCACAGCTCCTTGAAGTCCACGTGTCCGTCGCGGTTCTCATCTAGCGCCAGCACGGCGCCGTCGACAGCAGCGCGCGGCAGCGGCGGCGACAGCAAGGCCGTCAAGCTGGCTGCGTCCAGCTGCCCGCTCGGCGCGGCGTTGCGGAGCGACCAGAAGCATTTCTCTAGCTCGATTATGTCCTAAAAGAATTGACGGGTCTGAGTACGGGTCAAATGTAAAAACCATAACTTAAAGGTGCAAGTTGGAAGCGGACGACATGAGGCAGCAGCAGACGACGTATCGCAGCGACACTACTGGTTTCTATGAAATACCATTCGTAGTAAGCGACACGTCGCTTGGAAGTATTTCATAAAAATATATAGAAAGTGACGTGTCGCGGCGATATGACATTATGTCGTCTGCTGCTGCTTCGTGCAGTACTGCAGTCGGCTACGAACTTGCACCTTAAAACGCATTGTTTACTAACAAAGACATTACAGAGGAAACTAAATTGGGGTGACTTAGTAAAAGGTGGTCCATGAGACCAGAAGCATTTCTCTAGCTCTATTATGTCCTAAAAGAATGGACGGGCCTGAGTAAGTATGGGTCAAATGCAAACCTTACAAAAGTTAAAACCCACCGCTCGACTATTGTGGTGAGCTCACTCGTGATACAAGCATATTTAGCTTAGTACGAGGGGCTAACGGGAGTATTAGAATTTGTGTAATAACAAATTACTAATAATCTTTATTAAAAAAAAAACTATATAACCTAGGACTAGGACACTCAATGTTCTTTGCATCTGTATGACGAAACAGAAAATTTATCAAAAACTACACTCATATCTGCAGTAGGAGGTACATAAGCTAATAGAAATTGTGTTTCAAAATGACAGGTAATCTGAGAGGCAAATGCAGAAAGATATACTTTCTGAACTGAAATCACTGCATCAAACGTAAGCATTATTATTTATTATCAGTCATCAACTCTCCCATGTAAGTTTTGCACATGATACATTGTTTATTATACTTATCTTTGCCAGTAACAAGTGGGTAGCATAAGTAGCATTACAATGAGTTTTTGTTTGTTAGGACATCAGAACTGCGCAGTCATGCACCAAAACTGATCAAAAAGGAAATCCTCTTAGATTTGAATAAGTGGAGTTGGATTGGACCTGATAATATGTTTCAGAACAAGAATAAGTCTACGGGGGGGTTTTGCCAATAACCACCCATAGGACGAATATCAATAGCCACGATAGCCGAACGGTGAAGGGGTCGGAGTGGCCGACTCGAGATCCGAGGCACGCGGATTCGAATCCCACCGCCGCTCGACTATTGTGGTGAGCCCACTCGTAACACAAGCTTATTTAGCTTAACACGAGGGGCTAATGGGACTATTAGTAATTTGGGCAATACAAATTGCTAATAATCTTTAAAAACAAAAAACATATAGGTACAACTGGGCTGGAATCGTGGTCTGTGGCTGGAATGAATTACAGCGGCACAACAATATTGCAAAGAGTGGATAATTTTGCCCCACTGAGCTCATCTTCAAGTTTGAGTGCATGAACGCGCACTTAACTAAGATTGAATCAATTAGTTCGTTTCGCATTTGCGCACGCGCCATTTAGCGCACTGACGTATCTCCTTGAAGATAAGGAGTCAAAACCCACGAAATCTCCATATTCAGACTTCTGTAGTAGGTATTACAAAGAAAAGTAAACAGTATGTTGATATGCACAGTCCATTTCATAAGGTCTGCTTGATAAGTGAGTGATAATGAATAAGGTGACACAGATTAGTGTAACAATGAAGCAATACATAATTATTAGATCAGATTAGTAACTGGGGTAAACACCAAGTCATTTTATGCTTTGTTAATTTGAATTTAACTTGTTCTAAGAAAAATGCATAGTTAAGACATTGTTAGATACAAACCTGGAATATATTATTTGACCTCACGCCTCTGTTTGACTAACACATTCACTTAAGCAAATTAATAAAAGAGGCGTATTTTTGAAACCTACATTCAAATTTTAACTAGCATACAAAATCATACACAATCTACTGGAAGTCCTACTCCTACATAACATAATAGTGGATAGCTAAAATTCTACTAAATCAAACAACATAAACTTAAAAATATTTTCCCTATAATGCTTTTGATATGTATTATCAATGAATTAAGGGAACTACCTACATAGATATTCCATTAACACTAAGATGCATTTTGAATTCTTTGTGAGTCAAACTTATGAAAATTTATTGCCCATACAGAATTAATAAAGAATTTTCCTTGAATCCAGCGACTGAATATTTGAGTTTTCCTCAAATACCAGGTTTTAACAGAACCAGTTTTTATTTACATTAAAATAAGCTTCCTTTGCTTTAAATTACCACAAATTACGAAATGTACTAACTAAATATATAGATTTTATTTTTTTGTATTTGTACTATTTTGCACCGCCTACTTAAATTCTCTGTTTTGCTTAATTTTCTGGTTAGCTGGAAGAGAATGCCACATGGCATTAAGCTCGCCTGTTGTACCACTGTATTTTTATGTGTGCAATAAAGATTTTAAATAAATAAATAAATAAATACCTAAATGAAATTATTTCTGATAAAAAACTGAGGCTGTCAATCAATCATATGTGTTTTTTGAAGTACTTTAGTAAAAATATTGATCTTTGGACTAAATTCAAAACTTTTAAATCATCTTAACCTTAATAAGTACATTGATTTGATAAGTATAGATTTACGGAGGTAATATAAACACTTGTTGGATTTCTATAAATGTGTTTGAATGTGTTGCACCGATGAAGAACCACCTCTTTTTTTTGAAGTTAGTTAAAAAGAGGCAAAATGAACTCTCAAAATCTTGAGAGACATTTACAATTATGTAAGCACAATACTTTAATAGAGATTCAATGTATTCACACAGCCTAACATAGACTGAATAGATAAGCTGTGTTTGCAAAAAAATAATACAATTTATGATCTAAGATAAGGAGATAGGAATATATTGTATTACTTTATAAATATAGATTAAATACTATGTCCAGTAATTACTATTGTTTTATGACCAGTTAAACGTTAAATGGTGTTTGATAGAATATAAAAAGTATAAGTAGAGTAGAAAATAACTTTAAATTTCGCTTGGCAGAATCATACTGGAATGCTTACACACAAAAATATCTTAATTGCACATGTTGACTGCCTAACAAGGTAATCTGGATGTCATTGCAAAAGTGATCATATTTGCACTCAAATAACCATGCTCTCAAATATTTGCTGACATATGTTAATAGATAAAATAAAACAAGCTCAACAAAAATTTGTTCTAGCTACCTACATGTTTGAACGAAATAAAAGAAACTTACCCTTTCCTCTAGATGTGTCACTCCAGCCAAACTCTGGTAAAATGTGGGTGTCTCCAAATCTTGGATCACATGCCCTCCACCAGATAGGAGCCATCGGGACAGCACTGTCGCGTCCTTGTGTATGAGCAGCCATGATCTGAACTGCTCAAACGTAACCTTCTCGCCAGGCCCAAACAGACTGAGCAACACTTCCGCTGATCGCTGGGCCCCTGTCACTGGCAGAGATGTGTTCTCCAAGTGCAGTGATCGCGCAAAATCCCTCTTGTAAATGTACACTCCATTGTCGCCTTGGTTATTCACATACAGCGTCCATAGAAACCTACAATAATGACCATTGTATGAGCTACCCAATGTTTACCAACAAGTTTGTGAGTATGTTAAGGTTCTTACTTAATTTTCTCTTCGAGGTTCCCTTTGGTCAACACTACTATCCCGCACAGCAGCTCCCTGAAGGCGATGCCCCGCTTGGTGCCGCCGCAAGCCTGGTACAGCCACTCGGCGACCTCATACGGCACTCCGTCACACAGCACTTCATGGACGAATGCCTCCAAACTCAAGGACGTGCCGTTAACTCCAGCGCACCTCTTGAACGCCTCGCGAATCCGTCTCAATTCACTATCAGACACTGCAAATAATACGATACAAATAAGCTGTTATTTATCAAGATCCCACAGCGCACTTGCACCAACTTTATATTGATCACGCACCTCGCTTCACTGCATCTTCATAGGATATAAAAGTAGGTTTTGAGTCTTTTGCACCCATATTCGCGTATACGTAATGATCATAACATTTTTAGAGGCGTAATAAACACAAAGAAACAAAAATTACTACAGCTGACAGCTCACGTCGTATGATCTGTAGCCATATTGAATTAATTGTTTTTTTTTTCTATTTTTTTCGCATTGGAATTCCAGTGTGTTTCTAAACTAGAACCGAACGAAACGTTAGATATTTAAATGAGATTATTTTTTTATAATCGAATGACAAAGTTAATCAAACTTCAGTAAAGTGTAATTTTAGAGGTAATTAGTAAATAATTACATCAATGAAGGAAGTTATGTAGAATGATTTATCTATTTATTTAATAAATTGGTCAACAAAACGCAGAAATACAACGTCATGTGATAGGAGTCAATTTTAAGAAGTCGTTCTTGATGGTCATATGATATCTTTTGTCTCGCTTGTGTTAGTAGATTTTGCTAACATCTATCTCAACTTTTTATCAGCAATCAATTAGCAAAAGTGAAGTATTATTTGGCAGCATTATACAGTCATCACAAATTTTCTCAGCTGTTGTTTACATTTTTGTGTTACTTTTTTGAACAATAGGAATTTTCTTAAATATTTATCTCATTAGATAAAATATTGTGATTGTTTTATAAGCTGCTGTAATGAACTTGGTTTTATATCCGTAAAATAATAAAACTTATCCTTTTGTTTTGATTTGCAATCAATATTTTTCGTAAATGTCTGTGTCTTTGTGCGTTTTGCGAATTGAAATTGACGAAGATCTACCTGAAATGGGCGATAATCCTGCTGAAATAGGTAAGAAAGTATTACAGTAATGCAAAGGCAAAAGCCTGTTTGTTTGTTCTGACCACCTTCACCTTAAAATTGATTTCACAACTGCCTTGAATAGAATAATTTGCCCAGTTGCACAATAATATTATCACAATTGACTATAAAGCCCTTTTATCGATCGATCTAATCTTCTCATACACAGAAGCCGCCAAGGAGCAGAAAAAGAAGGACCGTGGCGCTCGTGAATCCAAGACAATAACAGTGGAGACATACGCAAGCGTATTGTCTGGTCCCAACAATAAAACTGGGATCCTGCCCACGAGCTCCCGTCGCTCGCCTCCAGAAGGCAGCAGTATATCGGAAGACGATGACACTATAAGCTTCTTTTGTGGGAATCCACTGGTAGAAGTCACGAAGGGAGTACTGCATTTGTATAAAGAAAAGTGAGTAAATTCGTGTAACTTTTACAACCTAAGAGATGTGAAGTTATTATAAGGGTATTAGCCCAATAATATGTGAGTTTTGAAGGCTATTTAACTACATGCTTTTATTATTTACCGTCTTCATTAGAACCTTTAGTAAGAAACCAGCAAAAGATCATCATTGCCTATTTACAATTCATATTGCTAACATATATATTTTTGTTCTTCGTTTCAGCCAAATGACGTCCACTGCTGGACAAAGGCCTCCCCCAAGGTTTTCCACAATGAATGGTCCTGCGCTGCCCGCATCCAGGCTCTTCCCGCGACCTTTACCAGATCGTCGGTCCACCTAGTAGGAGGCCTGCCCACATATTATATTTTACTTTACACTTACTCCACAGTGAGTTCAAAGAAGCAGAGGAAGCCAAGACCCTCTGCCTGCTGTCAGTGCCGGGAGCGCTGGGCGCTCCGGACCTGCTGGCGTTTGCTGCGGCCTGCCAGCAAGATATTGCTCACGTGAGAGTCCTGAGAGACGGGTCTCCGGACCATTATATGGCATTGTTAACGTAAGTTTAGGCTAGGTTTAGGTTTGTATCGTAAAATATGTTTGTTCTGGATTATCTGTTTTGGGCTGAGTTGCACCGCTTAATTTTAATCGTAAATGTAACAATAACTACTGTTTTTTGTATGGAGTTTCAAAGATTTTTGATGTTTGTTGTTGTTAAGTTAAAGTAAGATGGTGGTGCAGCATCCAGCCTTAGAATGGCTATTTTTTTGCAGATTCCGAACATACCAAGCTGCCCGAGAGTTCCACGAGACGTTTGATGGTGTCCCATACAGCAGCTTGGAGCCCAACGCTCTGTGCCACATGGCCTGGGTGTCCCGAGTGGAGTGGGCGCGCGACGGGACCCCGCCGCCTTCCCACACCGAGCTGCCGACGTGTCCTGTGTGTTTAGGTAGGTTTGTCCTACATGATCATCTTTATTCACTTATCCTTGTGTGCTTCGTTTTAGCCAAATGACGTCCACTGCTAGACAAAGGCCTCCCCCAAGGATTTCCATAACTACCGGTCCTGCGCTGCCCGCATCCAGGCTCTTCCCGAGATCTTCACCAGATCGTCTGTCACTGTGTGCTTATAAAGAAACGGACTTGACATTTGTAAAATCACTTGTGCATTAGTTCCCAGTCATCGAAGTATGACTTGGTGCTCAGAGATAAGATGTTAAGACAATGTTTGATTGTGGTGTCAGCCTATAGGAGTCTTGTAGCCTAAGCCCCGATTACGGTAACTTTTAACGTCTACAATCCAGACACGCTTCATCGATTCTGCGATACGATTGGTCAAAACACTACGTACGCTGTTTACGCTGGCGTACGTCAGCTGTTTTGACCAATCGTATTGCAGAATCGGAAACGCGTCTGGATTGGAGACGTTAAAAATTACCGTAATCGGGGCTCTGATTTAGCCATCACCAGAGTTACAACATCGGTTGTTACTGCAAGACAGAAGGGCGTTAACTTTGACATGTGTCCGCAGAGCGTATGGACGAGAGCGTGGCGGGCGTGCTGAGCGTGCAGTGCGCGCACGCGTTCCACGCCGCGTGCCTGGTGCGCTGGCGGGACGCGCGCTGCCCCGTGTGCCGCTGTGCGCAGACGCCCGAGCCACGCGCCAGTGCCAGCTGCTTCCAGTGCGAGCTGCAGCAGGGTGAGTAGCGNGATGATAAGGGCCCCCCTTAATCCTTAAATGCCCAGGGCCCCTAGTAGGTTAAAGACGGCCCTGACTCCACCATCTTCAAGTTGCGTGAAGCAAATACCTAATAAAGACCGATGACATCGCACGCGCACCTAGTTAATTGTCTTTTCACAGTCCAATTCTCTCATTCAATTGTTTTCCCTATACCCTATATTTTGGTCCTTCGAGCCGGATTTTCCTATCCACTATCTATAGTATCAGTAATGTAAATATGAATGTCATTGTCACGCTGCCTGATATCTTTTTCAGAAAACGGTCGTAAAGCTTATATTTCTTGCAGAAGAAGACGGCGAGGAGACTCGCGACAACATCAGCGGCGTCGCGGAGGGACTTTTGGACGGCGTAGAGGCCGGCACACTCTGGATCTGCCTCATCTGCGGACACGTCGGCTGCGGCAGGTGAGATCACGTCTACTTGCGGGGTTACTCCCAAAAACGAAATCCAAAGTTAGAATGTTTCATCCCTCTTACACTAAGCAAGATGCCAGCATGAGCGTCAGCGACAGATATTATATCCAAAACAAAAGAGTAGCCTTGCTGGGATCATTACAACTTTTTAATTTACTTTCAGGTACGAAGGAGGTCACGCAGCGAAGCATTTCTTAGCGTCGAACCACACTTACGCGTTGCAGTTAGGATCTAACAGAGTCTGGGATTATGCAGGTAAGATTATTTAGTTGAAATGATTATGCGAACAATGATTATATTAACCGACTTACCGATATCTAACTGTTTCTGTCACTTCAATATTTTATTTCAGTAATTTTGCATTGTGATCAATTTTGCATATTATTATAGTTAGTGAGAGTTTTTTCCACTGTTTAAACTCCTGTTTTAGTTTGACCGCCAATAAAAACTGAGCCAGCTAAAGCTTGGTCCGTGAGCACGTAGAATTTTGTCCAATGACCCCAAGCTACCCATCCTTATCGCTCGCGCGTAGTTATGTTGCTGTCGCGCTCGCACACCCACTGCGGGCGCCCGTCGCACAGTCGCGACAGCAATATAATTACGCGCAAGCGATAAGGATGGGTAGCTTGGGGTCATTGGACAAAATTCTACGTGCTCACAGACCGGGCTTTAGTCAATATGGCTCACCAATGTTTCGTACATCCTTTTCCAACGAGAACCCTGATCTCCAGGCGACAACTTCGTACACCGTCTGGTGCAGAACAAAGCAGACGGCAAACTGGTGGCGGCGGACGGCGCGGCGCCCGACGCGGCCTGCGGCGGAGAGAAGCTGGACTCCGCGCAGCTGGAGTTCACCTACATCCTCACGCAGCAGCTCGACAGCCAGCGGACCTACTACGAGGGCCGCATCGCCAAGTGAGTGTTGCCCTCTAGAGCAGCGGTTCCCGAATGGTGGTCCGCGGAACCCTGGGGTTCCGTGGAAAGGCCGCAAGGGTTCCGTAAAAAATATTATCCCACGTTTCGTGACCGACGTTGTTCGCTCGCACCGACTTGTTTACGCACAAGGGAGGGGCAGGGCGTGCGGGCGGAGTAGTACGGGGGTTCCGCTAGGAAAAGTATAATCAATTAGGGTTCCTTGGCAAAAAAAAATTGGGAAACCCTGCTCTAGAGGACTGAGATTAGCAAGGCGAGCTGGTGGCTTGCAGCTACACAAGGATATCCTCAACACCTGTAGCAGCTGGATAACTAAAACAGGAGAGGATTGCTCAGTGAAAGGCCATCGTAATGACTTCATCTTCTTTGCCTTCGCACATTCCTGTTACGCGTGTGCGGCTTCCTTATCCTGCAGCGCTATTCATTTCACTGATAGGCTTTTTAGGTGCTGTCACCTCTCTCTAATGCCCCTTTGGATATTTTGACATCGTAATCAACCCACAAGATCTAAAATACACACGCAACCAGAGTCAAGATCAAATACCTTGTTTACTGCTCGGAAAAATCCCAACTCCTCAGCAAGTCAGCTTAATTTCCCGACTCGAAGATTCTAACCACTGTTCAGTTTTTAACACCCTTTTTATAATTTCTCAGGATCGAATCCGAGCACTTGGCGGAATGTTCCGCGCTACGGCGGCGTGCAGACGAGGCGGAGGCGACGTCGTCGGCGCTGCAGGAGTCGCTGAGCGGGCTCGCGAGAGAGAATAAGGCGCTGGAGAAAAAGCTGCTCCAAGTCACCAGCAAGTGAGGCTTCTTTTATAAAGCCTGGTCCGTGAGCACGTAGGATCCCGTCCAATGACCCCAAGCTTGGACGGGATTCTACGTGCTCACGGACCAGGCTTTAGCTCTCTCCAAGATATTGTATTTCTTCTTAGTCGGTACACTCTTGCCAGAGTTGTCGTGGTCATCATTGTGAATCACGATGAGTGATGATCTTTGCAATACGGCGCCATTCCTTGCGGACTGCAGCTTCCCGGGTACATTCGTAAACCGAGCATTTAATTGCGGCCTTGATCTGGTCTGTCCATCGTTGGTGATCTACCACGTGGTCTGGTCCAAGATATTACCATCATAATTTGAACCTTATTTACTTATTTGAAAATTCAAAAATGACTCCAAACGCTAAAAATTTAATAACTTATTTACTTATGATTTAGTCGAAAATCATTGAAAGTTTAAAAGGTAAAATCCTTGTAGAGGAGTGTTCTTTTATATTTTTTTATGATTATTAAATTTGAATAATTATGTTCCCAGACTGTCAGTGCTACAAAACGAGTTATCGGACGAGCGTGGTTTAGCGGCCGCTCTGGCCAGCAGCCAGGCCGAGTGGCAGAGCCGCGCTAAACTCCGCGAGGACAGCTTCGTCAAGGAGGTACATCATCATCATCATCATCTCAGCCATAGGACGTCCACTGTTGAACATAGCGGGCCCCCCCCCCATGCTTTCCATGTTGCCCGGTTGGTAGCGGCCTGCGTTCCAGCGCCTTCCTGCTACCTTTAAGATGTCGTCGGTCCACCTTGTGGGTGGACGTCTCACGCTGCGTTTTCCGGTACGCGGCCTCCACTCCAGAACCTTGCTGCCCCATCGGCCGTCAGTTCTGCGTACTATGTGCCCTGCTCATTGCCGTTTTCTGGTACGCGGCTTTCACTCCAGAATCTTGCTACCCTAACAAGGAGGTACGTCCACCAGGATCCTAACAGTCGCTGGACGCCGTTGGATGCATAGAGGCTTTCAACCGATCAGTCTCGAAATTATTGGACGAGGCTTTTGTTCAGCCATAGGACGTCCTATGGCTGAAATGGCGAACCACCAAAGCAGATAGCTGTTACAGCAGTCGTTTTATCTCCATCAAAAAATTGTTGGACCATCCATAAGTCAATTATGATACTTCTTATGAGCTCTTTCTCTCATTAAAAATACCAATGTTCAACGACACTTCGTAGACAGTTGTCTTCAAAGTCAACTTCTTCTAAAGCCTGATCCGTGAGTGCGAGCGCGACAGCAACATAATTACGCGCGAGCGATAAAGATGGGTAGCTTGGGGTCATTGGACAAAATTTTACATGCTCACTGACCAGACTTTAGTCGTGTCGACAACAAACCTACACAGTGTCACCGCCAAAACTCCGCCACAAGAATGTCCTTCATTAAATCTTCCTGCGTGCAGTTGTTTGGGCACGCAAGACACGTTCAAAGTCAACTGGCAACTCTATTATTTTTCTTTCTTTTTCTAGGTGGCCGAACTAAAAGAGCAGCTGCGCGACGTGATGTTTTTCGTGGAAGCCCGGGGACAGCTGGAGCAGGCGGCCGGCGGCGAGGAGCTGGCCTCCGCAGCAGTCAGCGTGGCGCCGCCGCCGCCCGCGCGCCGCCGCCGCGCCAGGCACCACGCCAAGAACGAGCGCGTCATCGACAACTAGACTCATACCAACACCCAAGAACATCGCGGTGACATCTGTCGACACGCCTACATAGATGGCGCTGACACCTCCCTGATATGGCACACGCCACTCGGGTTATAGTTCCAAAATACTGAACTGTCCTATGCATGACATTGACAGTGGGGCGCCACCGTCAGTACCGGATCGCTGGTTCCGATTTTTGCCATGTTTGGAAACCATATAGTTGAACGATGGTAGCGCCCCCCTGTCATTGAGTTTGGTGGGACAGTTCAGCGTGGGTCATCTATACCAACACTCGTGCGAACATCGCGGTGACATCTGTCACCACGCCCACATAGATGGCGCTGACACCTCCCTAGTATGGCACACGCCACTCCGCCTGCGAACCTGCATCGCGATGTCAAAGTTTAGAGACTATAGTCTGGTCTGCGGTGACATCTGTCGACACGCCTACATAGATGGCGCTGACACCTCTCTAATATGACACACGTCACTCCGCCTACGAACCTGCATCGCGATGTCAAAGTTTCTACTGAGACTAGTCTGGTCTGTGAGCACGTAGAATTTTGTCCAATGACCCCAAGCTACCCATCCTTATCGCTCGCGCGTAATTATGTTGCTGTCGCGCTCGCACACTCACTGCGGCTGCTCGTCGCACAGTCGCGACAGCAATATAATTACGCGCGAGCGATAAGGATGGGTAGCTTGGGGTCATTGGACAAAATTCTACGTGCTCACGGACCATACTATAGACTCTCGTGCGAACATCGCGGTGACATCTGTCGACACGCCACTACAATCTACAGTACATAGATGGCGCTGACACCTCCCTAATATGGCACACGCCACTCCGCCCACGTACGCCAAGCACACCACCAACTGTAAGTTGGCATTGGCACAAACCCAGAACGTTTGTTTTTAAGAAAAATATGTAATAATAATAACAAAATATATGTACAATATATCCGAACCCAGTACACCCCCAGTACACAGTTGACCCAACGTGAGGAAATCATTATAACTCACACTAACTTGCTCTGATCCGCGTTTCACGGTCAATGAATGTAATTCTAGGACATTATCTAGCCTACATATTATTTATAATCTATTTTAGAGGAGAAGTAAATGACATAAAGAGGAATTCTCAGGGTAAAGAAATAAGAGAATAGGATCGTTGTCGATGACTCGGAATGATATTTTCGTGTATTATGAATTACTTTGCAGTCATCAATTATTAGCGTGTAGGTATGACGCAAATTACTGTGATAACATCTTGTAGTTGTAAGAAAATATTTTATCTTTTTTGGTTGTAATTTATCTCTTGGCTGAATAAATGATTAAAATTATGTCTTTGTTTCTTTTCCCGCACACGATACTTACACCAGTGCTGCAGTGACCAGTGAATCTGTAATTCATAATATAGGTAATTAAATCTATTGTGAAATCTTTAAATTATGGGTTTTTTTCCTTTTCCTTTCGTTCAAAAAATCGGAACTATTCTTGGTGTTGGAACCAACAGGAACACGGGAACACCTATTCGTAATATCACCTTTGCGTTTTGTTAGTACATATTTACTTTACTCTTTGGTTTTGTTCATAGTTTTGTTTTTTTAATCTTCGTTTGACAAGACAACGTGTTTGTGTTTCATTTATCCGGAAAATCATCCTATTTATATCATCTCTATCTTGATAACAAAAATACACGTGATTTTGACAAAGAAAGAGAACAACACAAGCATTATACAGTGTGAGTCACGTTAAAGTGTACATATGAAAATAGATGAAACTAGACCTATTTTTATCGACAAAAAAGAGGTAAAAAATTTTTTGAGATTTTTTTTTAATTTTTTATAGAATTTTTTTTCTTCAAATTACTTATTGTAAAGAAAACGTAATAACTTTTAAACTAAGCGGTATATCCTGATAAAATAAAAACAGTAATAATGCTCAATAACAGGCAATACTAAAAAAATACATAAAATACACAAAAAAGGCCAACAAATAATAAAAAAAATATACTTTTTGAAAAAAATCCGCTTAAAAATTCGTGTTTTTTTGGTTATTTGATAAATTTCTCCAATAAATGCCCCTATAACCGGTAGTTTTTATTACTTTGTATTATTCTCTATCGTATTACCTTCGTAAAACGAAAAATCGCATGTCTCTATCCCTATCACAACGTTTGCAATGATCGTTTGAACTAAGCCTCTCCGGGCGCGCCATTCAACGCTTCGTTAACAACAAAACTGAAAATGGCTCTAGATTTGTAATTTTGATAAAGACAAGTTAGATTTCAAATAAAAACAAAAGATTTCGAAGTAAAATAAGCATTTTAGTTAAAATTAAAATTGTCTCTACCTGTAGCGGAGAATAATGTTGTGGCAGGCCTTTGTTCAAACGATCATAGCAAATGTTGTGATAGGGAAAGAGACATGCGATTTTTGGTTTTACAAAGATAATACGATAGAAAATAATACAAAGTAATAAAAACCACCTGTTATGGGGGCATTTTTTTGAGTAATTTATAAAATAACCAAAAAAACACTAATTTAAAAGCAGATTTTTTTCAAAAAGTATCATTTTTTATTATTTGTTGGCCTTTTTTGTGTATTTTATGTATTTTTTTTAGTATTGCCTGTTATTTAGCATTATTACTGTTTTTATTTTATCAGGGTATACCGCTTAGTTTAAAAGTTATTACGTTTTCTTTACAATAAGTAATTGGAAGAAAAAAAATTCTATAAAAAATTAAAAAAAAATCTCAAAAATTTTTTGACCTCTTTTTTGTCGATAAAAATAGGTCTAGTTTCATCTATTTTCATATGTACACTTTAACGTGACTCACACTGTATATGTATTAGTGGAGCACATAGCATAGACAAGAACACACCTGCACTGCCTTCAAGTTCAAGCGTTTCTTGACTCCCCCAAAGTTTTTTTCTGTGATTTTAATGTGACTGCAACAAATTTTGGATGTGGAAAGTCAATAAAATAAGTGTATTTATTTTATGATATATAGTTGTTTAGCGTATATAGGCTTAGTAGCTGTTATTAACTATAAATAGGTCAAGTAAGTACATAACCTCCATCCAGCACCATTTTTTTCAACATGCAAAACGGCCGAGAGCTCGTTTATGTGGAAAAAGTAATGAAATTTACTTAACATACTTTCTTTTTTTTGGATTTCCATAAATAGTATAATGGTTAGATCTATATTTAAGAAATTGTTCGCATCTATTCGAGTGGATGACATGGCCGTTTTGTAGGTGGTTATTACGTATTATTTTCCAGCATTTAGATAATCATCGCTGCACGGAGGCACCCTCGCTGTCGCAGTTTTTCGGAGGACTAGCCTCTGTCTCTGTTAGAGGCGCTAGTCCTCCGGAACTCTGTTCTCTTCGCTGGTTCTCTTAGCACTTCACGGCGATGTCTCGGACGTCGAAAGTCTACAGCGAGCGATGGCTAAAATCCAATTGTTGTTGTACATTGGAATTTTAGTGCCATCGCTATTTGTGGACTATCTTTCTGCAACTTTATTTGGTTTTTAATTGTATCATGTGTGTTCAGAGAGGGGAAAGAAGACTTATTATGATAGCTCATCTGCAAGACAAACAGCTTTAGTTGTTTTAGGGATGAACAGATAGGGTGAATGCTATTGTAACCTGAAATGTTTTTTTGTTTTGTGATGCTTATTACCCAAAAGTTAATAGAAGATGTTAGTTAATGTTGTTTTTGAAAAAAAAAATCATAACATCAAGTATAGATTCAATAACATGCCTATTGTTGTAGAATTAAGTGGAAAATCATAAAACATTTTATTCTCAAACAAAAAGATACTGTATGTTGTCTCATGCTAAATGTTTTCTAAATAATTTTTGTATATTATTTAGTCATAAAAAGTAGGGTAATGTACTTATAATATTTTTATAATAAAATATGTTGTTGATTTAGAATATTAAGAATAACTTAATATTATGTTTAAGTCTCACCCATATTTTTATGGGTCTAACTTCTTGTTAATAACATGTTAGATTCATATTGGTTGCCTGATCAGCCATGAGGCACATGCAATCATGCTTCAAATCGCACCAAGTATTTAAAATAGTTAATAATATAAACTGTATTATTTGCACTATTTTTTATTAAAAAGTTAATAGTGGTAGGTATTAACTCGTATCCAATTTCAGATTTTTGCACAGTAAAGAATAATAGCTTAATGTTTAAAATTATACTGTATTGTCATAAATACTAGAACAATAAAATAATTAAAAATGTTGTTGAAAAAAAAAGTAACTAGTTACATAGGTATATGAAAAATGCAAGTTACTGTTTCTTTGTCCTTACGCTTTTGTGTTAAATTTGGGGTATAGGCAACTTTTATGTTTTTTTACTGTGCAATGTGTGATAAAGACTCCTGCAATCCTGTGGGTAGTAGCTAGTATCTTATTAAATGCATGTTGTTGTTGTACTTTTTATTACATTGTTGTATTATAATATTATTATTTATTATCTCTAGTGTTATGATATTAAATATTTTTAGGTAGGATAGAAATGAGTGAGACACCGCAGGACTGTGACCTGCCTCCAGCAAAGAAATTAAAACGTGATGAGAGTTGTGATCTCCCTAAGTCAGGAACTGACTCAAAGTTTGCAAATGACAAGTACGAAGATTTCGTTTCACCTGAAGAGTTGGAGAAGCTCAAGGAGTTCCAAGTTCTAGACGAAGTCAGGTCCAACGATGAAGATAGCAATGACGATGACTCCGAAATGTCTGATGGTAGTTATTTATTGTTTTTATATTGAGGGGCTTCTACATATTATGGCATATGGTAGTTAGACTTTCTTGGGAGGGATTCTGCTAAAGGTACATCCTTGGAAGAAATGGAAAAAGACATTCTTCTTTATTATTTTGGGGAACAGGGGTAGACTTTGACACAAATGGTTTGATTTTTAAACACAAGCTCATTTATTCTGCTGCAAATTTACAAGTTCTTGCATGTTAATTGTTAATATAAAAAAAACCAAGCAAATGCTTCTAGGCAAATCCGATGGCCTGCCTGAGGATGAGATCGAGAAGATGCTGGAAGAGGATCTCCCGGAGGGATTCAAGGGAGCGCCCAAGCCCAAGGAGAGGCCCTATATCACGAGGCAGAAGATCGTGCTTGAAGGTGTGTACACTTTCTCATCTGTAACAAGGCATACAGGCCGATCGAGCGGCGGTTTTCACAGATATAGACAGATATAGACAGTACATATATCGATGACATTCGCGCATAATAGCCTATGACATAATTCAAATTGGACGACCATCGCCAACCGCATCGCGAATATCGCTGATGGTTGCCGACAGTCTACGATGCACCGCGACTCTCGAAGACGTAGACGGTCAGTCACTAACATATAGTCAGAGAGTGTCAACATGTCATGACAGCGAAAGGCGCGAGTCGGAGATTCGCCTACCACTCTCTGATGAAATCTCTGTCTCATATTCTCTAACACAGCGGTTCCGTAAGGTGGTCCGCGGAACCCTGGGGTTCCGTGGAAAGGCCGCAAGGGTTCCGTAAAAAATATTATCCCACGTTTCGTGACTGCCGTTGTTCGCGCGCACCGACTTGTTTACGCACAAGGGAGGGGCAAGGCGTGCGGGCGGAGTAGTACGGGTAGTATAATCAATTAGGGTTCCTTGGCAAAAAAAAAATTGGGAAACCCTGCTCTAACATGTGGTGGTGTGGTCTGCAGAGAAAGGCGTGAACTACTACGAGGTGCTGCCGCTGGACTGGATGATGGTGCGCCACTACAGCGGCATGCCGGTGTACGTGCACCGCACCACGCGCGTCTGCACGCTCTCCAAGCCCTACTTCCTCGGCAAGGGCAACACCCGGGTAAGTTTTGACTAGACAACCAAAAACCCAGAGCCGTAATACAAAATTTCTCCCCATAACGCGATAGCCTGGCCAGCCAGCCATCCCACCGAAGGGTGCTATCGCTTCTAAACCCTCCTTGGCTGGCTTGATAGGTTGCGAGACTAATAGCCGTTTTGACCGTCAATCCCTAATTTTTAAGTGACCCCTGTGGTGACACATTCATTTTGTTTTTCATAAAAAAACGGGCATAACTGTTCTGTCTTTGAGTACCCCCAATTTATCACTGAGGTCCGAATTACATTTATTTGCACAGTGAGGTTATACAACGTCTGCATGTGTAGGCACGAAAGAGGTTTCAGTCCAAGAATAGTATTGTATTAGTCCAGAAATGTCTATGAACAGGCTCAATCGAAGAAGAAGGATTCTCTCCTTACATGAGCACTAATACCCTTCTCTGTGGTTTAGGATTCACGCTAATCTTGAACTGATTCTAGGAATACTAGTTTTGCCACCTTACCTGTAGACACTACTATAAGAATAACAAATTCAACCTTTTAATTCTACCAATCTTCTCTTGCAGAGACATGATATACCCATTAGTGCAATACCCTGTTTGTCGTATAGAAAAGCTTTGGAAGAAGAAAAAAAGCAAAAAGAAATAGATAAAAGAATTGCAGAACAAATTAGATCTGGCAATTGGGTGGTTAATTCTGCTGATAATAATGGAGATAAGGAATCTGTAGCCAATGCAAGTAATGAAAAAACNGGCACATGCAATCATGCTTCAAATCGCACCAAGTATTTAAAATAGTTAATAATATAAACTGTATTATTTGCACTATTTTTTAAAGTTAATAGTGGTAGGTATTAACTCGTATCCAATTTCAGATTTTTGCACAGTAAAGAATAATAGCTTAATGTTTAAAATTATACTGTATTGCCATAAATACTAGAACAATAAAATAATTAAAAATGTTGTTGAAAAAAAAAGTAACTAGTTACATAGGTATATGAAAAATGCAAGTTACTGTTTCTTTGTCCTTACGCTTTTGTGTTAAATTTGGGGTATAGGCAACTGTTATGTTTTTTTATTGTGCAATGTGTGATAAAGACTCCTGCAATCCTGTGGGTAGTAGCTAGTATCTTATTAAATGCATGTTGTTGTTGTACTTTTTATTACATTGTTGTATTATAATATTATTATTTATTATCTCTAGTGTTAAGATATTAAATATTTTTAGGTAGGATAGAAATGAGTGAGACACCGCAGGACTGTGACCTGCCTCCAGCAAAGAAATTAAAGCGTGATGAGAGTTGTGATCTCCCCAAATCAGGAACTGACTCAAAGTTTGCAAACGACAAGTACGAAGATTTCGTTTCACCTGAAGAGTTGGAGAAGCTCAAGGAGTTCCAAGTTCTAGACGAAGTCAGGTCCAACGATGAAGATAGCAATGATGATGACTCCGAAATGTCTGATGGTAGTTATTTATTGTTTTTATACTGAGGGGCTTCTACATGGCATAATATGGTAGCTACTTTCTTGGGAGTGATTTTCCATTTCTGCTAAAGGTACATCCTTGGAAGAAATGGAAAAAGACATTCTTTATTATTTTGGGGAACAGGGGTAGATGGTTTGATATTACCAATTGGTTTTTCTATCTGTATGTTTAAACACAAGCTCATTCATTCTGCTGCAGATTTATAAAGTTCTTGCATGTTAATTGTTAATATCAAAAACACCAAGCAAATGCTTACAGGCAAATCCGATGGCCTGCCTGAGGATGAGATCGAGAAGATGCTGGAAGAGGATCTTCCGGAGGGATTCAAGGGAGCGCCCAAGCCCAAGGAGAGGCCCTATATCACGAGGCAGAAGATCGTGCTTGAAGGTATGTACACTATCTCATCTGTAGCACGGCATACAGGCCGATCGAGCGGCGGTTTTTAATAATATCATTCATACAGTTTGAGCGCCATGATACCGTCATTATGATGGAAAAAAAATCTGCCTTCGATACCGTAGTCGAATACGCAATTTAGAATTTAGGGTTGAAAAATCTCTTGAACTAATGTTAAAATAGTATGTGTAGTCTTGAAAAGTTTGGTAACATAGAGATGTTGTGCAGAGGAGTTTACAGACGGTCCGTCTAAAGGTGACACAAAACAGGCCCTTAGGGAGCTCACAGTAGGTATATCGACGACAATCGCGCATAATAGCCTATGACATAATTCACATTAGACGACTGTCGCCAATCGCATCGCGATTATCGCTGATGTTTGCCGACAGTCTACGATGCACCGCGACTCTCGAAGACGATCAGTCACTAACGTATAATCAGAGAGTGTCAACATGTCATGACAGCGAAAGGCGCGAGTCGGAGATTCGCCTACCACTATCGCAGTCGCTCGTCTGTGAGCTCTAACATGTGGCGGTGTGGTCTGCAGAGAAAGGCGTGAACTACTACGAGGTGCTGCCGCTGGACTGGATGATGGTGCGCCACTACAGCGGCATGCCGGTGTACGTGCACCGCAGCACGCGCGTCTGCACGCTCTCCAAGCCCTACTTCCTCGGCAAGGGCAACACAAGGGTAAGTTTTGACTAGACAACCAAAAACCCAGAGCCGTTAATCATCCAAAAAACTAGCTGCCACGACTTGTCACTGATAACAGTATAAGAGACTTAAATAACATTCATTTGCTTATTTCATGAAGTAGTTATTCAAACGTTGTTTAAGTACAAATCCTATCCTACTCCTACTTAATATTATAAATTCGAAAGTTTGGATGTCTGGATGTTTGTTACTCTTTCACGCAAAAACTACTGAACGGATTTTGATGAAACTTTACAGTATAATTGTTTACAACCCAGAATAACATATAGGCTCAGAATACAGAACAAACCAGAAGGAGTGTTCGATAACATTTCTACGCGGCAACTTGTGTCCAAAATACTTCCCCTCCCGCGCCCCTCTACCCCCTTTAGTGTTACTAGCGCCGTGTGACACCCCCATTTTTGGGGTAAAATTATGTAATTTTTTAATGAGATGTTAAACAAGTAAAAAATAAGTAAGTGAAATAAGTACACACGGCCACAGTGTTAACTATCCATTTCCGTTTTTGCTCTAGCTCTCATCAAATGGTGATTCTTTGCGATAGAACGAGACGACATGACTGGCCATGGCCATAGGCATAGATAGTACCTACCTACCTATGAATTTAATTTTTACTCCGAAGTAACTAAGTGTAGATGATTATTTATTTCTATTATTACAAAAGTCGAATATAAATTTTAGAATGCCAAGTAAAACAAAAAAGAAACTTAAGGTTCTTTATTATGTAAACATATCGACAACAAAACATTTGTTTACGGCGCAGTAGTGCTTTTAGTTTAACTTTTCTTGGAGTCAAAAACAGAATCCAAATCAAAAACATCACCAATACTTGAATTTGATTGCGAGGCAACTCTGGCTGTGTATCCTGAAAGAAAATCAGAGTAAGTATGTAAGCAATAATTAATTACTTAAAATTATTATTAAATATACAAATATTGCTGCTGCTGATCTGTTGATACCAATGCCTTACTTTTGAATAAATGGGAAAGTATGAAATTCACGATAGTAATTTATTATCTCCTCATTATTTAGGGAGTAATATTATAAATTAATTCAAATATTAAAATCAAATCAAAATCAAAAATATTTATTCAGTTTAGACCACAAGTGGCACTTATAATTTAATTAATCAGGTTGTCATGTCATGGATGAAATTACACTAAAAACTAATTAAAACAAAAAGGATGGGGAAAATATTCCATTATTCTGTGGTAACGCTAACAAAATTAACGCGTGAATTTTTTATAGACAAAATGTAATTCAATATAAAAAAGTAGGGTAAAATATTCCGTTGACCTGTGGCAACACTTACAAAATACAACCGTGATTTTTTTTGAAAATTATTAATTAATTAAAATGAATTGGAAATGTGCTACTTACGGATAAAACATGATCCCATGCACTTTCTTCGTAATTCCAGTAGCATTCTTACATGTTGGAACGGCACAAGACGGCATAATTTAATTATAAAGTGTCAATCTGACGGATATGTAAACAATGCGCGCGCCGGCCATTGACTAATTGCTCTAAAGTCAAATTAGTGCGTTTTGGAGTAATTTATATGAATACACATTTACGCCCGTTGACGGTTTCTGGTTTGTTCCGTATTCTGAGCATATAGGCTATAATTTATGACGATCTGTGACAAACGAAATTTCACGCGGGTGAAGCCGCGGGTAAAAGCTAGTAGCCCCTATTTTTAAACCCTGTATAAAATGTAAATCTATGACGGACGCACAAAAGAGGGTTCAGAGTATTAAATGAGTCCAATACATATGTATGATCCAAGAATAGTATCGGTCCAGAAATGTCTACCACCAACAGGCTCAATCTTAATTGAAGATTGAGCCTGCCCTTCTTTGTGGTTTAGTATTTGAACTGATTTAAGTAATATTCTGCCACCACCAATTAGAATAACATTATCAACCTTTTAATTCTACCAATCTTTTCTTGCAGAGACATGATATACCCATTAGTGCAATACCCTGCTTGTCGTATAGAAAAGCTTTGGAAGAAGAAAAAAAGCAAAAAGAAATAGATAAAAGAATTGCAGAACAAATTAGATCTGGAAATTGGGTGGTTAATTCTGCTGATAATAATGGAGATAAGGAATCTGTAGCCAATGCAAGTAATGAAAAAAATAACGAAATAAATAATGTTGACGATAGAAACGAAAATGTAGTCACAAAATGTCCCTTTAAGTTTAGTAATACAATAAATGCCGATAATGTTGTATTAAATAATGATGGGTACAAAAACGACAACGTAGAACAATCTCTAGCTAGTGAAACTACAAACGAAGATAAATTAACGAAAATTAATTTGCTAAAAAACGAAGCTAGAAAACCTTCTCTTTCGAAGATTGAAAATACTTTTGCATTGCATAATGAAGATACAAAGAAAAATCTACTTGCAAAGATGATTGTTGACTCTGAAGCAATTAAAATGGGTACAGAAGCAACTAAAATGGGTACAGAAGCAACAAAAATGGGCTCGGAAACGACTAAAATGGGTACGGAAGCCGCACAGAAAACATTAGCTGAAGAGAACGAAAAAGAGTGCAATAGTAACAAAACAAAACAAGCAGAGCCCGTTACAAAGAAAGAGGTGTCGAACGAAACAAATGAGGACGAATCTGAGCATTCTCAAGATGAGCAAGTGTTGAATACGGAGGGTGTTAACGAAGGGTGTGAGGTACCGGAGGCGGCGGGGCAAAGGCCTGTGGTGCTCCCTGGGGGGGTGGTCATGCCGCCGCCGCGGGTGGAGACCGTGGCCACGAGCTGGAAGACGCAGCACCTCACGCCCGAACAAGTCAACGAGTACTGCAAAAGGCTGTTTAAGTTCAACACGGTGAATATTATGCACTTCATGTAAGTATGAGTGTTCTGTGTTTTCGCGTAGGATGGCAAGTGGCAACGCTCCGCCGTTCACTAGGTAGTTTTTTGGTTTTTTGGTAATAGGGGACCGGACACACCAGTTAATCGAAATTGTTTTTATGAGCAGACAAGCATATGCGAATGTGATATGATTGTTGTGGTAGGGGCTTTTATAACAACTTTTGTTTCATAGTTTTATAGGAGTTTGTTTGCATTGTCGGAAATTGTTTTTGCATGACATTTTACTACTTCTAGGATTTTTTTACCTGCTGATCATTATAAGATTTTAAACTTTCGCGTTCCATTTCAACTAAAATAGAAAGACACGGGTCTTAACGCGACGTTTATTAATATGTTACACTAGCTGACCCGGCGAACTTCGTACCGCCTTAGCGTAGAGATTTTCTTAATATTTTTTTCCGTAAGAACCATCCTTGGACTTCCACAAACATTAAAAAAAAAGAATTATCGAAATCGGTTCAGCCGTTCACACGTGATGCCGTGACAACGCGAAACGGGTTTCATTTTTATATATATAGATAGATTATAAAGCTCTGCTGATCATTGATAAAAAGAAAACTGGTATAATGGATAAATTACTTGTTATAGTTTTTTTTCTGCAGTTAATGTTTTTTAAGAGTACATGAATATTTAGGTCTGAAAATGAAATGAGCAGGCTTCGTGACGTGCTTTGAAGGAGGTCTGTGTTTAGTAGCGGTGGTCTATGTGATGTTTAATGTTTGAATGGTATATTAGCTCGTTAAAACCGTCTAGTTGTTAGATTATAGCGCATAACTGAGTCAGTGCTTGAGGTATGGGAGCGGCACGGTAAAGGTGACATTGACATAATTATTATGACACGACAGGACAGAGCATATAGATGACCCACGCTGAATTGTCCCACCAAACTCTATGACAGGGGGGCGCTACCATCGTTCAACTATATGGTTTTCAACATGGCCAAAATCGGAACTAGCGATCCGGTATTGACGGTGGCGCCCCACTGTCAATGTCATGCATAGGACAGTTCAGTATTTTGGAACTATACATATTTGAAGCAAATCCGACGTTTCGCTCACGTTTGACGTTACTTTGATGTCAGTCTTTTGTCTAGGGCAGGGGGTCTCCAAACTTTGAAGCCATAATATTTTTTTCGGTATGTTGCAAGGGCCATTACAATTTTAATCTTCTGCCCACCTATGCAAACATAGGCTTATGCCCGTTTTCACCATCAATCCCTAATTTTTAAGTGACCCTTATGGTAACACAACAGGAGGAGGAGAATTTTTTTTTTTTTTTTTTAATGTGATAGTTTCATAGGGGTCACTTAAAAATTAGGGATTAATGGTGAAAACAGGCATTAGTCTTATGCTGTCGCGGGCCAGATTGATGGCAGTGGCGGGCCGGATATGGCCCGCGGGCCGTAGTTTGGAGACCCCTGGTCTAGGGGGCTGCTGAATGTGTCAGTTGATATGACTATAGTCTGGTCTGCGAGCACGTAGAATTTTGTCCAATGACCCCAAGCTACCCATCCTTATCGCTCGCGCGTAATGATATTGCTGTAGCGACTGTGCGACGGGCGCCTGCAGTGAGTGTGCGAGCGTAACAGCAACATAATTACGCGCGAGCGATAAAGATGGGTATCTGGGGGTCATTGAACAAAATTCTACGTGCTCGCAGACCGGGCTTTAGTACATTGTTTCCAAATTGGTAATGCTAGTGTGTATCGCCAGGCGGTGGGCCGACCGTCGCAAGTACACGAAGGCGCGCAAGACGCTGCAGTACCCGACGCTGCCGGAGGGCACCAAGCTCATCACCATCCCCGCCGCGCCCGCCAACGGGCAGGACAACGGTAGGCTTAGCCACGAGCGTAAGATATGACCCTGTGGAATATGATGTTGATCCACAATAAGGAAGCTAGATGTTAGTGCTTCCTTCCGAGCGGGTGTTATGCTCGGGGACCAAGGTCCAATTTGCACCATCTTGGTTTGCCTATATATACTTGGCAGGATATAAAACTCCGTCACCGCGATGCAGGTTTGTATGAGCGGCGGAGTGTGCCATAGTGAAGTAGTAACAGCGCCATCTGTTGGTCACTAGTTTGTAGTGGCGTCGCCACAACCCCATTAGGGAAGTGTTACAAGCAACATAAATATTACTTCTTTTTTATTTTTTGACAGTGACAACACTGTTGATCTCTGTTAATCTTTGCGGAGTCGGTGTAGAAATGGTGTCTTGAATAAATTGTGTTATCTGCAACTTCGGTGTTTTCCTGTACCAAGACCTGCCAGACATCAGTCCATCATACACCTCACACTGTCTCCGACAGGAAGGTAGAGTAGGACAAACAAAGGCAGGGCTAGCGATAGTATAATTTCTCACGAAGTAAGCTAAGATCGACGTCCGCGATGGAACGTCCACCCAAAAGTAAGCTTAGCCACGAGCGTCATGTGATCCTAGAGGTAGAATAGGACAAACAAAGGGCGATAGTATAATTTCTCACGAAGTAAGCTAAGATCCACGTCCGCGATGAAACGTCCACCGAAAAGGTGGACCGACGACCTGATAAAGGAAGGCGCTGGATGCAGCCGTGAACCAACCGTGCGATGTGGAAGGCATTAGGGGAGGCCAATGTTCAGTAGTGGACGTCCTGTGGCTGAAATGATGATGATGATGATGATGATGATGATGATGATGAAGCTAAGATCTTTCTATCCTTCTCTTGAATAGCTTTTAAAAGATCCTATGAAGTATTTATGGCATATAACGATTTCAAGAAGATTACTGAATGAAAAAAAGCGGGAGATTTTCTTGGGAAAGGCTAAGTGGGCTGCAATAAGCCGTTTACAAGATTCTTTTTAAAATAACTGTAGACCCGTGAGTCAGCCGTTAGTACCGAAGAAATTACCTTCGAGGTTTAATAAAACTCGTAAAAATGTAATGTGTGTGTGTGTGTGTGTGTGTGTTTGTGTGCGTGCGGGCGTGCATACGTACGTGCGTGTATGTGTGTGTGTGTGTGTGTGTGTGTGTGTGTGTTTGTCTTCAATTCGTAATAATTTTATTATATTTCCTCAGGAGCCAAGACGAACAAGCGAGACTGGGTGCTGAACATGAACGGACGCAGCTACCTGTCGGTGTTCCACGAGTACGTGCGGCGCGCGCTGCAGAAGCAGCCGGTTTATGAGTTCGTGCAGCTGGGTGAGTCGGTATTCTGACGGGCAGCCGAGTGAGACTGTATTCTAACAAGAGGACTGGGTGCAACATGAACGGACGCAGCTACCTGTCGGTGTTCCACGAGTACGTGCGGCGCGCGCTGCAGAAGCAGCCGGTTTATGAGTTCGTGCAGCTGGGTGAGTCGGTATTCTGACGGGCAGCCGAGTGAGACTGTATTCTAACAAGAGGACTGGGTGCAACATGAACGGACGCAGCTACCTGTCGGTGTTCCACGAGTACGTGCGGCGCGCGCTGCAGAAGCAGCCGGTTTATGAGTTCGTGCAGCTGGGTGAGTCGGTATTCTGACGGGCAGCCGAGTGAGACTGTATTCTAACAAGAGGACTGGGTGCAACATGAACGGACGCAGCTACCTGTCGGTGTTCCACGAGTACGTGCGGCGCGCGCTGCAGAAGCAGCCGGTTTATGAGTTCGTGCAGCTGGGTGAGTCGGTATTCTGACGGGCAGCCGAGTGAGACTGTATTCTAACAAGAGGACTGGGTGCAACATGAACGGACGCAGCTACCTGTCGGTGTTCCACGAGTACGTGCGGCGCGCGCTGCAGAAGCAGCCGGTTTATGAGTTCGTGCAGCTGGGTGAGTCGGTATTCTGACGGGCAGCCGAGTGAGACTGTATTCTAACAAGAGGACTGGGTGCAACATGAACGGACGCAGCTACCTGTCGGTGTTCCACGAGTACGTGCGGCGCGCGCTGCAGAAGCAGCCGGTTTATGAGTTCGTGCAGCTGGGTGAGTCGGTATTCTGACGGGCAGCCGAGTGAGACTGTATTCTAACAAGAGGACTGGGTGCAACATGAACGGACGCAGCTACCTGTCGGTGTTCCACGAGTACGTGCGGCGCGCGCTGCAGAAGCAGCCGGTTTATGAGTTCGTGCAGCTGGGTGAGTCGGTATTCTGACGGGCAGCCGAGTGAGACTGTATTCTAACAAGAGGACTGGGTGCAACATGAACGGACGCAGCTACCTGTCGGTGTTCCACGAGTACGTGCGGCGCGCGCTGCAGAAGCAGCCGGTTTATGAGTTCGTGCAGCTGGGTGAGTCGGTATTCTGACGGGCAGCCGAGTGAGACTGTATTCTAACAAGAGGACTGGGTGCAACATGAACGGACGCAGCTACCTGTCGGTGTTCCACGAGTACGTGCGGCGCGCGCTGCAGAAGCAGCCGGTTTATGAGTTCGTGCAGCTGGGTGAGTCGGTATTCTGACGGGCAGCCGAGTGAGACTGTATTCTAACAAGAGGACTGGGTGCAACATGAACGGACGCAGCTACCTGTCGGTGTTCCACGAGTACGTGCGGCGCGCGCTGCAGAAGCAGCCGGTTTATGAGTTCGTGCAGCTGGGTGAGTCGGTATTCTACACTTATGCGAGTCTGTATTCTAACGGGCAGGTGAGAGAGTTTATATTCTGACGTTGGGCTGCTGGGTGGACTGTATTCTAATGTTAAGTGACTGAGTGATATTGTATTCTAATGTTACACAGCTGGTTGAGACTGTATTCTAATGTTACGCAGCTGAGTGAGACTGTATTCTAACGTTGTGCAGCTAGGTGAGTCTGTATTCTAACGTTTTGAAGATGGGTGAGACTGTATTCTAATGTTGGGCAGGTGGGTAAGTGTGTATCCTACGTTGTGTTGCTGGATGAATGTATTCTATGCAGCGGAGCTTCACATAAAAAGCCTGAATGTAATAAATTTGCAAGCTTTACAATATATACGTAATTAAATAATTGTAAATTTTCCGAGTGAAAATAGATGACTGACTGCTCAAACTATTTTTTTAGTCCTCATTAGTATTTCGACGAGCCCACTACCTAATCATAATTTGATATTTTCCAGAGAACGCCGCGACCCCGTACCAAGCGACGGTGTACATCGGCGGCATGCAGTACGGCGTGGGGCACGGCTCCAGCAAGCGGCAGGCCAAGTCGGCCGCCGCGCGCGCCTCCATCCACATCCTCATCCCGGAGATGAAGGACGAGCTGGACGCCGGCACCAGCGCGCAGGAGCCCGACTTCTCGGTCAGTTTTTTCTGCTTTTATCGCGCCATTTTATCGATTTTACGCGATAAGCCCATACATTTGTCTAAAATCATGGATAAGATTTTATCACGGCGTGCATCATAGCCCGGCAGGTTAAAGTGAACGCAGCCCACATCAAATATGAACAATATTGTCGATCAGCGGTCTATCAACGGTATGTTCTTTGCTGGTGCCCGCAACGGTCAATTCGCATCGATACAAATCAGCTGCGTTTACTTTGAGCTGACCCCCGACCGCATTAGTGTGGCACATCTTTGAATAGGATATACGTACTCGGCTCTATAAGCGGCAGGCCAAGATTCCGTATGCATCCTCATCCCCGAGATGAAGGACGAGCTGGACGCCGGCACCAGCGCGCTGGAGCCCGACTTCTCGGTCAGTGGACATATTGGATGAGGATATTACAGGCACGAAACGAGGCAACGTAAAATAAAACACCCATTGTTAACAACTTTAGCGACAGCGCACATTGGGACCACAAAACGCATGCGTGCGTCATTTCATATTATTAGCAGTCGTTGCGACTCCGCGACATGTCGCGTTGTCGCTTAAGATATACATATGTATAAGAAGACTGGATCTAGATACAAAATGCACGATGCTGTTGTTCATGCATGAACATGATGCAGGCTGCGTTTACTTTGACCTGATCCCGGAGAGCCCAGACCGCATCAGTCTGCCACACTGATGCGGTCTTTGAATAGACATACGTACTCGGCTCCACAAGCGGCAGGCCAAGCCTCCGTCTGCATCCTCATCCCCGAGATGAAGGACGAGCTGGATGCCGGTACCAGCGCGCAGGAGCCCGACTTCTCGGTCAGTGGATAGATTGGACGACCTGATATAGGTAGCAGGAAGACGTTGGATGCAGGCCGCTACCAACCGTGCGATGTGGAAGACATTGGGGGAGGCCTATGTTCAGCAGTGGACGTCCTGTAGCTGAAACGATGATGAGGATATTACAGGCACGAAGGAAGGCAACGTAGGATAAAAACCCATTGTTAACAACTTTAGGACACATTATAGAAGTCTGGATCTAGAAAAAAGACTGTACTTTGGGGCAAAAGAAAAGATCGGTAAGGATACAAAATGCACGATGCTGTTGTTCATACATGAACATGATGCAGGCTGCGTTTACTTTGACCTGATCCCGGAGAGCCCAGACCGCATCAGTCTGCCACACTGATGCGGTCTTTGAATAGACATACGTACTCGGCTCCACAAGCGGCAGGCCAAGCCTCCGTCTGCATCCTCATCCCCGAGATGAAGGACGAGCTGGATGCCGGCACCAGCGCGCAGGAGCCCGACTTCTCGGTCAGTGGTCAACGTCAACGTCCACTTGTAGACAAGACCTTATCCGTTATATGTTAGGACATCCAATTCTGGACAAGAGAAGGCTCCAAAGATTTCTGCAACCATAGGTCTTGAGCTGCGTCTAGCTTTCCACGACCTTCACCATACTGTCGGTTCACCAAGTGGAAGTAATGCGTGGCCTGCATATATTACGTTTTTCGATCCCGTTACTCGATAACTTTTTTGACCCGACGGGTATCAGTTCTACATACTATGCGGCCCGCCCACTGCCTAATTTGGATCTCTACCCGAGTAAAGTTCCAGGCCGAGTTAGGAGTGCAGCCTGAGTTTGGATTTGGTTCTTGATTTGCATTAAGTTAGCAAAAGTCACAACTAATGCTGGGCCAGGGACTATTGAGCACATTTTGTTCTCTGTTCATTTGTACAGACTGCTCTGCCAAATAAACAATTTATTTTATTCTTTCTTTACCTACTCTGCTGTAATGATATTTTCGTTCCCTTCCAGTTTTTCGACTACGTGGGCATCGAGGACCCGCGCATCACGGAGTTCTGCGCCGCCACGTGCGAGCCGTCGCCGCACGCCATCTTGCGGACCTGTCTGCTGCGCAACTTCGGCGCCACCGACCGACACATCTCCACAGAGGTAAGTAGGCACGAATCAGGGGCGTAGCTATTGCTGTATCAATGATACAGGGCTCTAAGGCTACAGAGGAAATTTATAGACTCAACGGGACTAAGCAGTGAACTCTAAAGACAAGGGCTGCCACAATAGATCAAACCAGGTCGAGCTGGCGCAAATGAAGGCCCAAAACCAATAATAATATAAATACAGAGGCCCCAAATATGTTCGTTTTTGTCGTAACTTCTGAAATTACAGCCATTTAGACCTAAGTTTGTCTGAAGGTTTTCTAAGAATAGCAATTTTTCTATTACAATTTAGAATTGTGGTTGTGTGGCATTAGAAACTTTTTAAATACATCTATAGAATCTCTGATTCATTATTGTAATACTTGTGTCTGGTTGCAGATGAAGAAGCTGGAGTTCCAGAAGATCGAGCTGACGATGAAGGTGGGCAAGCACAGCGCCACCGTCGTCTGCAAGAACAAGAAGACCGCCAAGCAGCGCGCCTCACAGGCCATACTACAAGTAAGATTCCTCCTGTTTATAGTCATAAAGCCCGGTTTGCGAGCACGTAGAATTTTGTCCAATGACCCCAAGCTACCCATCCTTATCGCTCGCGCGTAATTATATTGCTGTCGCGACTGTGCGACGGGCGCCCGCAGTGAGTGTGCGAGCGCGACAGCAACAGACTATTCATCAGGGCTGTTCATCTCCCCGAGTAGGCATCGAAAACAAAACACGCACGGAGTACTTTCCTGGGATGTTTAATCCACAAGACATTCATGAGCGTGTATAGTGACGTAAGAGCACGTATTCATCACACATTGTAAAAAAGAATGTTGGCTATGGAAAGAAGAAAAAATATGCGTGTGGTGCACTAGATGGCGACACAGTAGCTTCTTGTCGCATTGGCACTACAATAATCAATGACGTATAAATGAAACGGTGCTTGCCTCTAAGACAAGCTAAGTTTTCATTGAGTAGACATTTTTATAAATACCGTCGCGATGGAGTGCATTACTGCAGCAAAATTTTTATAAATGTTGTGCTTTAGAGAGTCGAGGGTATAGCAGATAATTAGTCCATCGTGAGCAGAAATTTGTCCACTAATAGCAAAATTCGTTCAAATTATAGTTTTAAAGTTATTAGGAAAAAACAGATTTTGCTGGGGTAATGTTTGAAACGTTACCCCAGCAAAAATTTTTTTTGAAAGTCGTTCTATCCCGGAACCAAATACATGGATAGATAGCTTTATTTGGATAGTAATTTGTCCACGAATAGCAAAATTTGTTCGTGTTCCGGTTNGCTGGGTGAGTCGATTCTAGATTTATGCGAGTCTGGATTCCAACGGGCAGGTGAGAGAGTTTGTGTTCTAACGTTGGGAAGGTAGGTGAGACTGTATTCTAACGTTGAGCAGCTGGGATAGTGTGTATTCTAACGTTGGACTGTAGTATGTATGATAACGTTGAGGATCTGAGTTTTATAGTTGCTCAGCTCATCAAAAATCAAAAATCAAAAATATTTATTCAGTTTAGACCACAAGTGGCACTTATGAACGTCAATAGAAAATAATAAAAAAAGAAAAGGTAGCCCTTATGGGGCACTTTACATGTCTCCTTATCTTTTGGGCCCTACCAGCGCTTCGAGACAAACATATGCATATGCAAACATATAAGCCACGATAGCCGAACGGTGAAGGGGTCGGACTGGCCGACTCGTGATCCGGGGAACGCGGGTTCGGTCCCCGCCGCCGCTCGACTATTGTGGTGAGCTCACTCGTGACACAAGCATATTTAGCTTAGTACGAGGGGCTAACGGGAATATTAGTAATTTGTGTAATAACAAATTACTAATAATCTTTAAAAAAAAAAAAAAAATATATGGCAAGTGCTGAGAAGAAACGCCGGAACAAACTCAGTCACCACTTATTGCCAGGAATTATCTAACGGTAAGAATAGTCAAATTTAAGTACATCAAATATGTGCAGACTGAACTGACCACGCATCCTTGTCATCAATATAGTCTCGAACCTTGTAGTACCCTTTGGACATAAGGGTATTTTTTATATGTATCTTAAATTTGTTTATTGGCAATTCGACAAGGTTGTGTGGTATTTTGTTAAATATGGTAATACATTTCCCCAAGAATGAATTACCTATCTTATGCAACCTAAATGATGGAACAGCAAGTTTATTCTTATGTCTCGTGTTAAATGAGTGGACGTCACTTTTCTTAGTAAATAAATGTATATGTTTACGGACATACATAATGTTATCAAATATGTATTGCGAAGCCACAGTCAATATATTGATTTCTTTAAAAACTTCTCTAAGCGAGTCACGTGGTTTAAGACCGTATATTGCCCGAACAGCTCTTTTCTGTAAAATGAAAATTGATTCTATGTCTGGGTAAGTCCGTATTATAACACAGTGTGTGCAGCCGAGTGAATATTTATTTTAAGGTTTTAGGGCTGACAGGTTTAGGCAAACTATGCTAATGTGCTTTCCCCAGCTGGATTACAGAATTTCTGCCACCACGTATGAAGGAAGTCTAGACTTTCGTGTGTTACCCTAAGAGTAGGCGCACACCGTTGATTTTTCGTCGGCCGATCGTTTAGTCGGGCAGTTGATCAGTATAGGCATGTATGGGAGTGCGCACACTACGCCGATTCGATTTGGCCGATTCTTCATACACATTAAAATCGGGCACAACTATCGGCCAACTAAAAATCAACGGTGTGCGCCTACTCTAAAAGTAAGGTACTTCGAGTTATTTTTTGTCAGAATATCTTGTTTAAAGTTGCACGATGATATCGGATTAGGATCGATCTGAGCTTATCCTGTTTAGTATTTCAACGACCTCACAACCTAATCATAATTTGATATTTTCCAGAGAACGCCGCGACCCCGTACCAAGCGACGGTGTACATCGGCGGCATGCAGTACGGCGTGGGGCACGGCTCCAGCAAGCGGCAGGCCAAGTCGGCCGCCGCGCGCGCCTCCATACACATCCTCATCCCGGAGATGAAGGACGAGCTGGACGCCGGCACCAGCGCGCAGGAGCCCGACTTCTCGGTCAGTTTTTTCTGCTTTTATCGCGCCATTTTATCGATTTTACGCGATAAGCCCATACATTTGTCTAAAATCATGGATAGGATTTTATCACGGCGTGCATCATAGCCCGGCAGGTTAAAGTGAACGCAGCCCACATCAAATATGAACAATATTGTCGATCAGCGGTCTATCAACTTGTCATGTCGCGTTGTCGCTTAATATGTATAAGAAGACTGGATCTAGATACAAAATGCACGATGTTGTTCATGCATGAACATGATGCAGGCTGCGTTTACTTTGACCTGATCCCGGAGGGCCCAGACCGCATCAGTCTGCCACACTGCTGCGGTCTTTGAATAGACATACGTACTCGGCTCCACAAGCGGCAGGCCAAGATTCCGTCTGCATCCTCATCCCCGAGATGAAGGACGAGCTCGTCGCCGGCACCAGCGCGCAGGAGCCAGACTTCTCGGTCAGTTTTTTCTGCTTTTATCGCGCCATTTTATCGATTTTACGCGATAAGCCCCTACATTTGTCTAAAATTATGGATAAGATTTTATCACGGCGTGCATCCTAGCCCGGCAGGTTAAAGTGAACGCAGCCCACATCAAATATGAACAATATTGTCGATCAGCGGTCTATCAACGGTATGTTCTTTGCTGGTGCCCGCAACGGTCAATTCGCATCGATACAAATCCCCTGTGTTTACTTTGAGACCCCAGACCGCATCAGTGTGGCACATCTTTGAATAGGACATACGTACTCGGCTCCACAAGCGGCAGGCCAAGATTCCGTCTGCATCTTCATCCCCAAGATGAAGGACGAACTCGACGCCGGCACTAGCGTGCAGGAGCCAGACTTCTCGGTCAGACACCATCATTACCATTTCAGCCCAAAGACGACTACTTTTGGAAAGGGGTCTCCGCCAGTTTCCCTCAATGCCCGGTCCTACGCTACCCGTATCCTTGTGCTTTCCGCGATCACCGATCTTCAGTTGTTCTTCAACCTAATGCAACGGGTGGCCTGTTCACATTGCGTTTTCCGATCTGTGATCATCATTTGAAAACTTCTGCCCCAGGTTGGCAAATCTGTATGTTATATCCGATACTTTAGTATCTGACTCGATCTCGTAGTGAAACTACGGTTAATAGAAACATCGAGTGAGGAAACTAACCTGTTTAAAAGTATGTTTGCGTTCTCTAACGAACCCAAGCAAAAGACCTGGACGGCCTGGTTTTCCTTAAGAACCATCCAAGTCTATCTGAAAAGCGCACTGTGGTATGAAAGACGACCTTACTCCAATGACTGCAATGGTCTGTTCAGAACAGGCTGTTCTCGTTTAAGTCTGCCAAATAATCTTATTTTTCTTTCTTTTCCTGCTCTGCTACAATGATCTTGCCGTCTTCTTCCAGTTCTTCGACTACGTGGGCATCGAGGACCCACGCATCACGGAGTTCTGCGCCGCCACGTGCGAGCCGTCACCGCACGCCATCTTGCGGACCTGTCTGCTGCGCAACTTCGGCGCCACCGACCGACACATCTCCACAGAGGTAACTAGGGAGCGAATCAATCTCTCTCTCTCTCAAAAAAATCAATCAGTCAGCCGTTTGGTGTAGTGGTTCGAAACGGGCTACTATTCCGGAGGTAGCGGGTTCGATTCCCGCACAGTACAAACATTTGTATGCATGAACATATTTGTTTGTATTGGACTGGGTGTTTTCTATGTATAATAAGTATGTATTTACAAAAAAAGTATTTAAGAGCGTTTACGTCTAGCGTGGCATGTCAAGTTTAGGTAATTTCGATGCTATTTTTATTCACACTAAAATAATTATGACTGTGTGCGTGTTCTCACGCTCTATAGTCAAACCAAAATACTTTGATCCACCATCGTAAAAGTGTGCCAGGCTGTCAAGTGACAGCCCAAAGAAACTATAAAATCTTCAAATCTTCCAACACCGACTCTATAATTATAAATAATGGTATACATTAGTCCTAATCAATAATAAATACGTAAATTCTTTATCAAATAGTAAATTATCAAAGGTTTTTTACTATTTTGAGAATATTTTATACAGCCTATGTTCAGCAGAAAAAAAAATGAATTTTAATGGTGAGAGATTTTTTCAAATCGGTTCTATTCAAAACAAACTTTTCCTGTTTACTATTCTTTTTTCTATTCTGTAACCACCTATTTATGGCAAATAAATTATTAGTATTATTCCTCTTTATAATATTAGTAGGTATACATACATAACTTGCTGTTCCAAATTTTCGTCATTCGTTTTCGTTTCATCGCTAAAAATAACTTAATTTTATTTTTCATTACGTCTGAAATAGAATTTGTAGTAAAAATAGACTGTAATGAAAAATAACAATAAAATATTTTAATTACCACGTGATCGCAAAATCTACCACCAAGATTTTGCGGATACACTATAAAAGTCCAGCTACCTGTCAAAGATCAACGTACGCGTGACACATGTCAGCAGAGCACCGAGCGACGTGACCTCACTCTGGAACGCCTCGAGGCGGACTGAATTTGAACGATTCGTGCGTGGCGATTTATAGTAGTTTTCAAATACTCATAGAAAAAAAATTACAATGAATTATTTTAAATTTTAAAGTAAATATTTTAGATAAGATATTCTTCTATTGTATTAAGCTATTTTTGTGTTGAATAAAGGAAGAATATTGGTGAAAAAATCACTTTGATTTTTGGGTATTTCACGTTTTTTTAATTTGTGATTTCTTATTGTAAAATGCTTAAATCTAAAAATTTTCTCAGATAACTATTTGCCTAAGGATCTATGCTATAGGATATAAATGTTTGTTAAATCGTTTTCACAGTATTTTTATACAAATTTCAGCTTGTAAACTGACGCTAAAGTGGAAATTTACAAAACCTGTGTGGACTTATCTTGATATAATTCTTGAATACTCAACTAATCGCAATATTTTCTCAATTAACTATTTAGACGACGAAATTGCCTAAATATTTATGCCTATAACATATTTGTAGTATTACTGGTTAATGATTGTAACGAGTTGAAAAAGTACTGTTTTTGCGCCAAACGGCGTAAACGCTCTTAAGTATGTTTATATCCGTTGTCTAGTACCCATAGTACAAGCTTTGCTTAGTTTGGGACTAGAAGCGCAGTGTAAAATGTCTAAGGATATTTATACACCACTAAATTTTTATCACCAAAAAAAAAAAATTTCTGGGTAATGAGTTATTGATACTGATCCCATTTGTGCAAAAAAAGAAGCTAAATAAAGTGACTCAAAATTTCCTCCTAAAATTGGTAATTTATGGACACACGCGTCGCTAGCACTATTTACGTACGATAATGTAACACTTATTAGAATTCAAAATGGTCTAAGTTAGCTAAGTATGTAATAATAACACTGGAAGCGTTGTCGAAGCGTGAGCGAGACAGATAGATCGATGCAACTTGCGAGCGCGTACGACTACTCTAGCGAGCAGCGGAGTGACAAAGCTGTGACGCGTAAAATACGGACTAAAGAAAATTTAATAAAAAAATTAACTTTATGAAACACATTTCTTCTTCTTTTGCTTTAAATATTTAACACGTTTCTACATAACCTGTTAAAATTTTTTCGGTGATAAAAATTTAGTGGTGTATAAAAAAAAAATCAGGGGCGTAGCTATTGCTGTGTCAACGATACAGGGCTCTAAAGCTACATAGGCCCCAAATATGTTCGTTTTTGTCGTAACTTCTGAAATTACAGCCATTTAGACCTAAGTTTGTCTGAAGGTTTTCTAAGAATAGCAATTTTTCTATTACAATTTAGAATTGTGGTTGTGGTGCTGTCAGTCGATGACGCCATTAGTCAGATGAAGATTGAGAATTTATTTGATGGTGATCTCATTTTGAAGAAGTGTTGCGTTACCATTATTTTTTATAATATCTAATAGAAAGCACCCACTAAAGTTTTCTGGCATTAGAAACTTTTTAAATACATCTATAGAATCTCTGGTTCATTATTGTAATACTTGTGTCTGGTTGCAGATGAAGAAGCTGGAGTTCCAGAAGATCGAGCTGACGATGAAGGTGGGCAAGCACAGCGCCACGGTCGTCTGCAAGAACAAGAAGACCGCCAAGCAGCGCGCCTCACAGGCCATACTACAAGTAAGATTCCTCCTGTTTATAGTCATAAAGCCCGGTCTGTGAGCACGTAGAATTTTGTCCAATGACCCCAAGCTACCCATCCTTATCGCTCGCGCGTAATTATATTGCTGTCGCGACTGTGCGACGGGCGCCCGCAGTGAGTGTGCGAGCGCGACAGCAACAGGCTATTCATCAGGGCTGTTCATCTCCCCGAGTGGGCATCGAAAACAAAACACGCACGGAGTACTCTCCTGGGATGTTTAATCCACAAGACATTCATGAGCGTGTATAGTGACGTACGCGCACGTATTCATCACACATTGTAAAAAAAATATTCGCTATGGAAAGAAGAAAAAATACGCGTGTAGTGCACTAGATGGTGACATAGTAGTTTCTTGTGGCAGTCAGCCCTGTTGCATCCGCACAGTACTGATCACTGACGTATGTAAACGAAACGGTGCTCGATTCTGAGATAACCTAAATTACACCATATTATTGTCGACATTTATTTGACATGTTTTTAAATACCTTCGCAAAGAAAAATTTGTTCATATTTTTATTTTGTGGTTGCACTCTTCACTCTTTTATCAGATGAAATGTGATTATCATCATCGAGGAGCACGACCTTCTTATTAATCAGAGGTGAATGTAGGACTTGGCCTACATTTCCCACGCTGGCCTCACGAGTTGCGGAGTAGAAATTAGTGTGATACATTTGAAGTAATATCAGGCCTGTTCATCGCCGCGAGTTTACATCGAAAACAAAACACGCACGATGGCCCACCTACAGGATACTATTCGACAAGGCCTCACATACGAGCGAACATTGATTCACGCACGCGTATTCTTGTGTATGATGGAAGATAATAAAGAAAATGGTGTACTAAATACTGTGCAGTATTTAACTGCCTAAATAATAATAAAAACACAGAATGTACTTTTTTAAGTTGCCTCAAGACACTGAGAGGTAAATAAGAAGTTAATATTATTCATGATAATTCATGGTAAATCATGTATTTCCTCCGCTATTTTCCGCAGTTTGGCACCTCACGTCACATCATTTTACCGAAGTCAGCCCTATAGCTTCGGCGCAGTGCCGATCACTGACGTTTGTCAACAAAATGGTGCTTGACTCTTGAGACATGCTAAATGACACCATATTGTTAATGACATTGAGCATATTTTTTTTAAATACCTTAGCGAAGTAAAACTTCTGTACGTAGTACTTATTATTATTCTGTACTACAATAATCAATGACGTATAAATGAAACGGTGCTTGCCTCTAAGACAAGCTAAACTATACCATATTGTTGACGACATGGAGTAGACATTTTTTTTAAATACATATTATTGTACTCTTTTCACAACAAATTAGTATTATTAGTTAAAATGCGTTTTTATCTTCATCGAGGAGTACAACCTTCGTAATTAACCAGAGATATAATTTGGCCTCGTATTGGGAAAGAGGATGGAGTGCGCTATATCCAATTCAATTCAATTCAAAACGTTTATTTGCCAAAAACCCAATCCAAAGTGATTTGTTTTATCTTTCCCATAGGCGCTGCATCCGCACGTGAGGTCGTGGGGCTCGCTGCTGCGGCTGTACGGCTCGCGCTCCGTCAAGAGCTGCAAGGAGAAGAAGCTGGAGGAGCAGCAGATCACGCTGCTGCAGGTAACGCCTACCTAGATTCCAGTTAAGAGTTTGAATTCCAGATTAAGTTGGGTTCCAGAACAAGTTTGGATTCCAGCACGAGTGTGTATTCCAGCTCAATTTCAGATTCCAGCCAGAGTTAGGATTCCAGTCCGAGTTAGGATTCCAGTCTGAGTTAGAATTCCAGTCCGAGTTAGGATTCCAGTCTGAGTTAGAATTCCAGTCCGAGTTAGGATTCCAGTCTGAGTTAGAATTCCAGTCCGAGTTAGGATTCCAGTCTGAGTTAGAATTCTAGTCCGAGTTAGGATTCCAGACCGAGTCAGGATGCCAACTCAAGTTTGGATTTCAGCTTGAATTCAGATCCCAACCTGAGTTAATTCCAGCTNATATGAGGAATTGTTCTATAAGCCGACCAAATTATAAAGGAGTGCGCTATATCCAAAGTGATTTGTTTTATCTTTCCCATAGGCGCTGCACCCCCACGTCAGGTCCTGGGGCTCGCTGCTGCGGCTGTACGGCTCGCGCTCCGTCAAGAGCTGCAAGGAGAAGAAGCTGGAGGAGCAGCAGATCACGCTGCTACAGGTAACGACAACCTAGATTCCAGCTCGAGTTTGAATTCCAGATTAAGTTGGGTTCCAGAACGATTTTGGATTCCAGCACGAGTGTGTATTCCAGCTCAATTTCAGATTGCAGCTCGAGTTCGATTTTTTTTTTTAAAGATTATTAGCAATTTGTATTGCCCAAATTACTAATAGTCCCGTTAGCCCCTCGTGGTAAGCTAAATAAGCTTGTGTTACGAGTGGGCTCACCACAATAGTCGAGCGTCGGTGGGATTCGAACCCGCGTTCCTCGTATCTCGAGTCGGCCACTCCGACCCCTTCACCGTTCGGCTATCGTGGCTATCCACACCGTGTTCGGATTCCAATCCGACTTTGGAGTTCACCCTAGTTCGGATTCCACTCTTCCCAAGTTCGGATTCCAGCATGATTCCAGCCAGAGTTAGGATTCCAGTCCGAGTTAGGATTCCAGTCTGAATTAGAATTCTGGTCCGAGTTAGGATTCCAGTCCGAGTTAGGATTCCAGTCTGAATTAGAATTCTGGTCCGAGTTAGGATTCCAGTCCGAGTTAGGATTCCAGTCCGAGTTTGGCTTTCAGTCCGAGTCCGGATTCCAGCTCGAGTTTGGATTCCTGTCCTAGTCAGAATTCCAAACTGAATATAGATTCCAGCTCGAATTTAGGTTCCAACCCGCGTTTGGATTCCAGACCGAGTTAGGATGCCAACTCGAGTTTGGATTCCAACTCGACTTCGGATTTCATTTATAATTTGCATTCGTGCTCTCCCCAGGACAAGGCGCGTCACAACGAGCCCAACTACGCGGTGCTAGAGAAGCTTCGCCACGAGATGTGCAAGCTGCGCGAGCGCGACGCCGCCTGCGCGCCCATCGGCACGCTGCTGCTCGCCGCCGCGCTGCCCACGCACTCCGGCGCCAACCTCAACAACGTCGAGCTGTGACCCCGTGGCCCCCGGCCCTCAGACACTAGCTGTGACCCCCGACGACGCAAGCTGTGACCCCCGACGCCGCCTGCGCGCCCATCGGCACGCTGCTGCTCGCCGCCGCGCTGCCCACGCACTCCGGCGCCAACCTCAACAACGTCGAGCTGTGACCCCGTGGCCCCCGGCCCTCAGACACTAGCTGTGACCCCCGACGACGCAAGCTGTGACCACTGCGCACACCCGGTATAATCGAGAAAAACTGTGACCCCTGCGCGCCCCACCGACCTTAAAACGACACCGCGACGCCAGCTGTGACCTGTATACCGCCGCGTGCTGTGACTCTCGCACTCCTGTGACTCCCACGTCTCCCACTGCCGTCTACTGAGAGAAATCGTGACCCCTATGCGACTTACTGACCTCAACGACGCCAGTTGTTTTTGCGCTCCGATCCAACGTTAAACAATGCGAGCTTTTAACTCACATTAAGGTCGATAACCTTAACGATGTGAGCTGTGACCGCCGCGTACCAACGCGCAACCAAGAAAAACTGTGATCCCCGCGCTCATCCGTATTCAACAACGCCTAACTGTGGGTCACAGCCACGTGTCCCACAGACGTCTACCAAGAGCAACCGTGACCCAATTATGACCCTCCGACTCGTCGGTGCCAGATCTCGCGTGCCACGATGTCCCGCCGATGTCACACACTTTATAACGAAACGTAAACTCGCGAGGAAATTCCTTCAACTCCAGCTACACTCCCACTCACACTCGTGCGTTGGATTAATATGCGCCGAGCTTTAACTTTGTTTCACCATCGGAAACTCAATATTCCACAACAACTACGAATACGCTTAAGTAGGCTCAAATGTACGGAGCGGCTGGTGGTGAAGTGCAATAAAATAAAATCCCAGTTACAATTGTGACAAGGTTGATTTCGCAGGAGTTTTCACTTAAGCCAGACACACAGGCAGTGTCTGACGCGTTTTGACGCATTATCCAATTTGTCAGTTGTCACTTTGCGTAGTAAAGTCATATACGCTCTGGCTGTGTGACTGAGCCTTTAGTGTCATCGCCAGCGATCACCGGGAATCGATGTTAGGTAATAAGAGCCAGTCATCATGGTATTAAATGTAGTCAAATATTGTGAATATTATTCGGGCCAACGATAGNCGCCCATCGGCACGCTGCTGCTCGCCGCCGCGCTGCCCACGCACTCCGGCGCCAACCTCAACAACGTCGAGCTGTGACCCCGTGGCCCCCGGCCCTCAGCCACTAGCTGTGACCCCCGACGACGCAAGCTGTGACCGCTATGACCCCATAAAGATATACTGACCCCTGCGCACACCCGGTACGATCGAGAAAAAATGTGACCCCCGCGGCCCCCGGCCTCTAGACACCAGCTGTGACCCCCGACCCGACGACGCAAGCTGTCGCCCGCTCATCCAAGATAAACTGTCCCTTGCGCACACCCGGTATGATCGAGAAAAACTGTGACCCCCGCGGCCCCACCGACCGAGACCAAGAGGACCTGTGACCCCCGCGCTCCTCCGTATTCACAGCGTCAAGTTAGAAACGCTGCGACCCCCGACCCGACGACACTAGCCGTGACCCCTGCGCACCCGGCTTGACCTCTCGATAGAAACTGACCTCAGCACGCCACCCGACTTCAGTAATGAGCTGTGACTGTCGCACGTCTCACCGACCTCAAAAACGTCAATGATAACACACTATAACGAAACGCCAACTCGCGAGGGAATTCGGGAATGAGGGTTTTCGCTTTACGCGCTTTCAGTTATTTTTGACATGACATTGACATTGACAGATATGTCAAAATCCACCAATCATGCAGCATTTGGACCTCCCGTCTACGTATTGCCATCTGGCGGATTTTTCAATCGCGAAAACCCTCATTCCTTCAGCTCTAGCTACACTCCCACTCGCATACTCGTGCGCTGGACTAAAATGCGCCGAGCAGTAGTTTTATTTCACCATCAGAAACTCAATATTCTACACTATAAACTACGAGTGAGCTTAAGTAGGCTCAAATGTACTGAGCGGCTGGTGGTGAAGTGCAATAAAATAAGATCCCAGTTACAATAATATTATTATTCTCACAAGTCTGATTTCGCAGGAGTTTTCACTTAAGCCTCAGACACACAGACAGTGTCTGACGCGTTTTGACGTAATTATATTTGACAGTTTTGTCACTTTGCGTAGAAAAACGCGCCAAGCTGTTACGTACTCTGTCATATAGGCTGGCCGTGTGACTGAGCCTTTAGTTAGTGTCATCGCCAGTGATCACCAGGAAGAGATGTTAGTAATAAGAGCCAGTCATCATGGTATTAAATGTAGTGAAATATTGTGACTATTATTCGGGCCAACGATAAAGTTAATAGAAATGTATTGGTCCAGTTAATAGGTTAGTATAGTATAGTAAACATCATAAAGACATTTGGCAAGAGTATAAAAATGTATAACTTTCATATAAGTTAGTGCAGTATATAGTAAGTAAGCATTAATAAACAGATATTTGACATTAACGTAAGTTCTAAATGCATATTGTGGCACAATGGTGATTAAATTTTAATTAATAGAAAAAAATCGAAATATAAAAAAAAATCTTAATTTAATAGGAATATGCAGCTGAAAAAACCATATTAAAATTTAAGCGTAACATTATAGTGATAAAAATATTTGGTGGTAAACATAGTATGCTCTCAACATTCTTATTGTGTGAAAAATATATCTACTCTTTACTATTTTAATATACTTTATCAATATTGTGATTTTGAATCATCTTTACACAAATTAAAATATTTAGCTTATGCAACGATAGCAGCGAAGGTATGCGATCTTCGCAGCAATGCAAGCTGAATTATATGCTGTATCTTAATGTGGTTGATAATCCGAATCATTACTCATTACCATAGCAGTAAAGTTCTTTGTCGTGTGGTAGTAAATTTTCGTTTTGCGATGAGGATGCCAATCATCCGTCCAGGATTCGCTCACAAGTACCCAAGTGTCTCACTCGACAGTTATTTCACGTTGCTAAACAACGTTCTAAATCATACGGCTGCAAAGACAAATGCTCAGTGTCTTCATTTGTTGCTGCGATGGACGCATAACTGTGCACAAGTCGCGCAGCGAAAGTTAAGGTGAACAACATGGCACCCACATGGATGTAATATCTCAATACAGAAGACAACATTATTACACTTCAAGTTCAACTATCGAATACACTAAATTCAAATTCTTTACCTCGCTTATGATAAATGTGTGCAAGCGAGACAAAGCACTTTTTAAAGAAGCATATACAGAAGTGCGTACTGAGGGCTGAGTGTGAGTTTATATCAAACGTGTTCACTAGTGAGCGCGTAAAAAAATGTCATTAAATGTATGACGGATTGTACAGCGCCCCTGGCGGAAACTTTAGAGAACTAAAATTTTCACATATTTTTGAAACGAGCTCACTAGTGAGTGCGTTTGATATAAACTCACACTAAGCCCTCAGATCGCTCGTCGCCCCAACTCTCGCTGCGCGACCTATGCGGTACCAAGGTGATATGAGGTTACTCATTAGGTGATAGGTAATTCAATTCCAAATAAGTAACTTAGCGATGTAATTTTACTGTAGATAAAGTACATATTTTGAAAGGCAAGAATTTTTTATATACTTTATCGGTAAGTCGCTGGACCAGAATATTTATTTATATTTTACATAGGTACAACATGTAATTGAAATAACGCAAACAATTTTATTGTAATCAGAATTGGGATCTTCAATAAGCTGTCATGCAATAAAAAATCAAACGTTTGCATTATTTTAATTACATATTGTAGAAATTGGCATGAATGTATATTTTATTAGATAATTAAGAGTTAGTTAATAATTGAATGAGGGCTTGGTGATATTGTGACTGACACAGCTATCGCCATCGTGAGCGCAACCACTGCCCCTCGTGTCATATGAAATGTCAAACAACTGACGCGTATAATATTTTACATTAAATTAAGTCTTGTATTCTATCTGCGATAGAACATTGTGAAGAAAAAATCTGAGAATATTTAGTGTAATAATCACTTAATTGCTTTTTTAAAAATGAACTGCGGTTGGTGTCAATTACCCAAGTTGTTTTGAGCGCAACCACTGCCCCTCGTGTCATATGAAATGTCAAACAACTGACGCGTATAATATCTTCCATTATATCATAATATTTGTATAATCTGAAAGTATATTATAATGTAATTTACTCGAAACTGGCTATTTACATGTGCAAATCGCACTAAGCCATAATGAATAAAATAAATATTAAGACGTCGACAGGTGCACAGTAAAAAAAATTTGGTATTAGTATTTCAACACTCATTGTATGGCTCTGTTAAGTGTTTGCTAGTCACAAATTGACATATCAAAATCGTTTATAATTTTTTAATATTTTTTTAATTCGTGCGCATTTCATTTCTCATTTGGTTGATTGTATAAGAAAACAATTTCAAGTGTATTGAGATAAAACGACCTACCACAGAAATCCCATTTTCTCATTAGGGTAATAAATTGGATCATGCTAAACTTTCATAGTCAATAAATTAGTCCTTAGCGGTAGTTCCATGAGAGAAAGATAGATATAAGAAACTTTAGTCTAATAACCTTGAGCACATTATTATACTATGCCTTGAGCCTGCCTCTGTTGTCATTAGGTGATAAAAGTACCTTATTGTTGGTAAAAATATATGTTTACCCACAACATACATAATGTAAAACTTATTCATCTTAATATTGCCATTAGATGTGTTATTGTGACGCGTGCAATCGTATTTAATTATTTTTGTTTGAGAACGCGACAGCTATACACATCTCGCTTACACCGTATATAGAGTGAGCGAGAAGTGTGATAGACGTGGCGATCGCAATGAGATCCAATTCGTAAGTTGTGATTTTATTTTTTCTAAGGAGGCGTGATAAACTCTTCAGGTTTGTAATAAAATAAGAATAAATGTTATATCTTTCTAATATACTACTCGTATAGTCTTTAAGCAATTATAACCGCAACTTGTCATGCATTTACTGTAGAGGTTCGTGTTGTATTTTATGAATTAACTAGTAGATAGTGATACTTTAATCAAAATGTGTAAGCTCGTGTATTTTACTGTATTAAATGTTTTATTGTAATATCGTAAACGTTGATGTTATTATTATAATTTGTAGCAGTGTAACTGCTGATTGTGAACTTTTCACTAATGGGCATTTGACACCACCAATTATTATAGATCGTTTCATCCACGAAGACGCGCCCCACCATTCTTCCGCTAATGTTTGAGTGTTATCGGTACACGCTAAATCATCCATGAGTGCACACGCACACTACAATAATGACGCTCGGATTGCTCGGATCAAACGCCCCGCACCCCGCGCGACCGAGACCAAAAATTGGTGGGCACGTCTTCGCGGATGAAACGATCTATAATTGTCACCTTTTAGAGTTTTTGATCATTTAATGCCTAGAAAGGGTTGTATTTGGTTAGGTCTGAGTTAAGTCTTGTATTCTATCTGCGATAGAACATTGTGAAGAAAAAATCTGAGAATATTTAGTGTAATTTCTCTTAATTGCTTTTTTAAAAATGAACTGCGGTTGGTGTCAATTACCCAAGTTGTTTTAATATAATTTATGTAGTGCATCTGTATTCAAATAATCATAAGATTGAACCTTATTCGCTTGTAATAGAGTTCAACATTTATTCTGTGGCATCAACGTGATGATACGAGCATAACAGAAGACTCGTGTTACATACATACTACGATGCCGGCATTATAACACTCAATAATTTTACATCTTTATTATAAATCTACTGTAAAATATTAAAAACAATTGATAATTTATCAATAATTTTAGGTGCTCAATATTCACCACCTTAGATAATTGTCTTCAAGTGATAAAAATTAGGTACTTACTTATCCTTTTAAATGTCCACTGAAATGAAATTGTGATCTATGCGCTCGTTCCTATAGTCAAAAACTATTTATTTTGTCTATTTACAATTGAATTTAAAGGCAACATGAAAAGTTTTTTTGTTTAGGAACGGGCTAATGTTTGTAACGTAAATGTGCTTGTACGTGTATGATATGGCGCAAGTACACTATCGGGAAGTTGGCCAAGACGTAATAGTGTGAACACCATCTACTTTCTCCTTCCTCCACCCGTGCGTCGCTCATACTTCGGTGTGCGGGCTAGCGTTTCGTTTTGGTCAATTTTCCGCATAGTGTACTTGCGGCATTACAGTGTACAGTCGAATCTCTTTACCAGTTAAAACTGCTTTTGATTTCACTAGGGTTTCAGTCACTCCTTTTGGTAGACTCATGCCCGTTTTCACCATCAATCCCTAATTTAAAGTGACCCCTATGGTAATACATATTAACAGGAATTTTGTTTTCAAAGGGGTTACTTAAAAATTAGGGATTGATGGTGAAAACGGGCATCAGAAGCTTGTTTGCACCACTAAACTAACTTTACCGAAATGGTCTAGCCTTTGAAGTAAATCGTCATCATTTCTGTCAGCCATAGGACGTCCACTGCTGAACTCTCTGCCTCCCCCAATGAATTGCACAAAGGCCGGTTGGTGGCAACCTGCATCCAGCACCTTCCTGCTACCTTTATGAAATCTCTGAAGTAAATGTCTCAAGTAATTTAACTGGCAAAGAGTTCTCACTGTAACACTTACAATGAATGTGTAATTGTGTAGGTAGGTAGTTATTTATCAAATGCTTCGTAACCATACTTTTAATAAACAATTCTAGTAGCCAAACCGTCGTTTTATTTTAATTATTTAGATACTTCTGTAGTGTGTCTTTTACGTGAGGAACTTATCATAGAAAGTAAACACAATTTTATTCAAAATATTTTTTTTTATATAAAATAACATAGAAAATAGTTTCCGATTTAACTTTTTATTTATATTATGGTCGTATTTATAAAAAAACTTATTTATAACTTACCTATAAGAGTATTATTAAAGGCAGTAACTTAATAAATACTAATTTGTACAGTTCGACGCGGATACGCATTAAACTAAAGATACAGTACAACTACAATGGTAACTAAAGTTATCACGACTGCCCCGCAGGCATTCGGGGCAGAAACTTAAACTAACTTATTAATTAGGAGTGATTTTAGTCGGTAATTTATTAAGTAGATTTACTAAATTGTACGATAGGGCTTTTTTCCCTATAAGTACTTACGTAAACTTCTGTTTTTTTAGCAGCATATTTATTAATAGAACGTTGAACTTGAATGAATTTAACCCAATTTTTTTGAGATTGTACACAAGGTTATAAGTGGTGGTGGCACTTTGAAAGTAAGAGCTTTTCTAAAAGCTTCCGAGACAACTCTTAAAAATTGGCTCGATTTCTTTACGTAAAAAGCAGGAAGATTTTCTTTCGTCATGTTAGAAACAGACCTAAAATGTATCTAATGGTTTCCGACAATAGTCATAGGAATAGAGCTATATTTTTAACTTTTTTAAGAATATTACTAATTTGTATTGCACAAATTACTAATAGTCCCGTTAGCTCCTCGTGCTAAGCTAATGCTTGTGTCACGAGTGGGCTCACCACAATAGTCGAGCGGTGGGATTCGACCCCCACGAGTCGGCAAGTCGAGCCCTTCTCTCGGCTATCGTGGCTTTATACTGGCGGGGCATAGACACCATGTTGATGTCAGGCCCAGGGCCGCCACGAGGGCTGCTGCTGCGAGTCGCTGGCCGTTAGCACGTTTGAGATGCCGCCATGGTTGCCGAGTGGGTACGGCGCCTGCAATCATTGTTTGGCAAAAATTTGATAATTTTTCTTAACTTATTCTTATTCTTAACTTGAGCACTTCTTTTTCTTGCAAAGTGGTTTTTTTCTCAACTTTAATCCTTCAAGCTCCGCGAATCTAGACACAATAGATAATCAATTGTTATGACATTAATTAATGCCGTCTGGGACAATCGGTTAATATCAGTCACATTATGTATTTTTCTCTACTTTGCGTGTCTCACTTTAAGACTTTTAACCCTTCGCATGCCTTAGGCCTAATTAGGACTAGACACAATTACTTTCTCATTTGTCTGGAATCTCGTCATCCGATCAGTAAAATCCAAGGGATAACTTCTAGTCATCAGTGACAACGCAGTTCTCAAAGCTAGACTATNATTCTGTGACATCAACGTGATGATACGAGCATAACAGAAGACTCGTGTTACATACATACTACGATGCCGGCATTATAACACTCAATAATTTTACATCTTTATTATAATCTACTGTAAAATATTAAAAACGATTGATAATTTATCAATAATTTTAGGTGCTCAATATTCACCAACTTAGATAATTATCTTCAAGTGATAAAAATTAGGTACTTATCCTTTTAAATGTCCACTGAAATAAATTTGTGTACCATGGGCTCGTTCCTATAGACAAAAACTATTTATTTTGTTTTACAGTTGAATTTAAAGGCAACATGTAAAGTTTTTTTGTATAGGAACGGGCTAATGTTTGGACGTCAACGCGTGAATGTGTAACGTAAATGTGCTTGTACGTGTATGATATGGCGCAAGTACACTATCGGGAAGTTGGCCAAGACGTAATAGTGTGAACACCATCTCGGTTACTTTCTCCTTTCCCCACCCGTGCGTCGCTCATACCACGGTCTCATACTTTGGTGTGCGGGCTAAGCGCTTCGTCTTGAACAATTTTCCGCATAGTGTACTTGCGGCATTACAGTGTACAGTCGAATCTCTTTGCCAGTTAAAACTGCTTTTGATTTGACTAGGGTTTCAGTTAGTCTTTTTGGTAGACTCATGCCCGTTTTCACCATCAATCCCTAATTTAAAGTGACCCCTATGGTAATACATAACAGGAATTTTGTTTTCAAAGGGGTTACTTAAAAATTAGGGATTGATGGTGAAAACGGGCATCAGAAGCTTTGTTTGCACCACTAAACTAACTTTACCGAAATGTTCTAGCCTTTGAAGTAAATCGTCATCATTTCTGTCAGCCATAGGACGTCCACTGCTGAACATAGGCCTCCCCCAATGATTTCTAAAAAGGCGAGTTGGTAGTAAAAAAAAGAATTTAAATATGTTTATATCCGTTGTCTAGTACCCATAGTTTTGCTTAGTTTGGGACTAGAAGCGTAGTGTAAAAATATCCAAGGATATTTATTATTTATTTGTTTATGAAAGCTGTGAAGTAAATCAGTTAAGTAATTTAACTGGCAAAGAGTTCTCACTGTAACACTTACAATGAATGTGTAGGTAGGTAGTTATTTATCAAATGCTTCGTAACCATACTTTTAATAAACAATTCTAGTAGCCAAACCGTCGTTTTATTTTAATTATTTAGATACTTCTGTAGTATGTCTTTTACGTTAGGAACTTATCATAGAAAGTAAACACAATTTTATTCAAAATAATATTTTTTTTATAAAATAACATAGAAAATAGTTTCCGATTTAACTTCTTATTTGTATAATGGTCGTATTTATAAAAAAACTTATTTATAACTTACCTATAAGAGTATTATTAAAGGCAGTAACTTAATAAATACTAATTTGTACAGTTCGACGCGGATACGCATTAAACTAAAGATACAGTACATCTACAATGGTAACTAAAGTTATCACGACCGCCCCGCAGGCATTCGGGGCAGAAACTTAAACTAACTTATTAATTAGGAGTGATTTTAGTCGGTAATTTATTAAGTAGATTTACTAAATTGTACGATAGGGCTTTTTCCCCTATAAGTACTTACGTAAACTTCTGTTTTTTTAGCAGCATATTTATTAATAGAACGTTGAACTTGAATGAATTTAACCCAATTTTTAGGGATTGTACACTCAAGGTAAGACTTTAAAAGTAAGAGCTTTTTTTAAAACTTCCGAGGCAATTCGTAATAATTGGCTCGATTTCTTTACGTAAAAAGCATAAAGATTTTCTTTCATGTTAGAAAGAGACCTGAAATGTTTCTGATGGTTTCCGACAATAGTCATAGGAATAGAGCTATATTTTTAACTTTTTTAAGAATATTACTAATTTGTATTGCACAAATTACTAATAGTCCCGTTAGCCCCTCGTGCTAAGCTAATGCTTGTGTCACGAGTGGGCTCACCACAATAGTCGAGCGGTGGTATTCGACCCCCACGAGTCGGCAAGTCGAGCCCTTCTCCGCTCGGCTATCGTGGCTTTATATTGGCGGGGCATAGACACCATGTTGATGTCAGGCCCAGGGCCGCCACGAGGGCTGCTGCTGCGAGTCGCTGGCCGTTAGCACGTTCGAGATGCCGCCATGGTTGCCGAGTGGGTAGGGCGCCTGCAAACATTGTTTGTGCAAAATTTGATATTTTTTTCTTAACTTATTCTTATTCTTAACTTGAGCACTTCTTTTTCTTGCATAGTGGTTTTTTTTCTCAACTTTATTTGTTATGTGATTTTCTCTACTTTGCGTGTATCACTTTAAGGCCCTTATTTAAGCTTTTATATGTCTCAGCACGCCTTAGGACGAGACATAACTACTTTTGCATTTGTCTGGAATCTTGTCATCCGATCAGTTAAACCCAAGAGATAACTTCTAGCCATCAGTGACGACACAGTTCTCCAAAATCCAAATCAATTCCTGTGCATTCAGGATCTACTGCTTGATCACCAAATAAAGGTCAGTCTCGTGAGAAAATTAAACTATCATTGGAACCGCAACGAAATTAATCAGCTAAGAAAAAAAAAGGAGAATAAAAACCCAACCAGTGAAGGTCCAGTTTGCCCCAGGGCAAAGTTAAACTATCAACAAAATGAATCATAATAATTCTCTATTTAAATGTTATTTTTAAGATTTTGCAACGCTTTCACTGGGCGTCACATGTACAAAATTATGTTCTATCAACCTATGTGACATGCAATAAATAATTAGAGACGGAGATGGTGGATTTTTAGTGGGTAGGCCCCTCCCTTCTAGAGGGGAGAGCCCCACATAACCCGCCGCCTGACCACAGTGGCGGGTATGCAACTCAATGCATTTTTACCACCGAAAAAAAAAAAAAAAGGGTAAAAAGATTATGAGACATGTAGAGGCTCCTTAAGAGCAAAATGACGATTTGTAAGAACTATTTATTAGTCTAAACAAATAAAGAAAATTTTGATTTTTGATTTTGATTGTGATAATAATTCTCTATTTTAATGTTATTTTTAAGTTTTTCCAACGCTTTCATTGGGCGTCACATGTATAGATGACCCACGCTGAACTGTCCCACCAAACTCAATGACAGGGGGGCGCTACCATCGTTCAACTATATCGCACCCTTAATAATATAGGGGCACAACTCAAAATTTTTGGTTTTTTACTTTTTGTACTAGAGAGGCACATTTTCGTCAGTTCTACAAGATGGCTTTCACAGAAATCGAAAACAATGATCAGATAAACGAGTTCTACATTTTGTGCCCCTTCCATACTTTCGTCTATCTTTCCGCTAGAAGGGCTGAATCAGAGACATGCCGATATTTGTCGAATCCGGCCCCCGCGACTGTGGTCCAATTTGGAGTTGTGCCTTTGTATGACAAACTTAAGTAAGTGTTAGTGAGCTAAGACTAATTAATTCCATATATTTCTAATAATATGTTACTTTTTCATTTTTATTACATTGATAAAGTCCCGTTAATCGTAGAAAATTATAAAATATAACTTTAACTTTAGTTAGGCGGACCATGGATGGGTGTTTGTAGTTAAATTTACAACTCTCCTATAAAAGTAATTTGCTTCTTGGTATTAATTTTCATATCTATTGGTTGATTAGGAGCCTATAGAATGTTTTATCGCGATGCTAAGAAATAAAACTTTTAAAACTCTTATATTTAAAAACTGAAGTTAGTTGAAAACTCGCTCACTTGATCTCACACACAAAATAATATGCACAAATGATTGGGGGGCAACGGGTCAAGATCTATAAATAGTTTCAGGATGTGCATTAGTGGAGGTTTGTTGTAAGACGTAGGAACCTTACTCGATATGGTATTCGTGAGAGAGTGTGCGCATCTTCGCAGCGCGTGGTGCATGTCAGCAAAATTTCCTTATTAGAAAGATAATCGATATCTTTACTATACTAGTATTATCATATGACTTTCCTCGTGTGTTTAATTTATTTTATAGAATATGGGATGATAAATTTGAAAGAAGTAGGTTACCACTTAGGTACCTTGCAACAGATTTACAAAGAGTAACAGTTTATATGTGAGTAATGTTGTAGAAACAATAAGAATATGTAAGTAATATACCACTTCGTCAATATTTTATTAGTCTCAAAATATTGTCAGGTATAGTCACACGTACTTGCAGGCACCTATCTGTACGAGTAGAGCTAAATCAAGATCATAACAAAAATGTCGGTAAGTTCAATGCAAATCAAACTTTGTGAACTTAATTCTAATGAAAAGCATTTTTATGTGAACGTATTTGTTCTTAATTTCAGGATTCCGAGTCTCTGTTCAATTTCAATGTACCTAATCAAGTGCAAGAAAATTATGGGAAACAAGTTGCTGAAGGATCGGGTGCATCAAGAAAGCGAACAAAAGAAAACGAAACATATTCGTACATCAAAATTCCTGCCGTTGGGCGAAAAGTTATCAAATTAGAAATTTATGATGCAGACCAGTTTAAAAGCGAAGGACCAGTTTGTAAATGTAACGCTGAAATATGTGGACAGCATATCGTTCAAAACATTTTTAAGGATGAAATATACCAAGCTGCCCGTGAAATAATTGATAAAATGAGTGAGAAAATGTGTAATGCAAGTGATAAGTATTTTTAATATTATTTTGACATCTGTAAAAACTCCTACAATAAATATTTATTAGTTTTACTTTGCTGTTTTATTTATTTATTTGTAATTATGATAAAAGTTTGCAATATTTGGAAATAATATAATTCGAGTTCTGAATTGTAGTCTTAAATAGAAGAAGTTTTAGTTTTCAAACTACATACATAGTACCTAAGAATAGTTTTACTAACCTACCTAGGTATACTCATCTTCTGCACCTCATGAAACTACCACACTGGTGTCTTAAGAGTTTTACTATTAACTCTTTCTGAAAGCTAATAACTATCCTAATATCAGTTACTAATGTAGTTTTCAATATATTACTCATAGTATGCATAGATCAGCTCATAGGTTCACTTAGTTGTCTTAAAAGTTTTACTATTACGTTCACTGAAAGCTTAGAACTACTGAGGTACTAGGGTATACACTAATCTAGTTTGTGAGTGTGATAATAGGGAATTGGGTTCTCTGGATCGCGGTCGTTCAACATAATCGAAGTTTTAGTTTTCAGTCTAGGTGAATCAGTCAACTCGTTGCGCGCTTAAGAGGCGCTGTAAAGCGCCTCTCGAGAGCGCTCTATAGTTGAACGATTCACTTAGACTGAAAACTAAAACTCCGATTATGTTGAACGACCGTGAGCCAGAGAACCCAATTCCCTACTACTAAGGCCGGGTTCCCACTATGCCGGACCGGCAAATCTCCCGGTCCGGTAAAATCGCCGGAAGGCTTAGCGGCGGTACAAATTGTATGAAGCTGGTCACTCATTATCCCGGATCCGGCTTTTTCGCCGAGCCCGGCATTTTTACCGAGCGTTTTGTCGCTACAAAATGCCGGCAAAATCACCGGACCGGAGTAGGTAAATTACCTACTCCGGTCCGGTACTCCTAGGGCCCCTAGGAGTAATGTGAACGAGTTGCGGCCCACCCCGCCCCGCCCGTGCTCCCCGCACTTCATTCGGCTCGGATTTCGGATCCGGTGATCCGATGTAATGTGAACACCCTTGTCCGGTGTCCGGTTTCCGGCAGAAATGCCGGTCCGGCATAGTAGGAACCCGGCCTAAGAGAAACTCAAAAGATGTGGGACTACCTATTAAGGGTCTTGGGGAAAAACCCTTAGTAAAAGTAGCAAAAACATTGTCAGTCATTTGGAAATAAACAGCAATACAAAAACAGTCTGGAAACTAGTGAGCATAGTCTAAATGAGTGCAGTTGTGGGTCTGCCATAGGACGCGGTCCTAGATTAAGTAACTAGGTCCTGATGGGAAACTTCTTGGTTTATCGGCGCCGATAAAAACTCAGCGCGTGGCAAGACTAGTCAACTCGGCGGGTGGTTCATGCGGCAGGAGCCTGCCTGGTGATTCTCCGGAGCTGTGGACATCCTCACAGTGCACTCCCAGTAGCTGTCACGAAGTAACTAAGCTACTATAGTACTGCATACCTGCAGCAGCGGGTCGACCACAGCATCAGGGTCACCACGCGGCCCCATGCGGCAGGACCCTGCCTGGTGGTTCTCCGGCGCCGTTGACATCCAGATGGTGCACTCCCAATAACCTCGTGAAGGGAACAACATAGCAAAGCAGTTCAATATTACGCTAATACCTGTAGCAGTGGGTCAACCAAGGCATCATCGTCACCTCATGCGGCAGGAGCCGGCTTGGTGGTTCTCAGGTGCCATGGAGTCCACGCACTCTCTGTAGGCTTCACTAAGCAACAAAACTCGACGAATGCATCAGGGTCGCCACGCGGCCCCATTCGGCATGACCCGGCCTGGTGGTTCTCCGGAGCCGTGGACATCCGGACGGTGCACTCCCAATAGCCTCGTGAAGAGAACAACATAGCAAAGCAGTTCAATATTATGTTCATACCTGTAGTAATGGGTCGACAACAGCGTCAGGGTCGCCACGCGGTCCCATGCGGCAGGATCCCGCCTGGTGGTTCTCAGGAGCCGTGGACATCCTCACGGCGCACTCCCAGTAGCCTCGCAAAGCACCAAAGCTGTTCTATTGTACAAACATAGTACCTGTATATCCATCTCGGGCGACACATCATGCACCCGGATGAGATAGCAGATATCACGCTCCAAAGAATCTGGAAATTTATAGACTCAACGGGACTAAGCAGTGAACTCTAAAGACAAGGGCTGCCACAATAGATCAAACCTGGTCGAGCTGGCGCAAATAAAGGCCCAAAACCAATAATAATAATAATAGTACCTGTAGCAACGGGTCGACGACTGCATCAGGGTCACCACGCGGCCCCATGCGGCAGGACCCGACCTGGTGGTTCTCCGGAGCCGTGGACATCCTGACGGCGCACTCCCAGTAGGCGTCGCATCCGAACTTGATCTTCTCGCAGCCCGGCACCGGCGTCCGGTCCAGTTGCACCCCGAATCGCTTCAGCGCCTTCGTCTCTGATAGCTTGATGGCGAACTTGATGCCTTCTACCAGGGTCTTGACGTCGTCCGGGTGGGTGAGGTAGCTGAAATGAAGTGTAAAAGTAAGTTTAGTAATGGGACAACTAAGTTATACCTAATCCTTCTTTTATATTGTCCGATAGAATGCCTTTGAAATACTTCTCCCTTTCTTCAAGTGCCTGGTATTTACACCTATGTATAAGTACGTACACGAAATAATTCATCAGACAAGAAAACTCGTCCTTAAAAATGTGATAAGATTTTGGAAGGACAAGTAAAAAAGTGACACGTTAGCCTTGAACCTTGAATAATTGGAAGACCTTTTAGTGGGAATGTGGGAAACGACTTGCAGAATCGGGCGGGACGCAGAAGCTGTATCTAAGCATAAAGTTTGTAAGCAGATCAACTCACTTGGCGAAGATCTTGGGATACTCGAAGGGATCAGCCGACGCGATCTCCAGCCGTCCCCTGCTCTTGGGATGCAGTACGATAGGTATGATCTGTATGGTCCGCGAGCCGTTGTCCAGGCGCTCGCCGACCATGCCGGTCTTGGTAAGTATATGCAGAACAACTCACTTGGCAAAGATCTTGGGATACTCGAAGGGATCAGCCGACGCGATCTCAAGCCGTCCCCTACTCTTGGGATGCAGTACGGTAGGTATGATCTGTATGATCCGCGAGCCGTTGTCGAGGCGCTCCCCAACCATGCCGGTCTTGGCGCAGTCGGCCAGGAAGCCGCCGAAGAACAGCTGCACGTCGGGGTGGTCGCCTGCTGGGTCCGCGTACTTGGTGTTGATGAAGCCGGTTACTTCTGATATGCCTGGAAGCAAATCATCAGATCATTTAGTCTCCATTACAGAAACGCGACCCAATCTCTGTCACTACACTCCTCACACTGGCCAGACGGATTGGGGACGTCTAATGTTCCCATTTAGTCGAATTCAAATCATTTACCAAGTTATCAATCAATTTAGTAGCTTGGAAAATCTGTTAATTCTACCATCTGTGACATTGTTAAGATGGGACTCCCTCCCTACAGTGTGGTGGTGTCGCTGGGGTGAATTCTGCAACCAAGTGCAGTAGTTTGCTGATATAGCATTAATAGGAATGCAGGAATAAAGGAGATAATTGTCTAGTGCAGGGTTTCCCAAACTATGGGTCACGACCCAGTGGTGGGTCGCGAGTGAACATTGAGTGGGCCCTGCCTGTAGAACGACACACCACCCTACCGGTCCAACCGCTGGGCAGCGGGCGAATTTCCTATAGGTGGGTCTGGAGTTGGGGAACTTTTATTAGATGAGTGGTAGCCCAGACGACTTTCTGTGGTTCTGGTCTAGTAGTCAACGAAGATCGAACAAGCCACCATCGCTGGGCATCTACACCTATTGTCACCTTCACCTTACACAAATGTATTCCTGCGTACTTGGAGTGGCGAGTCGACAATATCGGTTCCTGAGTCCTAAATTATATAATAAAATTAATAGACTTCTATTGTCATGCCCTGAGTGCCCAAGCAACTGCACTCAGGAGGATTTGATGAGTGCTACTGACAACGCCACTCTTGTGGCGGAGTTTTGGGCTGACACTGTGTAGGTTTGTTGTCGACACGAAAAGAAGAAGATTAATAGACTTCTCAACATCTACAAACTTACCTTGCGTGAATGTAAAATTGTGATTGATAAATGGCTTCATACGCTCACTTATCAGGAGATTGAAAATCTCTTAAACGGGTAACTTGGGTTCCTTCTATTCTATATTATTAAAGCCAACACACTCTTACAAGCTTACAACACACAAATACACACACCACACACATACACACATCACACACATACATACAGCACGCCTAAAGTAGTATGTTTATGGAATATTTTTACGGAAGTGGGCGTTAGTAGTCGCACCACAGTTCTCTGAAACTATTGCGGCTATTATCGTACACGCTTTTTCATGTACAAATTATCTTGTTTCCAATAAATACATTTTGAATTTGAATTTGAATTTTTGAATTCCTCACCCGTGCCAGACATGAGTCCGTCTCTAAACAGCAGGTACTCCATGGCGGTGGCCCAGTTGAGCGGCGCCGTGTTGTTGTCGTTGACGCGGAAGTTGAGGAAGTGCGCCACGTGGTTGTGCAAATTGCGCCCGACGCCGCGCAGCGCGTGCGTCAAGGGGACTCCCGCGCGAGCTAATACGTCAGGGTCGCCGACGCCGCTGAGCTGGAGCAGCTGGGGCGAGGCTACTGCGCCGGCGCTGGAAATAGGGTTGATTCAAATTAGAGAGCGACTGCGCAGGTTATCTGCTGGAAAATTCCAAACAACATGGTTTGGAAAATGACGTGTTTATATCTTTGTGTTGAAGCTGGAGGTTGCGGGGCAGATTTATATCTGTTAGAAGCGACGCTCAAAAGTAAATTACTCTCGAATATTTAATAATACTTTATTTAAGACAACACTTAGGTAGTTCTAAGCACTTTTAGTTATAGTAATTCCATGTATGCGTGTTTGTCTTGTTGGTTGTCCTAATCCCTGACTGTTCCTGACTTCCACAGCATATGCTTGACGCGTGGTCTGGTTGATGCGCACTCGTGCGACGGTCGCGTTAAGCATGACGTGCAGGTTGTGGCGGCGACGAGAGGGTCTCAATTTACTTGGCTTTTGCTACTAGACCTACTCACCCTTCTCTCTTCTAAAGGCGACAGTTTGTGCCTCGACAAGGGCAAGTAACCCAGGTAGGAGACCGCAGCCCGTTACTTGACTAGACTTTTGTCTTTTTTTCTGTCTCGCTCTCGAAATGATGCATATTTATACTCGTACATACATGGTCTAAAGTTGTAACAGTCGCAGATTCCCGTCTTGGCTTTCTTGTCTCGGTCGCAGCGTTTACCTACCTCAGAATAATCTCATTATTGGCAAAAGGGTTCACTTACCTGAGAATGATCTCATTATTGGCAAAGATGACCTCCGTGCCANGCCCCCAGATCTACATCTTTTTTGTTTGTTTCAACTCTTGCGTATCCAGGATCTACTGCTTGATCACCAAATAAAGGTCAAAGTCTCGTGAGAAAATTAAACTATCATTGGAACCGCAACGAAATTAATCAGCTAAGAAAAAAGGAGAATAAAATCCCAACCAGTGAAGGTCCAGTTTGCCCCAGGGCAAAGTTAAACTATCATTGGATACGCAACAAAATGAATCATAATAATTACCTATCTATTTTAATGATATTTTTAAGTTTTTGCAACGCCTTCACTGGGCGCCACATGTACAAAATTATGTTCTATCAACCCTTACCCATGTGACATGCAATAAATAATTTGAATTTGAATCAGAAGAACAAAGTAGTAACTACTCTTTGTATACCTTTCTTGCAAATAAAAATTTTTTTATTCTATTCTATACTATTCCATTCCGTTCCGTTCCGTTCCGTTCCGTTCCGTTCCGTTCCATTCCATTCCATTCCATTCCATTCCATTCCACTCCACTCCACTCCACTCCATTCCATTCCATTCTATTCCATCCTATTCTATTGTATTCTACTCACGTTAGTGGTCCCCAGCCAGCGCTGCTTGATGAAGTCGGCGGCTCGCTCGGCGACCATGACGGCGGGCGCGTTGGTGTTGCCCGACGGCGCCGCCGGCATCACGCTCGCGTCCGCCACGCGCAGACGGTCGATGCCGCGCACCTGCAGGTCACAGTCATTAGGAATTAATAATAATATTAAATAAATATCCTTAGACATTTTACACTGCGCTTCTAGTCCCAAACTAAGCAAAGCTTGTACCTACTATGGGTACTAGACAACGGATATAAACATACTTAAATACTTTTTTTTTGTAAAGACATACTTATTATACATAGAAAACACCCAGTCCAATACAAACAAATATGTTCATGCACACAAATGTTTGTACTGTGCGGGAATCGAACCCGCTACCTCCGGAATAGTAGTCCGTTTCGAACCACTACACCAAACGGCCGACTTACTATCATTCGACAATCAAAACGAGACACTCATCAATACTAAAATAGGCAAGAAAGTACGCGCACGCCACGCGCAGCCGGTCGATGCCTTGCACCTGCCAAGTCAAAGCCAGAGCTTTCAGTACTTAGGCTCTTTCCAGGGCGCTTACACGACGCAATATTAAGCACTCAATCAGAAGAGAAACTCAAAAGATGTGGGACTACCTATTAAGGGTCTTAGGGAAAAACCCTTAGTAAAAGTAGCAAAAACATTGTCAGTCCTTTGAAAATAAACAGCAATACACAGTCTGGAAACTAGTGAGCATAGTCTAAATGAGTGCAGTTTTGGGTCTGCCCTCGGACGTGGTCCCAGATTACTGATGGGAAACTTCTTGGTTTATCGGCGCCGATAAAAACTCAGCGCGTGGCAAGACTTGTCAACTCGGCGGGTGGTTCATGCGGCAGGAGCCATTCTAGTGGTTCTCCGGAGCCGTCTCAGTAGGCTCTCAGTAGGCCAGTAACATCGAAGAGAAGTAACAAAGCTGTTCTATAGCATGCGCATACCTGCAGCAGCAGGTCGACAACAACATCAGGGTCACCACGCGGCCCCATGCGACATGACCCTGCCTGGTGGTTCTCCGGAGCCATGGACATCCTCACGGTGCACTCCCAGTAGGCGTCGCAAGAGAAGTAATAAAGCTGTTCTCGCCACCATCAAGATCGCCGTGCGGACCCATGAGGAAAGAACCGGTCTAGGGCTTTTTTCGGGCGTGGTGGCAATAAGACAACGCACTCCCAATAGCGTCGTGAAAGGAACAACATAGCAAAACAGTAGTTACGCTCATACCTGCAGCAAAGGGTCGACAACAGCATCAGGGTCACCACGCGGCCCCATGCGGCAGGATCCGACCTGGTGGTTCTCCGGAGCCGTGGACATCCTGACGGCGCACTCCCAGTAGCCTCGCAAAGCACCAAAGCTGTTCTATTGTACAAACATAGTACCTGTATATCCATCTCGGGCGACACATCATGCACCCGGATGAGATAGCAGATATCACGCTCCAAAGAATCTGGAAATTTATAGACTCAACGGGACTAAGCAGTGAACTCTAAAGACAAGGGCTGCCACAATAGATCAAACCTGGTCGAGCTGGCGCAAATGAAGGCCCAAAACCAATAATAATAATAATAGTACCTGTAGCAACGGGTCGACGACTGCATCAGGGTCACCACGCGGCCCCATGCGGCAGGACCCGACCTGGTGGTTCTCCGGAGCCGTGGACATCCTGACGGCGCACTCCCAGTAGGCGTCGCATCCGAACTTGATCTTCTCGCAGCCCGGCACCGGCGTCCGGTCCAGTTGCACCCCGAATCGCTTCAGCGCCTTCGTCTCTGATAGCTTGATGGCGAACTTGATGCCTTCTACCAGGGTCTTGACGTCGTCCGGGTGGGTGAGGTAGCTGAAATGAAGTGTAAGATTAAGATCAGTAATGGGACTAACTAACCCGTCGTGGGTTCAATTTCCGCCTTAGGCAGTTCGATTTTTTCAAGTTATTTATAGTTTTCAAAATAATATTCCTTCATTCATTGTAAGTGTCCGACACGATTCCTTTGAAAGATTGTTCTCCCTTTATTCGAGTGCCTGGTATTTGCACATATCGTCCTTGTCCTTACAAATGTAAAGGCCTAGAAAGAATTGAAATTTTGAAAGGACAAGTAAATAAGTGACACGCTAGCCTTGAACCTTGAATCATTGGAAGATCTTTTAATGGGAAACGACTGTCGAAGAACGCTTGCAGAATCGAGACGCAGTAGCTGTAAGCAGATTAACTTACTTGGCAAAGATCTTGGGATACTCGAAGGGATCAGCCGACGCGATCTCCAGCCGTCCCCTACTCTTGGGATGCAACACTGTAGGTATGATCTGTATGGTCCGCGAGCCGATGTAACTTAAGTTATATGAAAAATAGGTACGAGTATACCTATGCAGAACAACTTACTTGGCAAAGATCTTGGGGTACGCAAATGGATCAGCCGACGCGATCTTCAGCCGTCCCCTACTCNCGGGTGGGTGAGGTAGCTGAAATGAAGTGTAAAAGTAAGTTTAGTAATGGGACAACTAAGTTATACCTAATCCTTCTTTTATATTGTCCGATAGAATGCCTTTGAAATACTTCTCCCTTTCTTCAAGTGCCTGGTATTTACACCTATGTATAAGTACGTACACGAAATAATTCATCAGACAAGAAAACTCGTCCTTAAAAATGTGATAAGATTTTGGAAGGACAAGTAAAAAAGTGACACGTTAGCCTTGAACCTTGAATAATTGGAAGACCTTTTAGTGGGAATGTGGGAAACGACTTGCAGAATCGGGCGGGACGCAGAAGCTGTATCTAAGCATAAAGTTTGTAAGCAGATCAACTCACTTGGCGAAGATCTTGGGATACTCGAAGGGATCAGCCGACGCGATCTCCAGCCGTCCCCTGCTCTTGGGATGCAGTACGATAGGTATGATCTGTATGGTCCGCGAGCCGTTGTCCAGGCGCTCGCCGACCATGCCGGTCTTGGTAAGTATATGCAGAACAACTCACTTGGCAAAGATCTTGGGATACTCGAAGGGATCAGCCGACGCGATCTCAAGCCGTCCCCTACTCTTGGGATGCAGTACGGTAGGTATGATCTGTATGATCCGCGAGCCGTTGTCGAGGCGCTCCCCAACCATGCCGGTCTTGGCGCAGTCGGCCAGGAAGCCGCCGAAGAACAGCTGCACGTCGGGGTGGTCGCCTGCTGGGTCCGCGTACTTGGTGTTGATGAAGCCGGTTACTTCTGATATGCCTGGAAGCAAATCATCAGATCATTTAGTCTCCATTACAGAAACGCGACCCAATCTCTGTCACTACACTCCTCACACTGGCCAGACGGATTGGGGACGTCTAATGTTCCCATTTAGTCGAATTCAAATCATTTACCAAGTTATCAATCAATTTAGTAGCTTGGAAAATCTGTTAATTCTACCATCTGTGACATTGTTAAGATGGGACTCCCTCCCTACAGTGTGGTGGTGTCGCTGGGGTGAATTCTGCAACCAAGTGCAGTAGTTTGCTGATATAGCATTAATAGGAATGCAGGAATAAAGGAGATAATTGTCTAGTCCAGGGTTTCCCAAACTATGGGTCACGACCCAGTGGTGGGTCGCGAGTGAACATTGAGTGGGCCCTGCCTGTAGAACGACACACCACCCTACCGGTCCAACCGCTGGGCAGCGGGCGAATTTCCTATAGGTGGGTCTGGAGTTGGGGAACTTTTATTAGATGAGTGGTAGCCCAGACGACTTTCTGTGGTTCTGGTCTAGTAGTCAACGAAGATCGAACAAGCCACCATCGCTGGGCATCTACACCTATTGTCACCTTCACCTTACACAAATGTATTCCTGCGTACTTGGAGTGGCGAGTCGACAATATCGGTTCCTGAGTCCTAAATTATATAATAAAATTAATAGACTTCTATTGTCATGCCCTGAGTGCCCAAGCAACTGCACTCAGGAGGATTTGATGAGTGCTACTGACAACGCCACTCTTGTGGCGGAGTTTTGGGCTGACACTGTGTAGGTTTGTTGTCGACACGAAAAGAAGAAGAAGAATAGACTTCTCAACATCTACAAACTTACCTTGCGTGAATGTAAAATTGTGATTGATAAATGGCTTCATACGCTCACTTATCAGGAGATTGAAAATCTCTTAAACGGGTAACTTGGGTTCCTTCTATTCTATATTATTAAAGCCAACACACTCTTACAAGCTTACAACACACAAATACACACACCACACACATACACACATCACACACATACATACAGCACGCCTAAAGTAGTATGTTTATGGAATATTTTTACGGAAGTGGGCGTTAGTAGTCGCACCACAGTTCTCTGAAACTATTGCGGCTATTATCGTACACGCTTTTTCATGTACAAANGTAATATGAAGAACAACTTACTTAGCAAAGATCTTGGGATACGCAAATGGATCAGCCGACGCGATCTCCAGCCGTCCTCGACTCTTGGGATGCAGCACTGTAGGTATGATCTGTATGGTCCGCGAGCCGTTGTCCAGGCGTTCGCCCACCATGCCGGTCTTGGCGCAGTCGTAACTTAAGTTATAATGAACAACTCACTTATTGGCATAGATCTTGGGATACGCAAATGGATCAGCCGACGCGATCTCCAGCCGTCCCCTACTCTTGGGATGCAGTACGGTAGGTATGATCTGTATGGTCCGCGAGCCGTTGTCGAGGCGCTCGCCGACCATGCCGGTCTTGGCGCAGTCTTAAATTAGGTATATGAAAAGTAAGTAAGAAAAACTTACTTGGCTAAGATCTTGGGATACGCAAAGGGATCAGCCGACGCGATCTCCAGCCGTCCCCTGCTCTTGNAAAAAAAAAAAAAAAAAAAAAAGACAACTACGATAAGCGATCGAGACGGGAAGAAAACCACAACTATGACTTGACAAATTTTCTGTCTCTGTCTTGCTCTCGAGCTGACGCTTAAACATTGCCTGACGTCAAGTATCGGTCGCAGTTTCTCGTCGTGGTTTATTGTATTGGTCGTGGCCTTAACGTCTCAAAAAGGTACGTAAATACAGTAAGAAAGGGTCTCAATTGGTTGATTCTGACTTGTGGTACTATCCTACTTAGCTCTCCTCTCTTCCAAAACATTTCAAAGGTGTAACCTACCTCATAATGATCTGATTACGGCGGAGATTACCTCCTTGTCTGGGTATTCTTCGTTGATTCTGAGTTCAGCCTCTATACCTACTTGGCCTTTCTCTTTTCTAAAATGCTTCGTTCGTTCGTTCGTTCGTTTCAGCCAAATGACGTCCACTGCTGGACAAAGGCCTCCCCCAAGGTTTTCCACAATGAACGGTCCTGCGCTGCCCGCATCCAGTCTCGGAGTTTCCCTGCGTGATCGAATCAGAAATGAGGAGATCCGTAGGAGAACCAAAGTAACCGACATAGCTCGCAGAATTGCTAAAATCAAGTGGCAGTGGGCGGGGCACATAGCTCGTAGAGACGATGGCCGTTGGGGCAGGAAAGTTCTCGAGTGGCGACCACGGGCTGGAAAACGTAGCGTGGGCAGGCCTCCTACTAGGTGGACCGACGATCTGGTAAAGGTCGCGGGAGGAGCCTGGATGCGGGCAGCGCAGGACTAAAATGCTTACCTCAGAATAATCTCGTTATTGGCGAAGATGACCTCCGTCCCTCCTTGACTGTTCCTGACTTCTGACTGTGACTCCTCCTCCTGACTGGCGCGTGGTCTGGTTGATGCGCACGCGCGCGACGGTCGCGTTAAGCATGACGTGCAGGTTGTGGGGATGACGCGCCGGTCTTTATTATTGATACTGAGTTGTGTCACTATCCTACTTAGCCCTCCTCTCTTCCAAAACATTTCAAAATGATCTGATTACGGCGGAGATGACCTTGTTGCCTCAGTATGTTGAGAGTTCTCCCTCTAGACCTACTTGGCCTTTCTCTTTTCTAAAACGCTTACCTCAGAATAATCTCGTTATTGGCGAAGATGACCTCCGTCCCTCCTTGACTGTTCCTGACTTCTGACTGTGACTCCTCCTCCTGACTGGCGCGTGGTCTGGTTGATGCGCACGCGCGCGACGGTCGCGTTAAGCATGACGTGCAGGTTGTGGGGATGACGCGCCGGTCTTTATTATTGATACTGAGTTGTGTCACTATCCTACTTAGCCCTCCTCTCTTCCAAAACATTTCAAAATGATCTGATTACGGCGGAGATGACCTTGTTGCCTCAGTATGTTGAGAGTTCTCCCTCTAGACCTACTTGGCCTTTCTCTTTTCTAAAACGCTTACCTCAGAATAATCTCGTTATTGGCGAAGATGACCTCCGTCCCGCCCTGACTGTTCCTGACTTCCACAGCATATGCTTGACGCGTGGTCTGGTTGATGCGCACTCGTGCGACGGTCGCGTTAAGCATGACGTGCAGGTTGTGGCGGCGACGAGAGGGTCTCAATTTACTTGGCTTTTGCTACTAGACCTACTCACCCTTCTCTCTTCTAAAGGCGACAGTTTGTGCCTCGACAAGGGCAAGTAACCCAGGTAGGAGACCGCAGCCCGTTACTTGACTAGACTTTTGTCTTTTTTTCTGTCTCGCTCTCGAAATGATGCATATTTATACTCGTACATACATGGTCTAAAGTTGTAACAGTCGCAGATTCCCGTCTTGGCTTTCTTGTCTCGGTCGCAGCGTTTACCTACCTCAGAATAATCTCATTATTGGCAAAAGGGTTCACTTACCTGAGAATGATCTCATTATTGGCAAAGATGACCTCCGTGCCACCCTGACTGTTCCTGACTTCCACAGCATATGCTTGACGCGTGGTCTGGTTGATGCGCACTCGTGCGACGGTCGCGTTAAGCATGACGTGCAGGTTGTGGCGATGACGAGAGAGTCTCAATTTATTGATTCTGAGTTGTGGCACTAGGATAATGAGATAGTGCCTCATTATCCTACTTTGCCCTTCTCTCTCCCAAAACATTTCAAAAGTGTAACCTACCTCAGATTCTCTGATTAACAGTGGAGATGACCTTGTTGCCTCACTATGTTGATTCTGAGTTCTAAAATCTGGTCGCCGAGCACGTTGAATTTCGTCCAATGACACCAAGCTACCCATTCTTATCACTCGCACGTAATTATATTGTTATCGCGCTCGCACACTTACTGCGGCTGCTCGGCGACCGGACTTTACCTCTATACCTACTTGGCCTTTCTCGTTTCTAAAACGCTTACCTCAGAATGATCTCATTATTGGCGAAGATGACCTCAGTCCCGCCTTGACTGTTCCTGACTTCCACAGCATATGCTTGACGCGTGGTCTGGTTGATGCGCACTCGTGCGACCGTCGCGTTGACCATGACGTGCAGGTTGTGGCGATGACGAGAGGGTCTCAATTTACTTGGCTTTTGCTACTAGACCTACTCACCCTTCNCAGTAAGAGAGGGTCTCAATTGGTTGATTCTGAGTTGTGGTACTATCCTACTTAGCTCTCCTCTCTTCCAAAACATTTCAAAGGTGTAACCTACCTCATAATGATCTGATTACGGCGGAGATTACCTCCTTGCCTGGGTATTCTTCGTTGATTCTGATTTCAGCCTCTAGACCTACTTGGCCTTTCTCTTTTCTAAAATGCTTACCTCAGAATAATCTCGTTATTGGCGAAGATGACCTCCGTCCCGCCCTGACTGTTCCTGACTTCCACAGCATATGCTTGACGCGTGGTCTGGTTGATGCGCACTCGTGCGACGGTCGCGTTAAGCATGACGTGCAGGTTGTGGGGATAACGAGAGAGTCTCAATTTACTTGGCTTTTGCTTCTAGACCTACGTCACCCTTGTCTCTTCTAAAGGCGACAGTTTGTGCCTCGACAAGGGCAAGTAACCAAGGTAGGAGACCGCAGCCCGCTACTTGACTAGGTTTTTGTCTTTGGTCTCTGTCTCGCTCTCGAAATGATGCATATACTCGTACATACGTGGTCTAAAGTTGTAACAGTCGCAGATTCCCGTCTTGGCTTTCTTGTTTCGGTCGCAGCGTTTACCTACCTCAGAATAATCTCCTTATTGGCAAAAGGGTTCACTTACCTGAGAATGATCTCATTATTGGCGAAGATGACCTCCGTCCCGCCTTGACTGTTCCTGACTTCCACAGCATATGCTTGACGCGTGGTTTGGTTGATGCGCACTCGTGCGACGGTCGCGTTAAGCATGACGTGCAGGTTGTGGCGATGACGCGCCGGCCGCAAGTACGCGCGCGCCACGCTGAGGCGCGATCCGTTGCGGTTGGTGGTCTGCGCGATCGCGAAGCCGGCGTGGTGCTCGCCGTTTAGGTCACGGGTCGGGTAACCTGATGATAACATTATGAATTTTAATGAGACAAATCCTTAAAAGGCATACGGTGATACGAGGATTACGAATGCGCCTAAAACACTTGCATAGCAACAGAATCTCTTGTTCTGACGAAATCAAATTTTGTTATTTATTCGCGAAATATGAATTGTGTATTGCTAAAGTGTTTTTGATAACTAAAATAGTAAGACACGGGTCTTAACGCGCCGTTTACATTATCTTACTCACGGCTTGACGTTTCGGTAGCCCTAATCCATCTGGTCCAGCTGCTTGTAATCCTCAGAGCGCATACACATAGAATACAGGGGACACCTAGTCCTAAACAAAGCAACACTCTTACCCAACTCCTCTCCAGCCTTCACCAAGCTGTAACTCAGCGGGGGATGGTACGGGAACTGCGAGACTGTTAATGGGCCGCCAGTAGCGTGGTAGCCCTGGTCCATCTGGTCCAGCTGCTTGTTTCTAAGCTCCTTAAACAGCCAGCTTACCCAACTCCTCTCCAGACTTCACCAAGCTGTTACGTTACACTAACTAAGCGGCGGATGGTACAGGAACTGCGAGACAGTTAACGGGTCTGGTCCAGCGGCCTGTTGTCCTCGGAGCGCATCATACACATAGGATACAGAGGACACCTAGTCCTAAACAAAGAAACACTCTTACCCAACTCCTCTCCAGCCTTCACCAAGCTGTAACTCAGCGGCGGATGGTACGGGAACTGCGAGACAGTTAAAGGGCCGCCCGTCGCGTGGTAGCCCTGGTCCATCTGATCCAGCTGCTTGTTTTCATCGGAGCGCATACACATAGGATACAGAGGACACCCAGTCCTAAACAAAGCAACACTCTTATCCAACTCCTCTCCAGCCTTCACCAAGCTGTAACTCAGCGGGGGATGGTACGGGAACTGCGAGACTGTTAATGGGCCGCCAGTAGCGTGGTAGCCCTGGTCCATCTGGTCCAGCTGCTTGTTTCTAAGCTCCTTAAACAGCCAGCTTACCCAACTCCTCTCCAGCCTTCACCAAGCTGTANTTTAAGTAAAAAATTGATGTCCCGTATTTATTTTTTTAATCCAAAACAAAGAGACGTAGCAAAAATTCAAACGTCACAAATGTAGTCCTTGAACTGTTGTATAACATAATATTTTTTTCAACTATTTCTGTCCAGCAGTAAAAGAGGAGTAGGCTTTACAAAATGGCCATTTGGCGCGGATTGAGGACTCTAATCGCCTTAAAATGATCTTTATGAAAAAAAAAACGAAACACATGACACTGGAACAGATATATTTCTTGTGATATTTGTTAGCCAATTTTTAGGAGACCTCGATATTGAAATAATTGCAATGTAAGTTTTATTTATTACACTAGATACTGATGTGAAACTAGATAGAACTAAATATCCACTTGTTATGTACCAACAAATTACTTAGTCATTTTTAATTTTAATGATTAGATCTGTAATAAATTACAGTATTCTGTTACATTTCCGACTTTTATTTGATTTTAGATTTAATACCGGAAATAAAAGACAATATTTTTTGACATGTTTAATGATTCATTAATTAATGGAAGCTAAATTTTGGAATTGCACTATACACACACTAAGCTGTACAACATGTTTATCATTTGTTCAATAATAAATAATTTCAAATCGACGAACTATACAACTAGACTACGAAATGTACAATATCCCGTAACTTCCTTTTATTCAATACTTATTGCGTGACACCCATAACCCTTTTCTATTGCTATAAAAACAACTCTTGTATATCTATCCAGGAAACAATGAATAGCATACTAAAACAATATGTAATTCGTATAAATATCTATTACTTCTACAAAAATATCACTGCTACGGAACACTTTCTTGCTAGTTGCGCAAAAGTTTAATAATGTGACGGTTCTTCAACTCAATAATTTTAAAACACGCGATAGCAAATATTGTGTTCTGAGTGTAGCTGCTAAATTATTGTATGAAAGTATTAAGTTTCATATTCATCCCGTTATTTAGTATGCTATTCACTGATTTCTTCTTATTGTTACATTCTCTTTCCAGTTTCCGTACGAACCATAAAATTATTCGTGCAATTATACAAAGGCACTTTTTTGCTGATAAATCTTTGGTAAATAAACATACAACATAACAATATACTTGTTTATCACAATATGCATGCAATTGGAAGTAAGGTGTAACTAAATACTGATACATCCCCCTTTTTAAATAAATTAATAAGTACCGAAGTATTAACCAATTCACAACATTTAAAAACGTAAGTTAAAGACGCAAAATTAAAATAAAAGTTATAATAATTAGCTGAAAATGTTACTTTTCATAATGAAATTAACTTTCCCATGTTAAGGGCTGACCACACGGGTCTGTGGCCGTGGGCAAAGACAACTCTTGTGTGAGTGAGAAGCCACGCCCACTTCTTTATGGTTTGTGATATTTTATCTGTATTTGTCTCTGGTTTTACTCGATGCACCACACGAGTGCTTGGTTGTCTTTTGTGGACCCGTGTAGCAAGCACTTTGTCGAAACGAATTCGTAATCGAAATAAAATATACACCCCTACAGGAAGGTCGATACTCTTTAAAATTACTTTGAACTTCGCCTCAGTCTATTTGTATGAAGTATATCGTAACATGGGGACCTAAGTAAAGCTAATACTTCAAAGTTTTAATAGGATACTGAAATGATGTTAGCTGATTTTTTTATTAGTGGAGATTTAGGGAACACTAGGTCATGCCTTGGACTTTGATGAGTTTTTTTTTTATTATTGCACAATTAATGTTTTCATTTATATTATTATCTGGTCAAAACACGGGACGTGAATGATTCATAATATAAAAAAACGGTAAAAGTAAGCGACTAAAAGCTTAAGCAGTCTGATAAGCGCGTCACTGTCAAGCGTTTGACGCCAAGATTGACGCGTGATTGTCATTTTATGACTCCATTTCCTTTGGTTTGAATTCACGTCATTTTCTTCGGTGTTTAGAATACGTAAGTCTCAAGGCATGTTCCGTCCGTACGAGCGAGGTGCGGCGAGTTACCGAGCGAGCTGGATGATGAGCGCTGCGCACATCTCGAAGAACTCCATAGTGTGGTGACCTGGAAGTGGAAGGAGTACTTATAGTCACCCAAAAAACATGTTAATTATAAATTGTAAAGGCGGGGCTAGTGTGCCGGCCGCATAATCGGTAATAATTCATCGATATGACTAATAGAATCGAATCAATATACATTTTTGATTATGCGGTACGGCCATAGTTCAAATGGAATCCAAAATAATAATGAATCGTTATAACCAAAAGTATTTATGACTTAAGTGGACAATAATATAATCGATTGAATGGTCGTAAAAAATCGATCCATATGTAAGAGTCGCTCGCCGGACAGCAACTTGAGTCCAGCAGGTAGCACTTGTAGTCCACCTGGTCGCTAGCCTGCTATAGTCTACAGACTGACCTTGCGGCGTGGTGGGCGTGGCGGGCGGCGGCGGCGCCATGGGCGAGGCGGGCTCGTCGTCGCTGTCCTCGCGCTCGCCGGACAGCGACTTGAAGTCCAGCAAGTAGGACTTGTAGTCCACCTGGTACAGCTGCAACGACATCTTCACGAACTTGTCCGTCATTTTGTTTAGTGTTCGCACCCTGTGGAATATTTTAATAATATTTAATAGTTGATCAGCACATCGAAAATAGCATCACCACGTGATGCACATAGATCGAAATGTCATCGTGCATATTATTTGCTATTTACAGAGCGATTCCATTCTTCATCTTCATCAATACATCACAATAATAATACAAAATAATTACTTTGTCCTTTGCTAAGCCGGGTTAGGTTGCGCGCCGTGATAAAATTTTATCGTCAAAAGTGGGCTTAACTAGTAAAATCGATAAAATCTATTTGGGGCGCGCTCCCTAGAACTGCAGGTACAGACTTGACTATTGAATAAAAAAAATTGAATAGCTAAAACGACTACGTCACGCGCACGTCACGTGATCGCCAAGACTAAACATTTTTAGTGCTCACTCACCTCACGTGGTAGGGGTTGATGACCTTCCACTCGTAGTCGAGCGCCTTCATGGCGCGGAACACCTCCAGCATGATGTCGTTGGGCTTGCTCTGAGAACGGATGCCCAGGTGCCACTTCGCTCTGTAACGATGATGAAGACTCGTGTAAAGTTAAACAACAGATTTTGCCACCAGGGCGGCGCCACTTTAGCGACTACGGGGAAGCAAAAGGAAGCATTTGTTTACGGTTACGGGGACTGTAGGTAGCCTACTATCCCAAAATTCCCAAATAATGACACCAAATGCTGTTTTAATCTAGTCAACGAAAAAAATATAGCATGAGCAAAGAAAACGACATACATTGGGTCTTTTGATAGGAGCACAAATCACCGTACAAGTGTTTTGTGTGATTTTAGACTCTTGATTGCTCGAAAAATTATAAATATCATATTTGCTACCGTTGTTGTGACGATGCGTTATACCGCAGTCATGTGCGTTACTCTGAATGAAGAGACCTTAGCATGAGTAGAATAGAGAATATCCCTTAGCTTCCTATAGAACATTGGTTCCCAAACTCTATATTTTGAGACGCGCCCCCTTTCGACCATACAAAAAATTCCGCACCCCCCTCTTCCAGTCAAGATTATTTATTGGTCATATCGAGCAGTCTGGAATGCATTCTCTCAGCGGTCGCAGGTTTTTTATACTTAAGTACACAGATGGCCCGCGCCCCCCTTTATAGGTCTCTGCGCCTCCCCTGGGGGGCGCGCCCCACACTGGGAACCAATGCTATAGAATGTTTGACTTGTCTGTCGTCTTTTCCGCAACTGTCCTAAATGAACCTAGAGTTCAAAGTTTAAATCTAGATTTAAAGACGAATTTTCCATCTCAATGCGATGTCACTGACCTCTTAACAGGTGTTCCCTTCTTGTCCGCCTGGGGAAGCGCGGCGGGCGCGGGCTTGTCATATTATTAAGGACAAAATATTATTAAGGATAATGAAACTACCTACTAGTATCAAAATTCGATAGTTCCTCAGCTTCCTAAACTTCCTATACAATGTTCGTCGACTCATCTTCCGTGTTTTTCGCAACTGAAGGAACCTTAATGATATAGATTTAAAGACGCATTCGGACTGACCTCTTGACGGGCGTTCCCTTCTTGTCCGCCTGGGGAAGCGCGGCGGGCGCGGGCTTGTCCCGCAGCGGTGCGATACGTTCGGGGTAGATAATAATTAGGGACTAGGTAGTATCATAATAAATCCTCTGTTTCCGATACAATGTTTGACTCGTGAACCTTAGTGCTCTAGATTTAAAGACGAATTCCCAATATTACTGAATCANGTTAAAGGGCCGCCCGTCGCGTGGTAGCCCTGGTCCATCTGATCCAGCTGCTTGTTTTCATCGGAGCGCATACACATAGGATACAGAGGACACCCAGTCCTAAACAAAGCAACACTCTTATCCAACTCCTCTCCAGCCTTCACCAAGCTGTAACTCAGCGGGGGATGGTACGGGAACTGCGAGACTGTTAATGGGCCGCCAGTAGCGTGGTAGCCCTGGTCCATCTGGTCCAGCTGCTTGTTTCTAAGCTCCTTAAACAGCCAGCTTACCCAACTCCTCTCCAGCCTTCACCAAGCTGTAGCTCAGCGGGGGATGGTACGGGAACTGCGAGACAGTTAACGGGCCGCCCGTCGCGTGGTAGCCCTGGTCCATCTGGTCCAGCTGCTTGTTGTCCTCGGAGCGCAGGAAGTAGGGCAGCACGTCGTCGTAGGCCCAGCCCTCCACGCCGGCCGCCGCCCACGCGTCGTAGTCCTTGCGAGAACCGCGCATGTACATCATGCCGTTCATCACCGAGGTCCCGCCGAGCACCTGTACAGCAAGTGTGAAACGGTCAAATTTTGGTATTTTGGAAAGGTTTATGAATAAGGAAAGCCTAACAGATGGCATCGGACAGTAAACTTCAGATGATGCTGCGAGACTATTCCCACTTCTCGTTCCCACCGCTGCAACGTCGACTTCCCTCCAGTACAAATTCAGATCAGTTGATGCATGTATTAATTAAGTGTGTATCTACTACCCGTTCGCGCTAAGTTTGCCAGTCCGTGGAATGCGCGTCCCCTTCCCCAACCGCGATTAAACGCAATTAGTTAGTGATAAACGCAATTACCTAATGTGTCTTATTTTATGCAAATACACAATTTTTATCAATATTAATAAATAAAAAATATTTTCAATATAGTTTGCTATAGTTATAGACGCTTCCTTTCGAGTGACGTCATATCGCCAGCGGCAAACTTATCGCGAACGGATAGTAACTATTTTAACTAAGTTAACAGTTTGTAGATAATGAATTACCTTCCCCCTGGGCCAGTAGCACTTGCGGTCCTTCTCGCCGAGGCAGGCGGCGGGCTCGGGCTCGGTCTGGTAGCCCCAGTCGATGCTGGAGCCGATGAAGTTCAGGAACATGGACGGCACCTGAGCTCCCGTGGGCTCGTCGAAGCCTGTAATGCAAATAGAGTATGCTTGAAGTTTCGCTAGCATGTTTTATGTTTTACATGGAAAATTTAGTCACGTAAAATAAGGCCATGGAATTTTAACGGTTTTAAAAATATTCTTCATTTATTAAAGAGCTTAATTTCCACAACAAGTTAGTCCTCTTCAAACGGCGTAATTTACGCCGTTTGAAGAGTAGAGTACGCGTAATTTACGATACGATAATTGCTCGATAAACAAATGGCACTTCTAGATGTAACGAACTAACTACTCAACAATCAACACACCCACTCAGAATCAATGGAGACGAGGTTATAATCATTCTAAAAATTGAATAAAAACTTTTGTATGCTGTTGTCTACCTTCATCATCAACAGCTCTTTACAGTCCACTGCTAGACTATGAGCCTCCTCCACTATAGTGGAGGGTTTTTCCATAATCCCCACACTTGGCAGGCGGGTTGGAGATCGCAGTTTAAAATATTGATGTTTTTCAGAGAGCGCTGCTGCCCGTTCTCTGTTTGATGTGTAGTCCCTAAGTCGCCTCTTGCGACATTTGTCGCCAACTCCTACTCTTCCCGCGGGTGTCTTAAGAGGAAGCCGTGTGGTGATGCCAGAGTAGAATACATTTGTTGTCTACCACTAAAGCAATATTATAATAGAATGTATATGTAGTAAAGTTTAGTTACCAGCTTCGAGCAGCAGCACGCGCCACTCGGGCACCTCGGAGAGCCGCGCCGCCAGCGCCGAGCCCGCCGACCCGCCGCCCACCACGATGAAGTCGTACACCGAGTCCATGTGCGTCCGAAACTGAAAATAAACACAAACATTTAATCAGAATCGATCCCTACTTTGTTCTATTGCAGGAGCACAACTAACTAAGATGGCGCAGCGACCCTAATGCCAGTATTCATAAATATTACTATGAGGTCTCACAGTGCACGTTAACGCACAGGGTGACACACGATCCAATCACACAGCTCTATTCATCGCTGTACATTCGAGAATACGGGCGTAAGTGAGTTTTGCCACTGACAGTAACGCCCGTATTCACAAACATTACTATGAGGTCTCACAGTGCACGTTAACGCACAGGGTGACACACGAACCAATCACACAGCTCTATTCAACGCTGTGTGTTCGATTTGTTGCTTCACTTAAGTGAGCATCGTTTGTGAATACGGGCGTAAGAATCTCCACTGCTCTGCTCTGCGCCACCTTCCGCCAGTTAATGAAGTGGAGCTCGCGTAGTTCTTTCACAACTTCGTCTCGTCTCCCCAGTGGTTCCTGGGACCTGTGATGACCAACCGGTCAATAGCCACTTGGTCCTCCCAAATACGCTTGCTTCGCCGCACGATCCTCTTCAATTTTTTCCTGAGTAGGAGTACTTCGGTTTCTAATTTTACCACAGGCGAATGAAGGATTAGCCTATATTAAACTTAGCATAGAANTCTTTAGTTAATGTTTTAGAATTAATAGTTTTATGCCTCTTTTAGTCATTTTCTTGCATTTTTACACCAAAGGAAATACATGTTTGACACATAAACGTACCTTTTAAGTATAATCATTACATTAACTTCCTTCCAAACGAATAGATGTGCGGTAATTATGCGTTTTTACAATTTCCCCGCGGAAACAATGCGCGATTACCATCTGGCTGTCATCCGCAGGCACGTACAGGCGACAGCATATCAAGATAAAAACAACAATCTTATTTAGTTGTATTAAGGTGGATTTTTCAATAAATTGTATAGTCTTATATGCTGTCGTCTGTACTCTGGAGATTCACAGGCTCAGTGTGAACGACCTTATACTCGTAGACGTGCATGTTTTTAATCAATACATCTTTATTGAAAATCTTGCGGAAAATCGTTAACCTCAAGTGACAAGTTAATATGAATAACAACTACTACGGTTAATTTAATTCGAAAAAAAAATTATTTTCCAATAAGTAGTTTACGTGTGTAATTTTATTTTTGAGAGAGAGAGATTAATTTATTATCGAATCGACAAGTTATTTTGTTAAAGGTTATGGTCCAACATAAGAAGCTTTTAATCTTGTATTTTATTTTCAAGTTTAGCTATAAGAATTGACTGACATCTACGTTAATTTTATTTTATGATTTTGTAATGCAAATCCATATCTTGCAAGACGCTTTTAGTCTTTCAGCTTATTCAGGGTTTAGAACAAAGCAAATAGCTCTTTTAAATTTCATAATCAGTGCCCAGTCACAACACAATGAGCTTTTGACTTTTGAAAGTTCAATCCTAAAAGATTTGGCAAGACAGATGATCTAGCTTTACTTTTGCACTTTGAAGAACTCTTACGCTAGTCTTTATGTGTACGAGTATAAACCAACCGATACAATATCTTTAGTCAGATTTTAATTTTTCTTTAACTTATACACGATTGTGTATTCTGTGTGTCACAATTGTGGTGTCTGATTAGACAAACTAAACGTTTTTGTTAGAGTTTGTTTTATAATAGGATACCCAATATCTCGATTAGTGGTAATCTAAAAGTTTTCAGCAAATACCTATAAAAATTCCGACAAAGATTGCCTTATATCTAGACATACCATCATTGACAAAGATTTTATACATTAATCCATAAGTTTGATATCTCTATGAAAGCTGTATATCCCTTGTGTTACTAAAGAAAGATTTAAAGGAAATTCAAGTTACAGATAGTTAGTATTTAGGATTTGAACTCTCACCCTTCCGTTGTAAACATAAACAAAATACCCATTCCTGATTGCTCTCGCTCGTTATCGGCAAATGAGCGCGTCGTGCGCCGGCGCAGCGCTCGGTACGGCTAGCACGAAAAACTTTCGCGTTTGAATCGCCATCAAAATCAAAGTCAAAATTATCTTTATTTGTATAGACTAATCAAATTAGTACTTACAAATCGTCAAATTTTAATGCTCGTAAGGAGCCTATACATGTCTCATTCTTTTTTAACATTTGGCAAGTAATATTTTAAACTATTATGTTGCATTTTTACGGTAAATAAAATATTTACCCTCCCGACGTTTACCGTTAAAATAGATATTGTTGCAATAAATCCCGTGAAGTGATAATTTTATTTGGCAAGTGCATCAAAAGATTTAGTACGAAAACTACAACATGGCCCTTGTAAACGCGTCGTAAAGTGAACTTACTATGAGAAATGGTTGCACGAAACTTATTTTGAGAGTCAAAATTGTCACGTTATCGTTTAATTTGAAGGTTGAGTATCAAATTTTGTCGAATACGCAAACGATTCGAAGACGAAAGTTGTTCATGCTAGAGGTACGGATCTACATTCAATTGCTAATGAACTGTAACTGCTCAGTCGTGGTTATGACTATTAGATTATAATCTTACTTATGCAAGGCATTCCCAACCTTTCTACATTGATTTAAGAGTCAACCTCATATTTTAGCCTAATTATACTTGACATTGGAAATATTAAAAATAGATCATACTTCGAAAAGAATAAGGTCTGAAATGGAATGGGACGAAGCTGTAATCATGGATCACGATTGAGTTTCTAAGTTTTTGAAGATATTATGCAGTTTGTAGAAGGATTGCGGTTTTCATGCAATCGAGTGTAATTTGTTGGGGCATGATGGAAATAATCATGGTATCGAATTATGCCTAAAAAGAAAACAACACAACAGTGTCATAATAATTGTCAATGTCCTTAAATGTATAAAAATCAAGCCTTTAATATGTTTAAGACAAAATAACGTAGGGTAATTAAAATTATCGAGCTACTGACTCGTTGATGTCTTTTGTACTAAATGGTTTCGTAGCATTTCGTAGCTGCAACGTAATGACATACGAGTAAATCCAATTTTATAGATCGAAATTTACTAAATAAGGTTTATTATTCGAGGCGCACCGGTAAGCCGCGTGGCTTCAAACGTTTTCATGTATTTTTACATGTTGGTGTCTTATCTGCAAAAGAGCCCTAAGGTAAGTTTTGTACATTTCGATGATTTTTAACGTCATAGAACCGGGTGCCTTTTTAAATGCTGCTGGTAATATAACCCGGTCGAGTTAACGTGCACCTGTGTGCCTACCACGAGTTTACGTTAGGTGTGCTCGCTAGCGACTGCGTAAAAAAATGACATTTAAATGTATGACATATTGTGCAGCGCCCCTAGTGGCTACTTTCAAGAAATAAAATCTTCATAGAATTTTTTGACGTATTCGCTAGCGAGCTCACCTAACGTAAACTCATGGTAGGCACACTGGCAGCTGTACGAACGGGCCGAACGCAGTGAGATGTGCGGGTAACTGGGAGGAAGAGTCGCATTCCAGCCGGGTGCGCAGTTACACGATCGGGCAGTAGGTACTCGTAGGTATAGATCGTTTTATCCACGATTTTGATTTGATTTGATTTGAAGACGCGCCCAAACAATTTTTGGCTCGATCGCGCGGGGTGCGGGGAGTGTGGTCCGAGCAATCCGAGCGGCATTATTGTAGTGTGCGTGTGCACTCATGGATGATTAAGCGTGTACCGATAACACTCAAACATTAGCGGAAGAATGGTGGGGCGCGTCTTCGTGGATAAAACGATCTATTTCTGTGGCCACCAGCTGTGTCAGCGTCGGGCCGGCTGCGACAGTGGGTAGTGACGTCACATTGCGCGGCAGTAGGTAGCTGCGACAGCGTCAGTGACGTCACATTGCGGGGCACGGGACTATTCCCACCTCTCGTTCCCACCACTGCAACTCCTGTGTAGCCAGGATCTACAGCTTGACCGCCATAAACCCCAAAAACCCAACCAATGAAGGTCAAGTTTGTCCCGGGGGAAAGTTAAACTGTCATTGGACCCGCAACGAAATTAATCAGAAGAACATAGGACGACTTCGAAATTAGGTTCAACTTCCCTCCATTTCAAAGCGGATGACAGGTGACAAACAAAGGCTTAAAACCTTTACGAAAAGATTATGCACCACGGACAGTAAATATCAATTAAAGGGGCCTATCAGCGCCAGCGTCGGGGCAGCTGCGACAGCGGGCAGTGACGTCACATTGCGGGGCAGTAGGTAGCTGTGACAACGGCAGTGACATCACTGCGGAACACCTCCAGCAGCCCCATGAACAGCATGAAGGCGCCGCCGCCGCACGTGGCGCCAGCGCGGCCGGCGGCGGCACGGCGTGACGTCACCGGCAGTGGTACCTGAGCGCGGCCGCACGGGTCCTCGAGGTCGCACTGCGAGCGCAGGAACACCTCCAGCAGCCCCATGAACAGCATGAAGGCGCCGCCGCCGCACGTGGCGCCAGCGCGGCCGGCGGCGGCACGGCGTGACGTCACCGGCAGTGGTACCTGAGCGCGGCCGCACGGGTCCTCGAGGTCGCACTGCGAGCGCAGGAACACCTCCAGCAGCCCCATGAACAGCATGAAGGCGCCGCCGCCGCACGTGGCGCCAGCGCGGCCGGCGGCGGCACGGCGTGACGTCACCGGCAGTGGTACCTGAGCGCGGCCGCACGGGTCCTCGAGGTCGCACTGCGAGCGCAGGAACACCTCCAGCAGCCCCATGAACAGCATGAAGGCGCCGCCGCCGCACGTGGCGCCAGCGCGGCCGGCGGCGGCACGGCGTGACGTCACCGGCAGTGGTACCTGAGCGCGGCCGCACGGGTCCTCGAGGTCGCACTGCGAGCGCAGGAACACCTCCAGCAGCCCCATGAACAGCATGAAGGCGCCGCCGCCGCACGTGGCGCCAGCGCGGCCGGCGGCGGCACGGCGTGACGTCACCGGCAGTGGTACCTGAGCGCGGCCGCACGGGTCCTCGAGGTCGCACTGCGAGCGCAGGAACACCTCCAGCAGCCCCATGAACAGCATGAAGGCGCCGCCGCCGCACGTGGCGCCAGCGCGGCCGGCGGCGGCACGGCGTGACGTCACCGGCAGTGGTACCTGAGCGCGGCCGCACGGGTCCTCGAGGTCGCACTGCGAGCGCAGGAACACCTCCAGCAGCCCCATGAACAGCATGAAGGCGCCGCCGCCGCACGTGGCCCCAGCGCGGCCGGCGGCGGCACGGCGTGACGTCACCGGCAGTGGTACCTGAGCGCGGCCGCACGGGTCCTCGAGGTCGCACTGCGAGCGCAGGAACACCTCCAGCAGCCCCATGAACAGCATGAAGGCGCCGCCGCCGCACGTGGCCCCAGCGCGGCCGGCGGCGGCACGGCGTGACGTCACCGGCAGTGGTACCTGAGCGCGGCCGCACGGGTCCTCGAGGTCGCACTGCGAGCGCAGGAACACCTCCAGCAGCCCCATGAACAGCATGAAGGCGCCGCCGCCGCACGTGGCCCCAGCGCGGCCGGCGGCGGCACGGCGTGACGTCACCGGCAGTGGTACCTGAGCGCGGCCGCACGGGTCCTCGAGGTCGCACTGCGAGCGCAGGAACACCTCCAGCAGCCCCATGAACAGCATGAAGGCGCCGCCGCCGCACGTGGCCGACTAATAAATAGTTCTTACAAATCGTCATTTTGCTCTTAAGGAGCCTCTACATGTCTCATAATCTTTTTACCCTACCAGCGCTTCGAGACCAACATTTGGCAAGTGCTGAGAAGAAGCGCCGCAACAATCTCAGTCACCACTGTCTGCCGGTTAATATAAATAAATAGAAATAGTAGTAGTAGGTACATTCGATTCAGGAGCAGTTCACTGAATTTACCATGCATTCTTAAGTTTAAGCGTTCTGTACCGCGTATGTAGAGCGTGCTGACTGCTGATGTCGTGCCGCTGACGCGCCGACATGTCAGAAAACTTAAAAGAACCCAAACACAGTTGACCTAACATTCTTACAGAATTTATTACCATCTGGAAAACCTTCTACACGCGTGAACCGAATAATCGTTTATCTGTCCAAAAAGCCTGTCACTTTTTGTTGGGACTAAATATATGTAGGATCCAATTTGTATAAGTACTAACCGTTTCCACGCGAACGGACAAGTGTTGGCTGAAAATTTACACAATGGAATGGAAAGTAGTGGTAGGGGTGCCAGTTGTCGATAAAATATTTACTTTGAATCTTGCCAGTTCGTTTGTTTCTGCCAAATGACGTCCACTGCTGGAAAAAAGCATTCCCCAAAGATTTTCAACGACCTAGTCCGCGTCAAAGTACTTCCCGCGAATTTTGCCAGATCGTCGGTCCTAGTGAGAGGTATGTCTACAGTTACTACTTTGCTGTTAAATATTGTGCTTGAGATTGTATAATCGACAGATTCCCCATTTTAATACTTTTTTCATACTTTGAAGTTTGAACATGTGCAAATGCTAAGTTTCGACATAATCGTAGTTTTGAAGGTAAAACTTGTGAGTATGAGTAATTCAAAACCAAAAAGACGAACTACAAGTGCTCAAACACAATAAGGAAAAAAAGCAGTAATGGACAAATGAAAAATAAGGAAACGAATAACAATATTTATTGCTGCTATTGAACTAAGCATGATCGTGGAATACATGAGTATGATTTTGATAGTCCTCGTTTTATATCATCGAATTTTAGCTTTTATTGTCGTTACTTAAACTTGACTAGTTGTGTTGATTTCAGATTTTTGGCAAGCAGACCTGCAGCTTGAAAATGATTGTGATTTGTCAGCATGTAAAATACGTTTCCTTCACTCCGAAAGAAACGTATTTTTTCTTTAGCTCATCGAGTATCGATATTAGCATACACAGTCCCATCCCTACAAAAGGTTAAGGAGCAGGTAGGTACTCGTAAGAGAGCAACAATTCGCGCGTTGTCAGGGTTTATTTAATTTGTGATTACTCGAGTTAAATGGAACGAGTCCGCCATTTTGTTTCACGTTCTGCGTTATTAGGCAATCAATCAATCAGAATCGGAACGCGGCTGTTTTTCTTTTGTGTAGATGTTTTTTGGCGTCGAAAAGTGGGTGCTGAAAGGTTTTATTTGTTCACGGAGATGCGGAAGACAAAATACAATCCAAAATCAGTCTGATGAATTTTTATAATTTTATAAATACACCTAATTTAAGCAAGGGCGTCCGCGGAAGACCAGCTTCGGTACGTGTTCTTTCGAGCATGCTAAGTGGGGGCCTGTAGGCACAGTTTTTACCCATACTATTTTTGTCATGTACTATTTCTTTCTATATAACTATCTTAAAAACATTTGCTCGTTCATTCGTTCCAGCCAAACGACGTCCACTGCTGGAGAAAGACTTCCTCCATGGATTACCACAACGACAGGTTGTGCACTTCCCGCGACTTTTACCAGGTCGTCGGGGCACCTAGTGGAACTCTTCCGTCTTAAACATTTGCACGTAAGATATTTCATTCCCACACTCATTAGGAGAATATTATGTTTTTGTCCAATGAGATGGTGTAGTTCCAGCAGAGTTGAATAGGACCACTCCCACTCTTTCCGTGGATGTCGTCAGAAGCGACTAAAGCTTCAACCATACCAACGCGTGCTGATCGCCATCGCTAGCGCGATCATAGACCAATGACAGGTCGCGTGGACAGTCATGGGTCACGCGACCTGTCATTAGCCTATGATTGCGCTAGCGATGGCGATCTGCACGCGTTGGTGTGGTTGAAGCATAAGGCCTCAGCCTCGAGTTTAGCGGGCAGCGGGGCGGGAGCGGCGGCGACGCGGGAGCGGCAGGATCTTATGCATAAAATCAAATAGACCGGTTCTCGAAAACAGCGGCGCGGCAGCGGGGCGGGAGCGGGCAACGAGCGGGCAGCGGTGCTTGAGCGGGCAACGAGCGGGCAGCACACTCCTTCTTTTGCCCACAATAAATCGAGCGTTAGGAATAAATTTGAATCGAAATAAAATTGTCGCCGTTGTTCATTCAAACATTTCGTTTGCGAATAAAAACAAATATCTCGACAACACAACCCCGAACACAACATTTCGNCAGCCCCATGAACAGCATGAAGGCGCCGCCGCCGCACGTGGCGCCAGCGCGGCCGGCGGCGGCACGGCGTGACGTCACCGGCAGTGGTACCTGAGCGCGGCCGCACGGGTCCTCGAGGTCGCACTGCGAGCGCAGGAACACCTCCAGCAGCCCCATGAACAGCATGAAGGCGCCGCCGCCGCACGTGGCGCCAGCGCGGCCGGCGGCGGCACGGCGTGACGTCACCGGCAGTGGTACCTGAGCGCGGCCGCACGGGTCCTCGAGGTCGCACTGCGAGCGCAGGAACACCTCCAGCAGCCCCATGAACAGCATGAAGGCGCCGCCGCCGCACGTGGCGCCAGCGCGGCCGGCGGCGGCACGGCGTGACGTCACCGGCAGTGGTACCTGAGCGCGGCCGCACGGGTCCTCGAGGTCGCACTGCGAGCGCAGGAACACCTCCAGCAGCCCCATGAACAGCATGAAGGCGCCGCCGCCGCACGTGGCGCCAGCGCGGCCGGCGGCGGCACGGCGTGACGTCACCGGCAGTGGTACCTGAGCGCGGCCGCACGGGTCCTCGAGGTCGCACTGCGAGCGCAGGAACACCTCCAGCAGCCCCATGAACAGCATGAAGGCGCCGCCGCCGCACGTGGCGCCAGCGCGGCCGGCGGCGGCACGGCGTGACGTCACCGGCAGTGGTACCTGAGCGCGGCCGCACGGGTCCTCGAGGTCGCACTGCGAGCGCAGGAACACCTCCAGCAGCCCCATGAACAGCATGAAGGCGCCGCCGCCGCACGTGGCGCCAGCGCGGCCGGCGGCGGCACGGCGTGACGTCACCGGCAGTGGTACCTGAGCGCGGCCGCACGGGTCCTCGAGGTCGCACTGCGAGCGCAGGAACACCTCCAGCAGCCCCATGAACAGCATGAAGGCGCCGCCGCCGCACGTGGCGCCAGCGCGGCCGGCGGCGGCACGGCGTGACGTCACCGGCAGTGGTACCTGAGCGCGGCCGCACGGGTCCTCGAGGTCGCACTGCGAGCGCAGGAACACCTCCAGCAGCCCCATGAACAGCATGAAGGCGCCGCCGCCGCACGTGGCCGCCAGCGTCGGGCCCGGCTGCGACATCGGGCAGTCGCACGTCAGCGCCATCTGAAAATTCAACAAAAAATATTTTTATTTATTTAATAGAAAGAAAGAAAGAAAATATTTTATTCGATGCAAGTAGGTAAAGTCCGGTCCGTGAGCACGTAGAATTTTGTCCAATGACCCCTAGCTACCCATCCTTATCTCCCGCGCGTAATTATATTGCTGTCGCGACTGTGCGACTGTCACCCGCAGTGAGTGTGCGAGCGCGATAGCAACATAATTACGCGCGAGCGATAAGGATGGGTAGCTAGGGGTCATTGGACAAAATTCTACGTGCTCACGGACCAGACTATACACAGCAAGATAATAACTAAAACTAGACAACAGAACGGGTACAAGCACCAAAATGGCATCAGCTCAGTATACGCCGTGACTGCAAAGAGCGCGTCACGACCACTGGTATTCTGCGGATGCCCAGTTGAGGTAAAGGGCACAACCAACAAGACATACTACACTAGAAGACAATCAATATTTACAACGTATTTAAACTTAATCTAAGTGCTGCCTTAATTATAGGTTGCCACGGCATGTAATAGTGGACTTATACATTTAAACAGTGTCTATACTAAAAGAAAATCATGTATATCATCAGATCATTTAGTCTCCACTGCAGGAATTGCTCCTCTCTAATGCACCAGAAGCAAATGGAAGATGTGGCCGACACTCCTCATGCTGGCCAGACGGGTTGGGGTGGCAAAAAAATCATAAAATCATGTTTTTTTAAATGCACATCCCTCAAACTATACCGAACTCTACTCTGCTTCAAGACAATAATGAGAGTCAGTGCTGAAGAGAAACAGTGCAAGAAACGCAGTCACTAAATTGTTAGCCACCTAATCATAACAGAAAAGATAATGAAGCCGATTATCATCACCAACCAACCACAACAGTTTGAAGAATGAAGCCGTCTGGCCAACTTGAGGAGTGTCGGCTAAATTCTTCTTTCNCTTCTTTATGCCGCTGGTAACTTAATTAAATGACCTAATGATGATGAAAATCCAAACATAATGAATCCTAAAAATATTTCTATTGAAGCAGATGATTGATTAGTCAACTCCTTTTACCTCAATCAATACAAACAAGGGTTATGTTGTAATAAAATACCAAAGGTTTTTTTGCAAGTAAGTTATTAATGTCAGTTTTAATTGTACAGTCAGCGTCAAAAAGTTCGTGACACCCAAAGTAGCCAAAAAATTCGCAAAACGTCTTTGTTATCAATGCGAAAGTTTGGATTTTTGTTACTCTTTCACGCAAAAACTACTGAACGGATTTTGATGAAACTTAACTACTATAACTTATAAGCTATAATTTATGACGATCTGTAACAAACGAAATTTCACGCGGGTGAAGCCGCGGGAAAAAGCTAGTAATTGGAATAAGGTTGTGTTATCAACTTTTTGACCATTTTGTGTGTCACGACACGATCACGAACTATTTGACGCTGCTGTACCTACGAGTACCATACCTAACACTTGTTTTGACTCCTATAAATATTTAAGTGTCCCTAGTAGTCCCTAACACTGGTTTTAACTCCTTCATTTAAGGTCAAAAAATAAATCTCAGCTATCTTGCCTATCTGCCCTTTAAACATACACCACCATTTATCCACAATATCTCAAGTCGATCTCACGATATGTGCTCAACAAAGCGCTAAGCTGTTTCTAATCGGACAATAAGTTTTGAGGTCAGATGCAACCGATATGTGTCAAAGTTAACGCGCGGTTTGCGCAAGACATACAGCGCCATCTGACAGGCCTCGGGCGGGACGACTGAGAACTTACTTCCAGGGCTGGCAATATAAGGTAAAAAAATATTCAGCTTTTATTTTCTTAAATTCTTAATATAAAATGTAATGTGGTGTAATGTGTGTAAATAGTAATATTCAATACTACAACTAAGGTAAGGTAAGGTACCATACCAAAGGGGTTATGAAGGGAACCCAAGGGGTTACCTGGAATTGAGAAACTAGTGCCCGTTTTCACCATCAATCCCTAATTTTATAAGTGACCCATATGAAAACAAATTTCCTGTTATGTGTCATATGTGTTAGGGGTCACTTGAAGATTAGGGATTGATGGTGAAAACGGGAATTAGTTATTTTATTTAGATCTATCTATGAGATACAACACATGATGCCACAATGACTTATTGTTGTTGCACACATGCAAACAATTTGAATTCGAATTTGGCGCTTCGAAGTAGTTCCTTATTTCGTTTGATAACCTTGAAGGCACATTGCGAGTAGCTAATGAATAAATGCAACACAAAAGAAAAGCTAGTAGTGATATAAAAATCACGGAAATCATGCATGTAAAATATATTGATTGGTAAATCATGAAGAGGTAACGGTTTAAATTCAGCGGTGTGAGCTGCATATAGGCAATAATCACGCCAACTATAACGCCTACGTCGAAACAAAACGAATACATAAAACCATAATTTCCATTTAGTACTTTAAGTACTATTTATTTTTCATGAATATTTGCCATGGCCTATATAAAACTAAAATAAAATTGGTACTATGTTGTAACCAAGGTATCCTATAGATAGCCTAATATGACACTGTGATGTCACTTGATTAATTTGATAAGTGAATGAAGATTCGGCAGAAGTCTTTTGTAAATAAACGAGACAACCCTGAGACCTCTGCTATTCTGTTACATTGCACTTGTTGCTTGAAAGTAACTAGTTCAATTTTCAAAAACAAGTGTCGTGTTCATGTGACGTTTTTGTAACACTGGAAAGGCGGACTCTTGCAATACATACATACATACAAAAGTCACTAATGTACGAGTATTTACAACACGAGTGTTAATTATGTAAAATATACAACTTCGTGTGTCCTTCGCGTATCGATATTATTAAGTTATTTTGCATGTTGCAACAAAATAATATACTGAATCATTTAGATAGCATTCATTTTTTATTAACATAAACCAGGTGTTGATATGTTAAGTATGTATTTCGTTGTTTCAAAGTTGAATGACCAAGAAATGAACCAGTGCTCTTAATTATGTTTGTGTAATGTTGATGTATATTTGCATGTAGTATTTTACTTATTATGACGTGTGCTTTAGTTTTAAAAAAGGTTTTGTAGAGTGTTTGAGAAGCATTTTATGGTTTTACGAGCTTTCCGCCCGCGGCTTCGCCCGCGTGGCATTTTGTCTGTCACAGAAAACCTTGATCGCGCGCGTTCCTGTTTCAAAAACCGGGATAAAAACTATCCGATGTCCTTTCCCGGGACTCAAACTATCTCTATGCCAAATTTCATCAAAATCAGTTCAGTGGTTTAGGCGTGAAAGAGAGACAGACAGAGTTACTTTCGCGTTTATAATATTAGTATAGATTAACACGATGAATGTTTATGTCCTTCCCCGCATTAAGGGAGGCCTTGTACAGGTAATGTTTACTGTTAATTGACTCTTGAGGTCAAAAAACACCCTGACAGGCATCTAATCAAATCATCGTCCACTAGTAGCTGCTTATCATGATAATGGCACATGCACAATGCCACGAAGTTTGATTTAATCATACGTTAGCACTCTGTGACGTAATGCTGGTAGAGTCAGTAGACTTATTCAGTGTTTTTTCATCGCTATCGTAGATGAAAATTATTTAACCTTTAACATTATATTATTTTATTTAACTGTAATCGTTCGATAAGTATTATATTTATTTAGGAGTCTTGCAATGTTAGTTTTAAGAACATATTATTATACGGGATATTATGATACTCATGCGTGCAAAATAAACCACTTTGTTAGTGATACTTCTGTTATTCGGTTACTTTGTGTCAGTATTTGTTTCTAATTACACGATGCGATTCAATCAGTTATCTCTGGAGGTCGCTAAGGCTGGGTTGCACCAACTAACTTGAACGGTAACTATGACTATAACCGGTGCTTTTTGTATGGAGTTTGACAGATTTTAGACGTTTGTCAAAGTTAAAGTAAGATGGAGTAACCCAGCCTAAGTCGCTAATCTGTTAATTGTATGTGTTGAGATTCCACACGGCATATTTATCTTAACTTTGTAAGAAATGTAAGAAAATGTAAGAACATACTACAAAACTGGCTTCTAACAAAAACTTATGATGAAATTGAGAAATTAATTAAAAACAGTGATCACTGAATCTTACTAATGTTATAAATGCGAAGGTTTGTATGGATGTCTGGATGTTAACATGTTTGTTACTCGAAGGCTGCTGAGCGGTTTTTGATGAAACTTTCCTTTACTGTTGTTCGTGACCTAGAGTGGCATATGGGCTGTAATTTGCGACGATCTGTGACAGACTAAATTTCATTCTGATCCCAAGAACCACATGCACTTGTCCGTGTTTGGAGTAGTGGTCTTAATTGCACCGATCCCAAGATTTTACTCGTAGGGCTACCCATCACGCACACATATTATATACCCACACACACACACACACACACACACACACACACACACACACAGTCACATAGCCTTACTTTTGAAAATTACCTTGTTATGAAATAAGTAGCTGTTTGTTTATAAAACTAGTGAATGTAACCATAACTATTGAATGTAACCAAAACTATAATTATATCTAGCGTTGTTCTAGTACTAGTAATACGTACTTGTGAGTTTTTGTGGCTTGTTTAACATAATTATGTATCTTTGTAACTTTAAGAAAGAGCGGGGCCTCCTAACACAGGTATTATACTTAAAAGGAGACCCCAGCCACTTGCAACAATTATGTTAACTTAAAAGATACTGAATAAATGTTTTTTCATTTTCATTTTCATTTTCATTTAACTTTATTTTTTTACTCTGTATGTTTTGTCCGCTAGAGGGCGCCACATTAGATTTTGTGAAACCCCATATAGCCTTTAACCAGCGGACAATTAAGACGCTTCTAATGGTATGTCATTTGTCAAATTCTGATAAGTAGTTTAGAAGTTACGAGGGAACAGATGAACATACATACATACATACATACATACATACATAGCCTGTCAAAATCATAACCCTCCTTTGGCTTTGCCGTAGTCGGGTAATAAAACTAAAATAAAATTGGTACGATGTTGTAACCAAGGTATCCTATATATAGCCTAATATGACACTGTGATGTCACTTGATTAATTTTATTAGTGAATGAAGATTCGGCAGAAGTCTTTTGTAAAATAAACGAGGCAACCCTGAGACCTCTGCTATTCTGTTACATTGCACTTGTTGCTTGAAAGTAACTAGTTCAATTTTCAAAAACAAGTGTCGTGTTCATGTGACGTTTTTGTAACACTGGAAAGGCGGACTCTTGCAATACATACATACATACAAAAGTCACTAATGTACGAGTATTTACAACACGAGTGTTAATTATGTAAAATATACAACTTCGTGTGTCCTTCGCATATCGATATTATTAAGTTATTTTGCATGTTGCAACAAAATAATATACTGGATCATTCAGATAGCATTCATTTTTTATTAACATAAACCAGGTGTTGATATGTTAAGTATGTATTTCGTTGTTTCAAAGTTGAATGACCAAGAAATGAACCAGTGCTCTTAATTATGTTTGTGTAATGTTGATGTATATTTGCATGTAGTATTTTACTTATTATTATGACGTGTGCTTTAGTTTTAAAAAAGGTTTTGTACAGTGTTTGAGAAGCATTTTATGGTTTTACTAGCTTTCCGCCCGCGGCTTCGCCCGCGTGGCATTTTGTCTGTCACAGAAAACCTTGATCGCGCGCGTCCCTGTTTCAAAAACCGGGATAAAAACTATCCGATGTCCTTTCCCGGGACTCAAACTATCTCTATGCCAAATTTCATCAAAATCAGTTCAGTGGTTTAGGCGTGAAAGAAAGACAGACAGACAGACAGAGTTACTTTCGCGTTTATAATATTAGTATAGATTAACACGATGAATGGTTATGTCCTTCCCCGCATTAAGGGAGGCCTTGTACAGGTAATGTTTACTGTTAATTGAGTCTTGAGGTCAAAAAACACCCTGACAGGCATCTAATCAAATCATCGTCCACTAATAGCTGCTTATCAAGATAATAGCACATGTACAATGCCACGAAGTTTGATTTAATCATACGTTAGCACTCTGTGACGTAATGCTGGTAGAGTCAGTAGACTTACCTATTCAGTATTTTTTCATCGCTATCGTAAGATGAAAATTATAACCTTTAATATTATATTCTTTTATTTAACCGTAATCGTTCGATACCTATTTAGGAGTCTTGAAACGTTAGTTTTAAGAACATGTACGAGGTATTACGATACTCATGCGTGCAAAATTAAACCACTTCGTTAGTGATACTTCTGTTATCCGGTTACTTTGTGTCAGTATTTGTTTCTAATTACACGATGCGATTCAATCAGTTATCTCTGAAGGTCGCTAAGGCTGGGTTGCACCAAGTAACTTTAACGGTAACTATGACTATAACCGGTGCTGTTTGTATGGAGTTTGACAGATTTTAGACGCTTGTCAAAGTTAAAGTAAGATGGTGCAAACCAGCCTAAGTCGCTAATCTGTTAATTGTATGTGTTGAGATTCCACCGCGAATGTGGGTCAGAGGTTAAACAACAATGAATTTCGACATCTTTGTTGTATTTGCAATACCTAAGCTAGGTCATGAGCACTGTCATTTTACATATTTTATATGGTTGAATAAACTCTACACGCAAGCTTTAGACAATTTCTAAATAAATTTAATTGTGATAGGTGCTATTTGTAATAAAGATGAATCGACTGTTCATTTGATGTAGGTATTTATCACATGCAATAATTGGTTAATGACCAATATTATATTACATATCGACCTTGATCAATATCATTGACACTGCTAACTGATTACTCTCAGGTAGATAGCCCCGAAATTAGCAAACATACCGTAGGCGTGACTTTTGATCTCTTATGTCATACGTAAGTACGGAACTTGATTTTGCAGTGGTTGTAGAGCTAAGCATAGAAGTAGCTTAATCTAATCATGATTTCAATTAGCAAGTAAAAGCGCCTTTCAAAAGCACCTCCCACTGAAAACTAAAAAAATGGCACAACAAAAAGGACAAAGATTTTTCAGCACTAAGTAACACGAATGTGATAAGGATGTAACTACGGTAAATACCAATATTATGTTACTAAGTATGGAGTAGCGAGCAATTCGCGCTGTGAGCACTGCATAGCAGTATTAAACAATAATGTAATTGATTTATATCCGATTGTTTTTACAAACAATAAGAAGAGCACGCCGTAGTAAAATGCCTAGCGATGTTGGATTGCAGTACCTCTGCCTTCCAGGATATAAGCAACGCTCGCCACTAAACAAGCGTACTATGTATATTGTACTCCAAGGTTGAATTGAGCTTACAATATGTGTTTTGAGTCACTAGAATAGCCATTTAAAATATCCGTGGTTTGAATATCGCTTCACATAAACCACAAATTGATTTTATTTATCAATTCTGACACAGATACAGTCAAAACATTACGTAGGTAAATAAGTGTGAGAAGAATGCAAAAAAAAAGAATGAAGAAGAATGGTACAAAGCTGCAGATGCCAAAGTAGGCACGCTACTTCTATGCTTATTTCGTTAGCCGAGCATATGTGATAGATCAAGTAGTGATCGTAGAAAGTTGATCGCTTTTAAATTTTCGCAATGATAGCAATAATAACTGGGGCATAGTTTTATGGTCGTAATCGACTCGCAAATTGATTTGGATGTTTATTTATAATTGTTGTAATTTAGACCTGTAATTACATCTTCTAAGGAGAGTTGAAAGATGGGCGTTATACAATATAACTTTAATAGTTTCAAGTTACGCTTGAAATAATGTTATACATTCTTAAAGTGTTATTTTTGATGCACCATCCTTACTGCATGCCGGACCAAAAATGTTTTTTTTTTCAGTTTTGTTAGTCGATGTAGAGGCTAAAACTGTATAGGTAAAGGTAATAGATATGTATGTACTCGTAGTGACTGGCAAAATTTTTATCGACACGATGAACGTTTCATCTACACAAACATAAACCCTCAGGCTACAAGTAAGTAGGTAAGTAACGCCACAGATGGTTTTGTATATTAAACTGCCTCAATAACCGTATCAGTGTTATTAGAGGTATTGTAATAAATCATTGTTTTGCAACAACAAACAAAGCAATGCAGAACGATCCAAACGTTGGCCAAGTGAACTCTGACCCACGATCTTTGCGAATTCTTACCAAATTGGTTGCACGTACCGATCTGAACATATAAGGCAAACGCCAAAGGCCAATGCTAAACACGTTACATGAAATGTTAAGCAGAGCATGCTAAAAGAAAGACTTGTTTCAGAAATATAGACTAAAAACAATTTTGGTGCTTATTTTTTACTTACACAACTTTTAATTACTGCTTACACAAAAAGTTATTGCGAACAAAAAGTTGTAACCGATAAAATGACAATAAAACATATTGGCAGCTATAGTTGTACAAATGTCAAATGTTTTTTCATATTTCAGTGAGTTTCGATAGAAATATTTTGAAACAGGCCGCTACCAATCGATCAACATGGAAAGCATTGTGGGTGGGAGGCCTATGTTCAGCAGTGGACGTCCAATGGCTGAAATGATGATGATGATGATTTGAAACTTAGAATAATTGAATAAGTTGTATTAGAAATTGATACTATTAAGGAAAAAGTAACTTTCCATACAAAACATTGATTTTGACGAGAGAAGAGTCATGATAAAGTACCGAAAATAGCCTTGATATTTCTAGATATATTTGCATGCTTGTAACTTCGAATTTCAAGAAGTTATTCAATAAGTTGGCTATGATCTATAAAAAATATCTGCTGTCGACTGTACCTATGTATTTATTGACTGTAATGCCTTATCTACAAGTAAGAGCTGATGTTTAGTTAAGTTGTGTAATATTTCCTAAAAGCGGAAACTTGACCATATGATCAACTCATCAGAGATTAATATTATCATTTATATCTTTTATTAATGGCTTTACATTTAATTCAATTGAAGTTGGTAGTGATAGTTAATACATTGGGTAATATAAATACATTTGGAAATAGGATGTCATTAATTTTAAACGTGATTAAAGGGTCTAATATTTATGGGTTACTTTTAAACACATAATAAGCGTAAATTAGGGTTCAGTAGTGTAATAATTAGAATACAAGTTGAGGGCTCGGTCAATTTTGGTTTACACGTGATGTCGTAAAAAACTTTATCGTGTCTTTTTTTAAAGATATTGAAGGCTTAAATCTTGCGGTTTTAAATAGGTAGAAAAGATAATTATATTCATTGGAATACGTCAGAAATCTCGTCATTTTAGGAGACACGATGAAGAAATTCCTGATTTTAACTCTTGTATTTATTTATTTCGTTATTCGCGTCATGTACTGAACTCTGCAAATATACCTCATGGCTAAAGTTGCATAAGGTCGATATGTTATTTAATTACATGTAATTAGGTATGGGAAATGTAAAATCAGTACGGTTAGTCGTAATAAACGTTAACTAGCCGAACTTTGATTGCGACAATTTGCGGTTAAATTATAACGTGGTTAAATTCGTGGTAAACGAATTTGTAGACATTACGAAAATTATACGAGCTACTTGTGTGTGTACCTACTTGCTACGTATATTAGAACGAATTTATATGAATGGAAATATGATATTATCAGTCGTATTTTGAAATATGATTATATTTAAGAGTCTTCCAGTGATTTGGCCCACTTTTAGCTTGCTCCACGGGCTAAGTCGCTGATTTAATTTCAGTCGAGTTAATACTGATGGGTAATTAGTGACCGAAAAATTGCAAATAATAAGTTGTAAAAAAGTATTTCTTTTAAATGTTTGTTTCTAAGAGCTTTAAGCTCTGTTACTAGGATTTGCATAATTATTTACATTTAACAAGCAAGCGTTGCTAAATATAATTTATTTCAAACCTGTATCGTACCTAAGTACTTAATAAAGTTGAACTGACTAATACTAATTCTTAGCTTTTGTAATAGTAATAGAGCTTTGGTGACAGACCGGTCGAAGCCGCGGGCAGCAACTAGTGTTACATGTGAGGCAGGGCCCATTTAGTGAAAGTGCAGTGGGAAATCACATGCACTGAGGACGTACTCGTGTGCAACCGACTTGCAGGTGCCGTGTGTGGAGCGCTCAACGTTAGATAATGATGTCGTTCGCGTGGTTAGAGAACTAATGTGCAACTACAGAGTTCTATGGTGACAAAGATGGATTCATTACTAGATTACGCTTATTATGTATAAGAAAAAATGAAAAATCTGATGATTTAGTTTTAGTAGGTAGCTTTGTGTATTGCATTATTACTACAGTTAACGCCTCTAATAAAAATTCGGCAAATTATATTCCACTTTCTACAAAATCGGAACGTAACCAATCGTTTGTTCGTTTCAGCTGAATGGCGTCTACTGCTGGACAAAGGACTCCCCCAAGACTTTCTACAACGACCGGTCCTGGTCCAGGCACCTCCCGCAACCTTCATCAGAACGCCGGTCCACCAAGCGGGGGCCTGCGTGACCACACTACGTCTTCCAGCTCGTGGTCGCCTCTCGAGAACTTTTTCAGAGAACCAATAGAAAAAGTTGTTTTATTTCATAATATTAGTGTAACACACACATATAGAGGCAAAATATATTATTTTCTAAGGCACTTTCTTCAGGTCAGAGGTGGGTGGATAAGGCCGCGTGCTCGTGCACGAAGACACGTGCTCGCGTGACAGCGCGCGATGCACGACGCGATGCGCGCTGTCAAACTTAATCCAGCTTTCAGTACTGCACTCATTATTGTATCGAATTATTTACTAGTCTCGTGTGTTGAGTTCATCGATTTTATAAACATCAAGCTAGCAAGCTTTTGCTCGCAAACTTTATCAACATGAAGAAACTGTATCATTGTAAAGTATCATCAAATTCACCGAGTACTCTTTGAGTCTTTATCTTTGATCCGTTTATGTACTGTGATACAAAATACCAAAGTTATGTTACTTTCCTTAATAAAGCTTCAGTATATTCATTCATATTATATATCTTATAACGTATATAAATTAAGTAAGTTCCTCTTGTTGAATAAGCCGGGGCCCACCCCACAGTTATGTGTGCCGTGAATGCAGTGATAAGCTTATAAACTTACTTTACCTTATGCTTTAAGTAAAGTTACAGCTGCCATGCCAATCTATCTAATGTAAAAGTAGAAGCAAGCCTTCCTGTTTGTTTCAATGACAGATTTTTATGTATCCTCAAACGCTCAACGTGTAAGCCCATAAATTAAATTACCTTATGGTACAGTTTAATTTGTCATCGCACATAATAATGTTTCGCCACATCCGTTCTAAGTCAAGCTCATGCTCTCTATCTTACTAACCTAAAGTTGGATTCACACCAGCGACGCGTGGGCGGGATATCGGCTTTAAAAGATTAACTTCCGGTTATATCCATTTTAAATAAGACAGTTTGACATAATTACATCGAAACTGAAACATGTCATTTCAGCCGTAATAAAGCTGACAAGACGAATGGCAGTAATGTCACAATTTGTCGGTTTGTCACTTTTCACCCGTTGTTTTCACTTAAAATCAACATTTCATATTGTTATTGCCTACTTGAAATCTTGACACAATGCAATATTTTGTGATTGCTTGCAATTTCATGGCAGCTTCCTTTGATGAGCAATATTTTACGGCAGTTGTCAACCATAAGTATTTGAAACTGTTGGTCTAGACAAAGTGGAAATTTTAATCGCAAACCAGCCGAAAAATGGTCGAAAAGCCCCTATTTTGTATGGAGTTTTGAGGGATTCGATTTTCGATTCGATCAAAAAATGCGTTTTGTCTAGACAAAGTGCAAATTTTAATCGCAAACCAGACGAAAAGTGGTTGAAAAGCCCCTTTTTTGTATGGAGTTTTGACGGATTCGATTTTCGATTCGAACAAAATGTACGTTTTGTCTAGGGGGGCTGATCTCCATTGACGTAGCTGTCATTCAAAAATAAAATAAACCGTCATTGTTCACGTACGCACATTCGCAGCTTATGTAGACGTGCCCTTAGTTGCTTAACCAGCGCTCTGACATTCGATTAATTACACAAATCCTCTAATTACGAGTGACAAGTCAATCTTAGATAGCTTCTGTTGCGACAGCCTATTTTGTGCCGATCGAATTGAGGATAGCTGAGAGATTTCGAAATATTTGCTTAGAAATACTAATCTCATTAAAAATTCTCACTCGTTTAATTTAACAAACACAATAGCTTCGTGATTATCTTAATTACAGTCTATCAATAACGCTTGTTTTTGATTTACGATGCAATCAAAAAATTAAAATCAGACCACGTCAGTTTACTACGAGTATACCTAAAACCTAAGAGAACTTAAAGATGTCACCGTATTTTTGTATCTGTTTTTTCACTCATTGCGAGGTAAATTATTGGTATTACCTATAAGCGTCTATATCATCTGTCGGTGCTGGGAAGCTTTACTGTGATTAATAATCTACTTTCCGACTAATTTAATTCATTGTAAGACAAATTATTTGCATAACATTCAATAACATCTTTCTAACCGCTTCATTGAAGAATGATTCAGCCGTAATAAGTGGTTGGCCCGATAACTTGCACAATTATGTGAATTAGTTCCACGAGGTGTGGATTCTAGATCATCTGTGACGCAACATGCGCGTGCGTCGCCTGCTTTGCTTCGCTGCATGTGTGGAGCTTTTACTATACTATAACTGGATCGATAGGCAGTTTATATCACTATCCTTTTACTCAAATTATGAATCGGAAAACGATTTATGACGAAAATTGATGTTATAAAAATTTTCAATATAAAAAATATTTACCTACTTATTGATTTTGTTAAAAAAACTTTAAATAACTAATTTCTCAGACACTGCTAATGCGAAGAATTTAATAAGAATATCGTTATGATTATAACGAAGCACGCATTTTAGTCAGTCAGTTACGAAGTCAGATAGGCTGTGTTTTGGATGTGTTAGGTACGGACAGTACCTATCGAAACTTGCCTAAGAATGACAAGATCAAAGCCTAACCACTAATAATATTTTAAAATAACCAAAAACGTAACCTGCGCAAGCGTCGCGCATTATAATGCAATTTGAGGCACCTTGAAGTACGGCGGTTATCTCACTGCGTGGGAAGTGGACCGCGGGAATCGAACCCGGGACAGGTGCTGATATATCTCAGTCGCCACTACGTTGTCGAGCTTGTATTATTTGCGTCCTGCGAGCTTTGAATGGACTTTCTAGCTATGAAAGCTTAGTTTAGGAATTCTGAGAGGGATATTAGTAAATTTAAGTTTCCTATTATTACAATTTTATCACAAAGGTAGCAGGAAGGCGTTGGACGCAGACTGCTACCAACCGGGCAACATGGAAAGCATTTGGGGAGGCCTATGTTCAGCAGTGGATGTCCTAAGGCTGAGATGATGATGATGATGATGATAAGTTTATGGCTGCTTTTCTACAAGAGATGTGCGAGGCTGGGTTGCGAAGATGTGCTTTTAACGCGCAAGCGTATTCATAATAGGTAATATGTGTCTTTGTCGTCGTTTGCGGCTCTAGATTTAAGCTCTTTTGGTCACTAAACTGCACATTTGTGAAAATCTACTTCCCAAGAAACTGAAATGACATGAAATGGGGGTCTAATACTCGTAGGTAATTAATATCAAATTATTGGCATATAGTAAGTTTGGTTTTTTACCTAACATTACTTGCTTGACTATGTAATGTAAAACATAATATTGGCAATAACTTATAATAGAAATACCGTTTTTTATAATTTAAATTATTATTTAATGACACCTCCATGATGTAAGATCTACCGTCAACCAATCTCAGTGCTAAAAACTGGCAGTAAAATAATTAATTACAATATAAATATGCATACGTAATGACAATAGTTATTGTTATTTTAGAACCTACGAGAATTTAATTAACATTCTTAGAAGTTGACACCAAAACGGTATGACGTGTGTAGAGTGAGTAGACACACTTCACTTGCACGAAAAGTGTGTAATATGGTCAGTTATACTGGTTAATAATTTACCCAATTTCAGCTATAAGTAATTTCAGTTCCTAAAAGTTATCAGGGATTTTATCAGCCAAGTGTGAGTAAAACCAAGCCTAATAAACGTCTTACCACAACTTGTTAAAATTGCCCATCAAATAAAAAAAAAATCTTTGCAAACAAGAATTTAAGAGTGCTGAAATGGTAGGAAATATATTTGCAAAAGTTATTTGATGCTATCAATTTCTCTTTAATTTGTCTTTCAATATTATTATGATCTCTACCATCACGTCTCTACAATCTAATTTATGGGATCTGTGCATTTCTTTCTTCCTTATTTATTTTGGAGTTATGTTACGAAATGTAGCGCACATAATAATGTAAATGTGACTCATATAGTCATGTGTCTACCTTACGCGTAACTTTAATAGTAGGTAGAGCACCACTACTCCTACCCAACGTGCTTTATATCAGTGTTTTTCAACCTTTTATATGACACGACCCCCCTAGTATGAAAAAATATTTTGCGACGCCCCGACCGCTCGCTTCTTTTTCATACATTTTATAATGTTACAAAGATGTTGTGAGAACAGAATATTTCAACCCATACAACATTTATGCATTAATTTGCATAATTAGATTTCGGATAAATCTATCTTTATTACTTTACAGTTTTTTTTAATGAGGTAGTTTTTACAACCTCTTTTTATTTTTTGCTTTAATCACAAGTGGGCCTACTCTATATTTTTACTCTACACCAAAAGAGCATTCACAGCATGTTCTCAGTGTCAATTATTACATTCGTGTCGGAGCAATTATGAATAATGGAGTCCATACAATACGCGGGCACAATGATCCATTTCACATGGCCGAGATTTGGGTCATTTTAAAATATAATGATCTAAAATGCGTAACATAATTTGGGAGACACGATCAATATTTTGTTTATACTGAACATTCCAATAGCGTAAGCTTTTACTACGTGTTTCTTATATTAATTCAAGAAGCTCGCTTCCACCTTCGGCCTGATCGTCACTTACCATCGGGTGAGGATGTAACAGGCCAAGATCTTCCTCGTTGTGGTTAAAAAAATTGTAATGTATCATGTTGTAATAAGTAGTTATTTTTGTCGGTCGGAATAGTGTTACAATTATTTACAAAGTAGATGCTAAATTGACTATAAATCTGCGTCCTTCTCTCTAAATTTTGCTTTGCCTGACAGGGTCCAAAAGGTCGAATGTTATATGGAATAGCAAATAAAGAATTTGATTATGAAAAATATGTTATCGGTATATGCTATCGTTATATAGGAACTATCCAATATCGGAGACCATGACAATTGGTGTGTCTGAATGACTTGCATTTCAAGAGAGACAAATGCCGGAACAACGAATCGAAAGCACGACTGCAGCGCAATGCAGTGCTAACATCTCCGCCAATTCGGCGCGCGCGCAGCCTTCGCCGGTGAGCGGATGGCGCGTGTAATGTCAAGGCGCGCGACTGGTTCCCTAGTGTTGTTGTAGGATTCAAATAGAACCAGTGAGAAGATGAGATGAGACCGAGCTAAAGATTGTTCTGTGGGAAATATGATCATAAACAAGCAGTGCAGTAAGTGTAAGTAGATTGGTACAAGATTTTTTTTAATCCACAACGAGGAAGCTCTTGGAAGGAAGATATTTTCTCTCTAATTCAAAAACAACCGAAGATATTGTAATATTATAGGTACTCACATTGTAGAGTTTATGAAATGGCAGAGTTTACGAAATATCATGGCATGTGATTTCATAGGTGAAATAAATCAATGGCGAGTTCCTCAACACTAAGCAGATTTTTGCTAAAATGCATATGGAATTTAATGGTTAAACATGTATTGATGCTACTGCAGCTGAATGGACGTCGAAGATTTGCAAAAAATATGTGGAAAATATGTATAAATAGCTTAAAATATTAAGAAAGGCAGATCGTAATAATTCTTTAAACATCGTAAGTGGCTCATGAACTATGGCTCCGAGTGGCCCGCGTGACGTACCGCCGGGCCTCAGGCCTCAGGCACTCAGGCGCACGCGCAACGAGTTGCGAGATCGGTTAGCGCACTTTTATTTATCGACATTACTCAGAAAATCACTGCAATTTCCATTTACTACATATTTTCCTAACCTATACTTACGGCCGGTTGTAATTGCAATGGTTTATTGGTGTAAGTGTGGGTGATTAAAGATTAACATCACATTTAATTATCTTAATTTGTAACAATCATAAAATGTTCGTTAGGATAGGAATTATCACCATTATTTTCTTCAAGTGGACGCATATTTGTTTTCATTTAGATACGAGACTATTCCCAACTCTCGTTCCCACCGCTGCAACTCCTGTGTAGCCGGGATCTATAGCTTGACCGCCAATAAAAACCCAATTAGTGAAGGTCAATTTAGAATTGTCATACTCGTAGAATGAAGCTTATAGTACGCCCAATTTGTGAGGTAAATACCTAAGTAAGTATTATAGAAAATACGTTATTTTCCGAAGAAAGATTTTTCTGAATAAGGATTGAGCTTTCTATAATTTTCTGGCCGTAAGTTTGAGTAATTTATGTCAATATGGTCTAGAGGCAGTTTATTTCTTACAATTTCAGAATAATTTGAATGTCTATGTAATTTACCTGAAACTATCAGATAAATTACGATAGTCTTTTGAAATGGTCAATTGTCTTGACAGCAGCCGCGGGCGTAGACTCTACCTCGGTAGTCCACCGTGACCTTTGGCCCTTGGGGGTTCCATAATACCTACCAATTTATGAACCCTCGCTGCATATATACAATATGCTTAGCTAGTATGAGTGGGTAATCTACATTAAATTACCATCTTTTATATCATTCCAAGGTTTAGTAATGATTTTGATGATGAAGTAGACGAAACTGCCGTGGCCCTAAATTTACTGCGAGAAATATCTCGAAATTAGATTAAATCTTCTCGCAATAGGTTAAACCGCAGATCATTATGTATGTGTACAATAATAATCGTAATTTATAAGAATAAGAGTCTCAACTTTGACTTTTAATAGATCACATCAAGTTAGATCTAAAGAATCAATTGACTAAAACATCACCTGGGACTTCAAGTTACGATGCACTATTAATTTTAAGGCATTGACAGCTCAAACACAGCCCACCATTGTGTAAGAACACTAACTTGTTATAATCGACAGATATCATCTTGAAATCATTATTAATAATGCCAACAAAGACATCTGTCAGCACAATCATTTTCAGCTAATTACACCGTTTACAGTCCAGTTGTAAATCTTCGGCGTTACATCACTAGAAAGCCAGTGCGGACAATGGGCCGATTATGTCGATATCGACAAAGGAGCTTATCGATGTTGCGACACTGACAGATGAACTGTCGTCTGCATTCTTTGTGGGGTGATCTACTCTGCGCATGACACACAATATTCTTGTTAACAGTATTGTGGTTTGCCGATTTATCGTAAGTATTAGGTAATCCATGCTCAATGCTCATGGGTATACCGGGCATGTTAAAGGAGGTTCATACAGAGTCTAAGGCAGGGCAGGTTTTGGCGCATATAGGCATGAAGCAACGTTTATTTTGAAAAATACATGAAGTGTCTCTTTATCAACTTGAAGTTGGTCGTGTAGCTGCTGCCTGGATTGAACTAAATTAATTCACGACACTGCTCTAGCATTATCTGAGGAAAAATCCTTGCAGAGTTTAGGAAAATACGAAATTAGATTTTTATGGAAAAGTTCTTGTAAGGACGATTTAGTGTTATTAGTTTTTAGAGTATGCATGCAATGCATGCATGCTACCTTTTCTGGTCGTTCTTGTTACTTGTTGGTTGTATGCAAGTAAGCTATATTTGATACGTTTCTAAATAAGTTTAGCATTAAGTAGTTATGTAAAGTTATGACAGGTATTCTAAATGCATACTAACAAGCTGAAACGTGACCCCGAAGCAAACTGGGGTCAACTTATAAATAGACATTTGGGTATAAATTGTCGATATTGCAATATGTCCTTGTGACCTGCTTTATATTTCCATAATAGATTTATTGATTTACGTTAATGTGTTACCACAAAAAACTGCAGTGTCCGTGTAATTTGTCACTGGCAACAGTTTGTGTATTAAATAAAAAATATGATTGAACACTGTTTTGGTTTTTGCTATTATTTGTTGGTAGATATTGAAGTAGTCTTTGAACTTTTTTATCCTTGCGTGAGTGGTAAAGATACTGTGCATATGCACAGAGAATGCACATAGGAAATGGTGCTTTTCTCATTAAACTTTCAAAGGTAGAACTGTCACAGATACGCTTCAAATGGAACTGGTGACGTTGCCACTGGTGAAAGACTTCAAAACTGATACAAATTGCAGAGAAAAACAATTGCGAATCGATATCAGAAAAAAGAAAGAAATAAGATACTTTGTGGCCAGGAACGCGAAGTAGGAGATTTAAATAGGATTTCAAAATAACTATGAGGAATCCATTAAACTGGTGTGAAGTGTAATTAAATTGTTTTATCCATGCAAAAAATATGAGCAGAGCCTTGATAGAAAAGAGGCAGTTCCAATGCACAGTTCCCACGTGCCAAGTGTTGTAAAAAACAAGGTTGAACATTGTAGTTTACCAACTAGTGTCGCAGCTAGTTTTAATTATTTATCTAAGGACTAAGTATTAACAATGAAACGTGACTGTATGTAAAATTGATTAGATACAAGCAAGCAATGGAAGCAAGTATCTGTAAGTATTCAATTGATTGGGATCTGTGTGCTTACCATGAGTTTACGTTACGTGTGCTCGCTAGCGACTGCGTAAAAAAATGACATTAATTGTATGACATATTGTGCAGCGCCCCTAGCGGCTACTTTCAAGAAACAAAATCTCCATAGAGCATTTTGACGTTTTCGCTAGCGAGCACACCTAACGTAAACTCATGGTAGGTACACTGACATAGCGAAGGCCTGTATGTGTTTGTGTAGTGGTAAGTCAGAATCAGTCAGATGGTCTGAGAAGAATGATATTTTTTATGGCTTGAGTTGGGACTATAAAGCCAGGCGGGAATCAATGGCGGCAATGATTCCCGCTTGGCTCTATGTGGAATAGCGGGAATTAATGGCAATCTCTGTGAAATAACTTTTAAACTGTCCATAATCAAGCTCCCCAATATTGTTGACATCAGAAACCAAGGTAAAAATGGTAACAGGGCGAGTTACATTCTACTAAATAATTCAAGGAAAACACACAAGTACAGTTTTCATCAAATGCGATCTAGGAAGGTGCAAGTTAATTTGTTCTTTTTGTGTAACGTAATTAGGGATAATTTCTTAATCGCAAAGTACCTACTTAATTGGCGCATGAGAAAAAAAACGCACATATAGAAAACTATTGTCTATTTACACTTTACGGCATTCAAATTAGGGCAGTTAATAGATTGTACAAATCCCACCCGTGGGAACAGCGCTCATTATACAACCACCTCGTGGGTTTACCTAGAATATAATTACGTTTGTAAAAGTGTGACGTCAAGATTCTTACATATCTGGGCCAGCTGCCATGCACACTTTAATTAGATATTTAATTACATATTTTGTAATTGTGCGCGTCTATTTATAAAGGTTGATTTTGATCTACGCGCCCCGTGCATTGCGTTTAGAGACGCGACTGCGCTTTCTGATAAATTTTCTTACTACTTACTTATATCTACGAGTATGAGTGGTATTTATAAGTAAAAGCGCTTTTTCAAAAAGTTTTTTGAAGAAAAAAAAATGACTTTCAGTAGGTACAACAGAAGTTTTGCTAGTTTGAATAGTTGTATTTATGTACTTGAGTGCTTTATTCGAACTTCTCTATAGCACAAGCTCTACATAACTTGGGGATAGGTATTATTTGATATAAGTAGTGTTACTTGGCAATAAATGTAAAAAAACTAAAGTACCAAATACCTATGACAGCAGACTCTACATAGATAAATCGACGCGTAGTCGTAAATAAACCAATCATGTCATGAATCTAAGAAAATGAAACCAATGGCTAGACTAATATTATCCTGGCATATACTGCAACAAACTTAAGCACATAATGACTCATTAAGGTGTTCACACGTAAGTAAATAATGACATTTCAAAAAGGCTTCGGCCTGCAAACATTACTAGGTGTTTGAAACCAAAAAATATCTTCCCACCATTTAGTGATACTTGATACCTGCGGCCTATTGTGGGACCTACTTTATTGAGAGTGGTCTAAATACTTTGTTTCGTTAGTTTTTTGTTTGAATGACAAATTACAATAAGGTCTTAATAGGTAATAGTTACTTAATTGATTTTTTTAATGAGAGTTAGAATTTCAATGCGTTACCTAAAAGTTGTTACTATTGTAAAATGCGCGTCTCTATGTATCGGTCACTACGCACACCCGCTTCCTCCCATAGTAGGCTCTCCTTGTAATAAACGCACTCTTAAATCACAGTCAGTCTTGATTATTACATTTACACTATCATAATCGCCCAACATTACATAGCGACCCAGCCAGGGTTACACTATCATACTTTCATACTTTTTACAGCACCTAATGCTATTATGTATATTCGTGATGTAGAGATAATTTCATGATAACATTTATGTAACTTTAATATATTTTAGTGCCAAAGAATCAGCGTCAGTTTTTCCTTGCGAAGGAATCAGCCAGTTCCAGCAGGTTTGATTACAATTCAGAGTATTTGAAAGGTGCTCTGACGACTAATCTCTGTTACGAGGCGTATCTCAGTAGCGTTTAACTGCCGACAGTTTGTGCCGGCTTGTGAATGGACGCGTTTACTCTTGATAAAAAAATTCATAAATTGCATAGGATAGTTGATATTAAAATGCTAATGGTCATATACAGTACATTCCGTCTTTTCAACCGACTTCAAAAAAGGAGGAGGTTCTCAATTCGACCCGTATGTTTTTTTTTCTATGTTTGTTACGCGATAACTCCGCCAATTATGAACCGATTTGAACAAATCTTTTTTCGGCGTATAGGTAATACCTCAAGGGTGGTCCCATTTAAATTTAATAATAGAAAAAACAACCCCCAAGGGTGGNGTCAGTTACGAAGTCAGATAGGCTGTGTTTTGGATGTGTTAGGTGCAGTAATGTGCACTGCTGCACCTAACACTTCTAAAACACAGCCTATCTGACTGTCATTTGGTTGAAAATTCGTAGCTATTACAACTACAAAAGAGACACAGTATTTACATTTATGTGCTGTCCGTACCTATCGAAACTTGCCTAAGAATGACAAGATCAAAGCCTAACCACTAATAATATTTTAAAATAACCAAAAACGTAACCTGCGCAAGCTCTGCGCATTATAATGCAATTTGAGGCACCTTGAAGTACGGCGGTTATCTCACTGCGTGGGAAGTGGACCGCGGGAATCGAACCCGGGACAGGTGCTGATATATCTCAGTCGCCACTACGTTGTCGAGCTTGTATTATTTGCTCAATGCTTGTAATCAGCTTTGAATGGACTTTCTAGCTATGAAAGCTTAGTTTAGGAATTCTGAGAGGGATATTAGAAATTAAAGTGTCCTATTATCATAACTTTAAGGCTTCTTTTCCGCAAGAGATGTGCTAAGCGGAGTTGAAGATGTGCTTTTAAAACACTAAGCCTCTACTCTAAAAGGTTTTAAAAATGTTAGTTTTATATTTTGCCATTACTTAGGCTGAGTTGCACCACCTAATTTTGAACGTAACTTTGACGTTAACCGGTGTTTATTGAACAGATTTTTGATGTTCGTTAAAGTTATAAGTAAGATGGTGCAACCCAGCCTTAAAGTATCTATGAGTTTTTACCTAAAATTAATATAATCTGGACTGTAATGTAAAACATAATATTGGTAATCCCAACTAATATTATAAATGCGAAAGTAACTCTGTCTGTCTGTCTGTCTGTCTGTCTGTCTGTCTGTCTGTTACGCTTTCCCGCTTAAACCTCGCAACCGATTTTGATGAAATTTGGCATAGAGATAGTTTGAGTCCCGGGAAAGAACATAGGATAGTTTTTATCCCGGTTTTTGAAACAGGGACGCGCGCGATAAAGTTTTTCTGTGACAGACAAAATTCCACGCGGGCGAAGCCGCGGGCGGAAAGCTAGTAACTTATAATGGAAATACCGTTTTTTATAATTTAAATAATTATTTAATAACACCTCCGTGATGTAAGATCTCCGTCAACCAAGCTCAGTGCTAAAAACTGGCAGTAAAATAATTAATTACAATATAAATAGGCATATGTAATGACAATCGTTGTTGTTAATTTAGAACCTACGAGAATTTAATTAACATTCCTAGCAGTTGACACCAAAACGGTATGACGTGTGTATAGTGAGTAGACACACTTCACTAAGCACAAAAAGTGTGTAATATGGTCAGTTTCACTGGTTTTTGATCAATTTCAGATATAATTTAAGCTATCAGGCATCAGATTACAAGGCCAGGTGGAAGGCAAGAGAGCACGCGGTCGATTGCCAACCCGCTGGATAGACGCCATCACAAAGGCCACTGAGTTCACCATGGTCCGGTGTACTCACGAAACCCCTAACCGTCAGAAATGGAAGCACATCGCCAGGAGAGCTACCCTCGGAGATGACATCACTCCACCATGTACCTCGTCAGCGCAACCACGACCACTCTGACAAGAGTGCTAGACTAAGAAGATGATCAAGGATTTTTCAGTGCGAGTAAAACCAAGCTTAATAAACATCTTGCCACAACTTGTTAAAAATTGCTCATCAAAGTCGATGGATATCTGAAGTCAAATAAAAACATCTTTGCAAACAAGAATTTAAGAGTACCTTTTACTGGAATGGTAGGAAATATATTTGCAAAAGTTATTTGATGCTATCAATTTCTCTTTAATTTGTCTCGCAGTATGATCTCTGCCATCACGTCTCCACAATCTAATTTATGTGATCTGTGCTGTGCATTTCTTTCTTCCTTATTTATTTAGTTAGTAGTTAGTAGTAGTAGAGTTACGAAATGTTTCGCACTTAATAATGTAAATGTAACTCTCTTACAATGCCATATAGTCATGTGTCTACCTTTACGGGTAACTTTAATAGTAGGTAGAGCACCACTAGTCGTACCCAACTTGCTGTAATGTATTTATTTTTTATGCATTAACTGGCGACCCATCCGCGTCCCTGCTTCGCACGAGTACAAAACTTAAAAACCTTCCTCTTGAATCAATCTATCTATTAAAAAAACCGCATCAAAGTCCGTTGCGTATTTTTAAAGATCTAAGCATAACATAGGGACAAACAGCGGAAAGCGAATTTGTTTTATTTATACTATGTAATGATTACAAGTGAGCCTACTGTATATTTTTGCCACTACACCAAAAGAGCATTCACAGCATGTTCTCAGTGTCAATTATTACATTCGTGTCGGAGTAATTATGAATAATGGTGTCCATACAATACGCGGGCACAATGATCCATTTCACATGGCCGAGATTTGGGTCATTTTAAAATATAATGATCTAAAGCGTAACATAATTTGGAAGACAAGATCAATATTTTGTTTATACTGAACATTCCAATAGCGTAAGCTTTTACTACGTGTTTCTTATATTAATTCAAGAAGCTCGCTTCCACCTTCGGCCTGATCGTCACTTACCATCAGGTGAGGATGTAACAGGCCAAGATCTTCCTCGTTGTGGTTAAAAAAAAATGTAATGTATCATGTTGTAATAAGTAGTTATTTTTGTCGGTCGGAATAGTGTTACAATTATTTACAAAGTAGATGCTAAATTGACTATAAATCTGCGTCCTTCTCTCTAAATTTTGCTTTGCCTGACAGGGTCCAAAAGGTCGAATGTTATATGGAATAGCAAATAAAGAATTTGATTATGTAAAATATGTTATCGGTATATGCTATCGTTACATATAGGAACTATCCAATATCGGAGACCATGACAATTGGTGTGTCTGAATGACTTGCATTTCAAGAGAGACAAATGCCGGAACAACGAATCGAAAGCACGACTGCAGCGCAATGCAGTGCTAACATCTCCGCCAATTCGGCGCGAGCGCAGCCTTCGCCGGTGAGCGGATGGCGCGTGTAATGTCAAGGCACGCGACTGGTTCCCTGGTGTTGTTGTAGGAATCTATTAAAATTGAACCAGTGATTCTGAAGATGAGATGGAGACTAAAGGTAAGAAGGTTGCACTTACAAGTTCGAAAACCGTTTTTTTGTTATGTGGGAAATATGATCACAAACAGGTATAATTTCGAGTTTAAATTGATTCATACAAAATACGTTCTGATTCAAATAACACCCTGAAAATAATACAAAGATACTCACATTTAATTGTAGAGTTAATGAATTAGGAAATAAAACATGGCATGTGATTTTTGATCAATCAAAGCAATGAAATTCGTGAGTTTCTCAACACTATTTAATTTTGTGCTAAAATACCTACCATAATGGTTCAATAATATAGAAATGTGAAAAAATCTAGCAATTATCTCAATTATTGACGTTACTACAGCTGAATAGACGTCGGAGATTTGCAAAAAATATGTGGACAATATAAATAGCTTAAAATATTGAGAAAGCTGATCGTAATTTTATTCTTAAAAAATACCTAAGTGGCTCATGAACTATGCCTCCGAGTGGCCCGCGTGACGTACCGCGGGCCTCAGGCCTCAGGCACTCAGGCGCACGCGCAACGAGTTGCGAGATCGGTCAGCGCACTTTTATTTATCGACATTACTTAGAAAATCACTGCAATTTCCATTTACTACATAGTACATAGAATTTTCCTAACCTATACTTACGACCGGTTGTAATTACGGGTAGTTTATTGGTGTACTCGTAAGTGTAGTGATTAAAGATTAACAGCACATTTAATTCTCTTAATTTGTAACAAACGTAAAATGTTCGTTAGGATTGCAATAATCACCATTATTATCTTCAAGTGGACGCATATTTCTTTTAATTTAGATACAGGAATATTCCCACCTCTCGTTCCCACCGCTACAACTCCTATAATAGCCAAGATCTACAGCTTGACCGCCAATATGAACACAATCAGTGAAGGTCAAGTTTTAATTTAGATACTTATACTCGTAGAATGAAGCTTACAGTACGCCTAATTTGTAAGGTAAATACCTAAGTAAGTAGATAATACGTTATTTTCCGAAGAAAGATTTTTCTGAAAAAGAACTGAGCTTTCTATAATTTCTGGTCGTAAGTTTGAGTAATTTTTGTCAATATGGTCTTGAGGAAGTTTATTTCTTACAATTTCAGAATAATTTGAATGTCTATGTTATTTCCCTGAAACTATCAGATAAATTACGACAGTCTTTTGAAATGGTCAATTGTCTTGACAGCAGCCGCGGGCGTAGACTCTACCTCGGTAGTCCACGTGACCTTTGGCCCTTGGGGGTTCCATAATACCTACCAATTGAACCCCTTAGTGTATGTATATACTTACAATTACCTCCTACTAAGATTATGAGATGATAGCATGACTGTAATCTACATGAAATTACCATCTTTTATATCATTCCAAGGTTTAGTAATGATTTTGATGATGAAGTAGACGAAACTGCCGTGGCCCTAAATTTACTGCAAGAAATATCACGAAATTAGATTAAAGCTTCTCGCAATAGGTTAAACCGCAGATCATTATCTAGGTGTAGGTACAGTAATAATCATAAGTAATTTAAGAATAAGAGTCTCAAGTTGAGACTCTCAACTTTGACTTTTAATAGATCACATCAAGTTAGATCAAAAGAATCAAATGACTGAAATATCACCTGGGACTTCAAGTTACGATGCACTATTAATTTTAAGGCATTGACAGCTCAAACACAGCCCACCATTGTGTAAGAACACTAACTTGTTATAAGGTAAACGGCTACTAGTTCGTGATAGTACGTAAGTTCGTAAGTTTTTTTTCTAGCTCAAATAATAAGCAAATGGAATATTATTTATAAAAATTCTTCATTACTACAAAAACTCTATTATTTAAGCTATCTAAAAAACCAAGTACCAACATTGTGGCGCCAAAAATGAGAGCAATACGAAGCTTCAAACTCTCAGAGAGCCAAAAACAGCCGTGCGGCTTGCAAAGGTTGCTCTCACCGTAAGGTTAGCGCTCCAACTTCTTAAGCTTATAAAAAGGCGAAGAAACGTCCATTTAAATAAAACTTGTAATAGTAGTTTCATGTGTTCCTTGACAATTGATTTGGCTTAGAAAAAAGTTATATGAAAACGTAGAATTCCTTTAAAATTGCGATTAATTGACTCACGAAATAGCGTACATATTATTTTTCGGGTGTCCCCTATTTCGTGACACTACCGATTCAAGGATATTATGGATAACATTTTGATGCTTGGTTTTTAAATAATTATTTATGATAATTTAAATGTAAGTTATGAAACAAATAATGCATTTATTTAAGTTTCTCATGACCTAAATTCGGTATATGTTTCGTTCACTAGAATTTATATGACACGAGTTTGAAGTTCACATATATGACCAATTTTAAGATAAATTAGCATAAGTAGTACCAGCANTCTAACTGTATGCATAAAACCTTATCCCGAAATAGGGGACATGAGTTCACGAACTTAGAAACAGAGCAAAATTTTGTCACGAAACAGGATCCAAACAAGAGGTCCGCAGAACAATTAATATTAAAAAAAGTTCAAACTATATAACTATAAATTATGTATTAACTTACTGTCAAAAGACCAAAGTTTAGCATACAAAAGCTTTCATACTGATATCATGCTTGGTTATTTTTAAATAAAATGTTAAAGTCGTAAGAGCCTTAATATACCGAAGTAGGGGGCACTTACCTTAATCGACAGATATCATCTTGAAATCATTATTAATAATGCCAACAAAGACATCTGTCAGCACAATCATATCGTTTCAGCTAATTACACCGTTTATAGTCCAGTTGTAAATCTTCGGCGTTACATCACTAGAAAGCCAGTGCGGACAATGGGCTGATTATGTCGATATCGACAAAGGAGCTTATCGATGTTGCGACACTGACAGATGAACTGTCGTCTACATTCTTTGTGGGGTGATCTACTCTGCGCATGACACACAATATTCTTGTTAACAGTATTGTGGTTTGCCGATTTATCGTAAGTATTAGGTAATCCATGCTCAATGCTCATGGCTATACCGGGCATGTTAAAGGAGGTTCATACAGAGTCTAAGGCAGGGCAGGTTTTGGCGCATATAGGCATGAAGCAATGTCTATTCTGAAAAATACATGAAGTGTCTCTTTATCAACTTGAAGTTTGTCGTGTAGCTGCTGCCTGGATTGAACTTAATTAATTCACGAAACTGCTCTAGCATTATCTGAGGAAATATCCTTGCAGAGTTTAGGAAAATACGAAATTAGATTTTTATGGAAAAGTTCTTGTAAGGACGATTTAGTGTTATTAGTTTTTAGAGTATGCATGCAATGCATGCATGCTACCTTTTCTGGTCGTTCTTGTTGGTTGTATGCGAGTAAGCTATATTTGATACGTTTCTAAATAAGTTCAGCATTAAGTAGTTATGTAAAGTTATGACAGGTATTCTAAATGCATACTAACAAGCTGAAACGTGACCCCGAAGTAAACTGGGGTCAACTTATAAATAGACTTTTGGGTATAAATTGTCGATATTGCAATATGTCCTTGTGACCTGCTTTATATTTCCATAATAGATTTATTGATTTACGTTAATGTGTTACCACAAAAAACTGCAGTGTCCGTGTAATTTGTCACTGGCAACAGTTTGTGTATTAAATAAAAAATATGATTGAACACTGTTTTGGTTTTTGCTATTATTTGTTGGTAGATATTGAAGTAGTCTGATAACTTTTTTCTCCTTGCAAGAGTGGTAAAGATACTGTGCATATGCACAGAGAATGCACATAGGAAATGGTGCTTTTCTCATTAAACTTTCAAAGGTAGAACTGTCACAGATACGCTTCAAATGGAACTGGTGACGTTGCCACTGGTGAAAGACTTCAAAACTGATACAAATTGCAGAGAAAAACAATTGCGAATCGATAAAAAAAAAGAAAGAAAGAAGATACTTTGTGGCCAGGAACGCGAAGTAGGAGATTTAAATAGGATTTCAAAATAACTATGTGGAATCCATTAAACTGGTGTGAAGTGTAATTAAATTGTTTTATCCATGCAAAAAATATGAGCAGAGCCTTGATAGAAAAGAGGCAGTTCCAATGCACAGTTCCCACGTGCCAAGTGTTGTAAAAAACAAGGTTGAACATTGCAGTTTACCAGCTAGTGTCACAGCTAGTTTTAATTATTTATCTAAGGACTAAGCATTAACAATGAAATTGACGTGACTGTGTGTAATATTGATTAAATATACAGACTTGAAAGTACTTACTTATCTGTAACTTGATTGTTTCGGAACTGACATAGCGAAGGCCTGTATGTGTTTGTGTAGTGGTGTTAAGACTAATAAGGCTGAGTTGCACCACCTAACTTTGGCCGTAACTTTGACGATAACCGGCGTTTTTTGTATGGAGTTTGACAGATTTTTGACGTTTTTCAAAGTTAAAGTAAGATGGTGCAAACGAGCCTTAGTCAGAATGAATCAGATGGTCTGAGAAGAATGATATTTTTATGGCTTGAGTTGGGACAATAGAGCCAAGCGGGAATCATATGGCGGCTTATAAAGTCTGAGTAGGAAAATATAATGTATCTGTAAGATGTGGTGTCAAAGTAAGACTGATGTCAAGATGTCAGACAACTACGCCGTATCAACCGCTGATGGGATTTATTGAAAGACGTGTTTTAGCTGCCGAATGCTTTATTGCACTGATTATAAAATGTTAAACCACCAAAGTCCCAAATGTAGGTCAGGCGTAGCTGGCCAAAGTGCATGAATAAAATGCAAGTTAACAATAAATTACTTAGTAATAAAAAATGTGCGAGTTGACTTGTACAGTATCTCTGTGGAATAACTTTTAAACTATCCATAAATCAAGCTCCCCAATGTTGGTTACATCAGAAACCAAGGTAAAAATGGTACTTACATTCTACTAAATAATTCAAGGAAAAAACACAAGTACAGTTTTCATCAAAAGTGATCTAGGAGGGTGCAAGTTAATTTGTTCTTTTTGTGTAACGTAATTAGGGATAATTTCTTAATCGCAAAGTACCTACTTAATTGGCGCATGAGAAAAAAAAAACGCACATATAGAAAACTATTGTCTATTTACACTTTACGGCATTCAAATTAGGGCAGTTAATAGATTGTACAAATCCCACCCGTGGGAACAACGCTCATTATACAACCACCTCGTGGGTTTACCTAGAATATAATTACGTTTGTAAAAGTGTGACGTCAAGATTATTACATATCTGGGCCAGCTGCCATGCACACTTTAATTAGACATTTAATTACATATTTTGTAATTGTGCGCGTCTATTTATAAAGGTTGATTTTGATCTACGCGCCCCGTGCATTGCGTTTAGAGACGCGACTGCGCTTTCTGATAAATTTTCTTACTACTTACTTATATCTACGAGTATGAGTGGTATTTATAAGTAAAAGCGCTTTTTCAAAAAGTTTTCTGAAGAAGAAAAAAATGACTTTCAGTAGGTACAACAGAAGTTTTGCTAGTTTGAATAGTTGTATTTATGTACTTGTGTGCTTTATTCGAACTTCTCTATAGCACAAGCTCTACATAACTTGGGGATAGGTATTATTTGATATAAGTAGTGTTACTTGGCAATAAATGTAAAAAAACTAAAGTGCCAAATACCTATGACAGCAGACTCTACATAGATAAATCGACGCGTAGTCGTAAATAAACCAATCATGTCATGAATCTAAGAAAATGAAACCAATGGCTAGACTAATATTATCCTGGCATATACTGCAACAAACTTAAGCACACAATGACTCATTAAGGTGTTCACACGTAAGTAAATAATGACATTTCAAAAAGGCTTCGGCCTGCAAACATTACTAGGTGTTTGAAACCAAAAAATATCTTCCCACCATTTAGTGATACTTGATACCTGCGGCCTATTGTGGGACCTACTTTATTGAGAGTGGTCTAAATACTTTGTTTCGTTAGTTTTTTGTTTGAATGACAAATTAAAAGAAGGTCCCAGAACAGACGGTGAAACGCAACTGCAACGAAACTGCAACTTTCTGATGATTCTGATGAATGAAATTGAAACTGAAAGTTTCAAACTGGTCGCATCATGTGTGGTCTCTCAACAGACGCTATGGCAGAAACTTAGATGCAACTCAAAAGTAACTAGCAGTTGCAGTTTCGTTGCAGTTGCGTTTCACCGTCTGTTCTGGGCCTAATAGGTAATAGTTACTTAATTAAGATTATTTTTTTGTAATGAGAGTTAGAATTTCAATGCGTTACTTGAAAGTTGTTGTTATTGTAGAGTGCGTGTCTCTATGTATCGGTCACTATGCACACCCGCTTCCTCCCATAGCTGCATAGAAGGCTATCCTTGTAATAAACGCACTCTTAAATCACAGTCAGTCTCGATTACTACTACTTACGTAGTACTTATTATTATTCTGTGCTACTACTACCTAATCGCCCAACATTACATAGCGACCCAGCCAGGGTTACACTATCATACTTTCATACTTTTTACAGCACCTAATGCTATTATGTATATTCGTGATGTAGAGATAATTTCATGATAACATTTATGTAACTTTAATATATTTTAGTGCCAAAGAATCAGCGTTTTTCCTTGCGAAGGAATCAGCCAGTTCCAGCAGGTTTGATTACAATTCAGAGTATTTGAAAGGTGCTCTGACGACTAATCACTGTTACGAGGCGTAGCTCAGTAGCGTTTAACTGGCGACAGTTTGTGCCGGCTTGTGAATGGACGCGGTTACACGAGAAAAATACAAAAATTGAATAGGATAGTTGATATTAAAATGATAATGGTCATATACAGTACATTCCGTCTTTTACACAGAAATCTCCAACAATATTAATGTGAAAGTTTATGAATATGGATGAAAGCTGTTTGTTAGTCACGTAAAAATTACTGTATTGATTTTAATTGTACGGAGTAGGTACTACGCCACATTAAAGAAATGCATAAGGGGAAACCCACGAACAGCAGCAGGAGTTAAATAAAATGTAGCGTTCAAATAATATTAAATAAGGGTTCCTTGTCAGGACTACGGAACCCTTAAAATATGCGTCGCAATCATGTCGTGGGGTCGGTCTTAGACTAGATGCCCCCATTAGGCTGTAAAGGTGTTAACGAGGACTCCATAATCTAGAGATCATCGCGTCAGTTCACACCGGCACCGCGTTGCGAAAGGGCGCGATCACATGCGACAAAAACGAATATTAGTACGCTACAAGAGAACTGGGTGAAGAATTCTCATTGGACTAAATACACATGCCAATATGAGTCCCCTGGACAAGTGGCAAAACGTGACAGTTGTAAATTCGCTTCAGCGTATTTTTGTATGGATTTACTTCGCTCCCTGAAGGGCTCCGATTTTCCGACACTTGTCTAGGGTACCAGATACCGAGACACTTTCCGTAGGACATAGCAATAATTTATGTTTTGAATTAAAAAAAACTCTAAAATCAAGACTGTAAAGCCATTTCCGTTTTCTTCTATCACTCTCTCTCTCTCAAAGCTAGATGTCAGTATTACCAGTAATGGGTATTTTAAAGGTATTTTCCTGTTTAGGTCTACTATAATATATCAACGTCTGTTGCGCATTTCATCCTCAACACATTCGCCTGGCTAGACAAGTTTTTGTGCTGTAGCCTACATCTTAAAAAGCTGTGATATAATATAAGCCTATTAACGAACATTTCGCAGGCAGATTATATTCATTACAGGCCTTTTGTAAATAAACGCTGCGGTCACGCTGCGGTTGAGACGCGGTTCTGTAACGAATGCCGANTCCGCCGATTATAAATCAATTTGAACGATAATTTTTTTGTTGAATAGGTATTATCAAAAGGGTGGTTTCATGCGATTTTGAAGATAATATTTCACCCCCAAGGGTGGAAAATTGGGGATGAACTTTTTTATACGCAATATTTTCAATTTTTAGTTTTTTTTTGTGTTCACGCATTTGAAGTCGGTTTTATTTTTTTAAAAAGTTAATTATACACAGAAATCTTCAACAATATTAATGTGAAAGTTTATGAATATGGATAAAAGCTGTTTGTAAGTCACGTAAAAACTACTGTATTGATTTTAATTATACGGAGTAGGTACTACGCCACATTAAAGAAATGCATAAGGGGAAACTCACGAACAGCAGCAGGAGTTAAATAAAATGTAGCGTTCAAATAATATTAAATAAGGGTTCCTTGTCAGGACTACGGAACCCTTAAAATATGCTGTCGCAATCATGTCGTGGGGTCGGTCTTAGACTAGATGTCCCCATTAGGCTGGAAAGGTGTTAACGAGGACTCCATAATCTAGAGATCATCGCGTCAGTTCACACCGGCACCGGCGCGTTGCGAAAGGGCGCGTTCACATGGACAAAAACGAATATTAGTACGCTACAAGAGAACTGGGTGAAGTATACTCATTGGACTAAATACACATGCCAATATGAAACCAGGTACAACACTTTCTACGACCCTAGGTCTTAAATCAAAATCAATGACTGAAAACGTGAAACACTCAAAAATAACGTGTCGAACTGTATCTCGTTCTAAAATCTAGAGTGTCTACTCTCTTACACCATTTCCGTATTTTATTGTCCTATCTAATTCTATTTATGTTTTCTCTCTCACTCAAATTAGTTGCCAGTATTGCCTGCATGAGCGAGAGCAAAGGATACAGAATTCTAAAATACAAAAAGGTGACCAAAAATAAAAAAAGTTATAGGAACCTAATTTACCCAAAATTACGCAAATAAATATTTTGAATTTGAGAAAAATATCTGTTAGGTTTACTATATCAACGTAGAATGTGCGCATTTTACCCTCAACACATTCGCCTGGCTAGACAAGTTTTTGTGCTATGGCCTACATCTTAAAAAGCTGTGATATAATATAAGCCTATTAACGAACATTTCGCAGGCAGATTATATTGATTACAGGCCTTTTGTAAATAAACGCTGCGGTCACGCTGCGGTTGAGACGCGGTTCTGTAACGAATGCCGATTTTAGGATTCATTGACTGTTGTCACCAAAAATGGCAGAAAAAAGAGAATGTTGTTTGTATTGTGATTGCGGTAGTATCATTGGAACTCAATACATAAACAATTTTATTGATAAATAAGATGATTTTGAATAAAACATTAAGATTGAGTTAACTAAGTATTAAACTTATATTTTCATCTAGGTACATTTAGTTCTTTAGCTCTCACACATGCACAGAAATTGTTGACGGGCTGTGTTGAATATTGTCGCAGGGCAGAGATTGTTCACAAATTAATTACCTACCCACCGATTATCCGGGAACTATATCCTTAATACTCTAAATAGTAAAATGTTCAGAACTACAGGTTTTTAGCTCTAAAATTGGGTGTATCGGAAAGCTTTAAAATGATTAGATATACAGACGGAACCCTTCGTTCTAGAGGCATTCTTGCTTGTCACGTTTATTGTTTCGTCTTTAATAATAGGCTGCCGACTGTGACGGTTGAATTGTAGTAATAACGTAAATTATCAACGATTCCATTTTATTATTGGGCTGAAAGCCGGTGCAACGTAAAGTAAAAAGTATTTGGTTGTGTACTCGTATTGTAAAGACGACGTTAAGTTATATCAAACACTCTTATATTATTACTATGCAATGTAAGCATAAAAGCAATCATGCATAAATCCAGTGAAAAGAGATTAAAACCAGTCAACTAATAAGATCACTCAAACAAAGAGGTTACATATGTAGTACAGGGTGGCCCAGAAGAAAGTTCACTTTTGAAAATGTAAGGAAACGAAAACTGTAATTTTTTGTAGAACTTTAACCATTGTAATTTAAAGGAAATTTCATGCAATTTATTTTTAGCAGAGTATACTCTAAAAATCCAAAAACTCTGCAGCATTCATCCATCCTGAATCCATTTCCAGGTAACTCTTACGAAAGTTTTCCACAATTTTTATGTATGTTGATCGGATGTTGTAAGCGTCAAGGAAATCTCCTGGACGATGTAATTTAATAAAGGTAAATTTAAAAATAAATTTCATTTAATTTTCTTTGAATTGTAATGAATAAAGTGCTACAAAATTACACAGAATTTTTTTCCTTGAATTTTCAAAAGTGAATTTCTTTCTGGGCCACCCTGTAGTAGAAGATATAACATTACATGTATTACATACTCGTATATTATTAATTTAACACCAGTAAATTGGTGTGCTTAATTTTTCATAACATTATTCAATTAAGTATAACCATTAATTATAACAAATAACGTGTCAAGCGAAGCTGAATGGCCGTAAAGAGTAAACCAACACAACACACAATTATCCAGACAGTTCTGTTGTTTGTCCGACCTTGCTTTTGATGGATGACTCATGCGCACCACGGTTCAAGGTGACGGTTTAGAAAGATGTATGTTCGCATGAAACTAAAACGGTAAAGTTTGGAGGCTTACAATGCAAAACACCAAATGGCAGTTAATCACAAACTGTCATTCGTCTCAGGTCAAGGCCTATACTCCTATAGCTTACGTGACCCTTATCATCATCATCTCAACCACAGGACGTTACATTGCTGAACATAGGCCTTCCCCAATGATTTCCACATCGCCCGGATGGTTAACATTGTGGGTGGAAGGGTATCCTTCCGTTTGGCCAAATTACTTTTCGCCAAATTTCACTTCGCAAACAACTTATCGCCAAAGTTTCATTTCCCAAATGAACTTTTAGCAAATGTACTTTTCGCAACTAATTCATTTGGTCAAATTATCATTTGGCAAAATTTTACTTGGCAAATATTTGTATAGCAAATGTTTTATTTTGCCAAATATTATATCCCAAATAATTTGTTTGGTCAAATTGACACTTCACATACCCACCGTTACCCACAAATCAAAGCATAAGGCACATGATCGTGGTTTTCACAAGAATTTTATGTAAAACAAAGAGATTGCAGAAAACAGTATAGTTGCAGAAAGTAGGTATTGCAGAAAATAGTAGGTTAGGTTAGGTTAGAACAGTGACCCTTAACGCGCGAAGGCGAGCGAAGCGTGCCGCGGCAGCGGCCGCCGAGCGCTAGAATCACCTCTATTGTTAATGAATAATTTGGAAATTTCGATAAAAAGAATGAAATTATGAAAATTATCTTAGAACAAATTTTATATTAACTACCCACTAAACAAAATAATAACCACAAGCTAATTCTTATTCCATTCTATGCACCAATCAAATTGTTTTGTAAATAGTTTATCGTGAAATACTTTTGCCAAATGAAACATTTGGCAAAACATACTTTGCCAAACAATAATTTGCTAAACAATAATATGCCAAAAACGACATTTGCGAATTAAAAGTTTGCAATAAGAGGTTTTGCCAAATAAGAATTTGCCAAATGAAAATTTGCGAAACGTTGTTTGCGATGTGATAATTTGGGAAACGTTTTTTGGCCAAACATTAGTAATCCGGGTGGAAGTCCCATGATGCGTTTTCCGGTAAGTGAAAAAAAAAAGTGCTGTAAAAGTGCTTTTTTCAAGCCTACTTTTAGAAATAAAATGAGTTTTTTTTTATGAGTGGCCTCCACTCCAGAACTTTTCTGGCCGTGGCCCATAGCGCTTAAGAAATTAGGGTGCGTATAACAAACTCCGTCAGGGGCTAGTTGGTGACTTTACAGGACGTCTTATCCTTCTTGCTGTTCCTTCCACTACAGTACTGAAATCTTGGCCTTGTATAGTCAAAGTTTGCCTGTAAAACCCACCAATCAGTGAAGTTACGAAGTTTGGGGTGGCTTCAGGCTTTGACAGACCAGTGACCAGTCTCGTTTAGTGTATAGACATACATTGCATAGCTACAATATGTCCAATGCTGTAACTTGGTACCAATATCCAATGTGTACAAGTGGTGTTAGCTAAAAAAATATCAAATATTATTACTATTCCCAATTAGTTTACTAATAAAACATAACTGCATTTTATTGTCCACAAAAAGGGCCCTTTAGCGCACTTTTAGAACATAGAATGTTACTGGTTTTGATTGGTCGGTCATTATAACTGCTAAACGATTATGGCCATACACGTAAATCGGTAATTAACTGCCTTTTCGTGTGAATATGGATGGGTCTATGGTGTCATATGGCGGCAATATGCAATTAAAGGTAAAGTTTGGTATGTATGTATGAAATGAAATCATTTCAGTTTTTATAGAGTCCAACTTGCATTATTTGTCTCAGGTTTGGTGGATGGCACTTTCAGAAAAGGCCCATAAATTGATCTTCTTTAAAAAGTCAGTGGATTTCAATGTGAGCTTGGACGAATAATGTGAGCAATAAAAATTTGGATATCACCTTTCACACCATCAATCACAAACACGGTAACAACTTATAAATGCATGAAGGTAAACCGAAGTACCATTACTTAATCTTTTACGATATGACATGATGTGATTGCGCTCTCTCAAACGACATAGGTACATATGTACAGATCATGACAGGTGTCCATTACACATATTTTGGAAACCATTTTTTGAAATCCGATCGATTTCAAGCGCCCATAAAGGGCCCTTATCGTGAGAACGACCGTTAATTGTTTGGTTCGTGATTCCGCAATCCTGCGCAGCTATGGCGCGCAACACGAACTAGTCTTTGTTTAATACTGCACTAACATTTAAATTTTCTATGGGTGTTTTGGATTTTTCGAAATCGTTGCACACAAATAATCGGAGTCTGTATTTTAAGCAATATTTTCTATGGGTAGGTAGGTATTTTGATTTGTTTTAAGCAAAATTATCTATGGGTACTTATTTTCGAAATCATTGCACACAAGTTTGGTTAACACCGCTACCTATTTGTGGGATGTTGATATGCATTAAGGATTGCATGGTTACGCCACAGGGAAAATAAACTCAAATTGGCAGCAATTTCTTAAAAATATACAACAGCAGTCGTCAGAATTCGGCAATATTTCAAATATAATATGGCGGATTGCGGAAACTTGTAAATTCGTTTATATTATGAGAAAAATAGTTATTTCAGCAAAATTGTATGTGGAAGTGGCGGTTGAAGCTAATTACTGAAATTTCGTCAAAATCATTAATACTTATTATAGATAAAATATTAATAAGTAATAGAACTGAAAATATCTAACCTATTGAAGATATCATCAAATATTTTTCTCATACGAGTACAAATTGAATGAGCTCAATGTATCTCAACAATATTTCACTTGGCAATCAGCGATGCTCTTTCACTGGACTTAGGTAAGTATCGTTAATGCCAGTATTGCCAGTTGACATATTTCGCAATGTGGAAAAAGTTCACCAATTTTGGCCTACGATACTAACACCCGTATTCACAAACGATGCCTGTTTAAGGCCCAGTTTTTTTATTCTTAGTTAAAATAACTAATTGTTATGTTTTGCTACTAATAGTTAAAAATTAACAAAATGTAAACAAATAGTTAAAAAATGTACTAAAAGTCATGCTAATGCTAACCATTGTTTGGAAAACATTATTTTCTGATATTTAACCACTTGTCATTTGACATCTGTCAAAAGACAATGCCGGAAATTGGCGTCTTTTTTTTTCGCGCGGCCATCGACCAAACTTTGTTTTTTGGTTACAAAATAGTGTAATAAACCAAACTTACTATGGCATGTAAACCTCTAAACTCAGTCTGAACTGAGTTACGAGCATTAGAAGTTTGATGATTTTCATACTAGATTTGCTTTTTGCGCGCAAAGTTTTGTAAGAAATTGCAACAAAATAGTGAGATTGTATGTGTAAACAAACAATATCATCCATTAAAGGCTCCAGACATCAGTATGGAGCAGAATCAGCGCAATAAAAAAATAGCGCAATATTTTGTAGCAATTTCTTACAAAACTTGCGCACAAAAAGCAAATCTAGTATGAAAATAATCAAACTTCTAATGCTCGTAACTCAGTTCAGACTGAGTTTAGAGGTATACATGCCATAGTAAGTTTGGTTTATTACACTATTTTGTAATCAAAAAACAAAGTGTGGTCGATGGCCGCGCGAAAAAAAAAAAGACGCCACTTTCCATACAAAACCTGGCATTGCCATTTGATCTGTCAAACTACGAATCAAAAAACCGGGCCTAAGTGAAGCAGCAAATCGAACGCACGATATAGCTCTGTGATTGGTTCGTGTGTGACCCTGTGCATCCACGCGCATTGTGAGACCTCATAAATAATAATATTTGTGAATACAGGCGTAAGAAGTTACAAGTGCTGCGGATCACGCGACACAATACCAACCGCATCGTTTGTCCGTCCATCGATCAATATCGTCGACATAATAACTAAATTGGCAGGTTATTGGAAATAATGCGGTGGCGAAATGCACTTTTCTGTAATAGAGCTTGGAATGTCTTAATAGAGCCTTTGGAGCATTTAAAATTAATAGTTTTATGACCGAAATTGGATCATATCTTACAAGTTAGCTTAGGCCCAGTTTTTTGATTCTTAGTTAAAATAACAAATTGTTAAATTTTGCTACTAATGGTTAAATATTAACAAAATGTTAACTAATAGTTTAAAAATGTATTAAAAGTCAAGCTAACCATTGTTCGAAAAACATTTTTTTCTAATATTTAACCACTTGTCATTTGACATCTGTCAAATTTGACCATTGGTTATTTTAACTACGAATCAAAAAACCGGGCCTTATTGGTACTTGTCACGCTAGTAAGGTTTGACAGAACAAACGCGTAAGTTTTAGAAAACATTCCTTAACTTTTTAAAGTACCAAAATGTTTATCTCTTCGGTTGATCACAAAGCCTTAAACAAATTAGGGATCCTATTACGGTTATGACTCAGGTATAAATACGCGTACTGATCACTTCAAAATTTGTACATTCGCGAATCCGAGAGCACAATAAAATTGGGATTATTTTTATGGAGTTCGGTACGCGAATTACCAATTCAGGCAGCTGTCAAAAGATTCTGTACAATCTTAGTTCAATTATGGTCTAATAAATACCTAGGTACAACGTACATCGTGAACATCGTGTAACTTTACAGTTATTATTACTGTGATGGTTTTTAAAATCTGATACCAGACAGAGCGATTTCCGTTATCACATTTATTTCTTCCAATCTAAGAAATGAGTAAACGAGAAAACTCTCGCGTTCCAAGCCAGCCGGCAGACGCGACAATAGTTTATGTCTTTATTGTTATACCTATAACATGTCGTCATTTTGAGTTAATTTAGTTTTAGACTACTACTCTACTTCTACTACTTTATAAAGTTTGACACCAGAGCTACTGCAGTTATTGCAAAATCCCATACAACGGAAGAAAAATAATTATATCAATGAGGGTTTTCGCGTATGAAAGATCCGCTAGATGGCGGGACGTGGATTTGGGGTCTGACTGCTGCGTGATTGGTGGATTTTGACATATCTGTCAATGTCATGTCAAAAATAACCAATCATGCAGCATTTGGACCTCGCGTCTACGTATTGCCATCAGGCGGATTTTTCATATGCGAAACCCTCATTGAAATAATTATTTTTCTCTAAAACTCTCATTGAGAAATAGAAATGAATTAACAAGAAAAGTCTCGTGTATCCAAGCCGGCAGATGCGGCGATAGTTTATGTCTTTATTGTTTCCAACAATGGCGGCTGCTAAACACAGATTGCGGAATGGGGGCTAACGAGGCGGAGTTATTAACACTCTTCCCTTCGCGAGCAAATAGAGTCGTTTCAAGAAGTTATTGCAGGTTGTAATAGTTCACATTTTAACAGTTTAATAAGTTACTTCAACGAGAGTAGAATACCTACAATTTCAGCAAAAAAGCTTATTCGGATGTAGGATGTCACTCTATCAAGCAAAAAATACTGAATGGATTTACATGAAATTAAGGTTTTTGAACGTTATGCAAATGAATGCATGAGAATTTGTTAGATAATAATAATAGATTGGTTAATTTAAAACCGTGCTAAATGATCTGTAGATATTTATCTTTACGTTTGTTTTATTTAGAAAACATGTTTTATTAGGTACTTCGTCGTGCGTTTGAGCAAACACAATAGAATATTAATCAAGTTATAATAATTAACGTAAGGAGTGAATGAAGTAGCATCAAGCGCCTTCTCTTGAAATAGTTCTTAGCCTTTATTTTAAAATATAAGCAAGTAAAATTTTATAATATAAGCAAGGAATGTACAAATAAGCATGAGTGAGTAGGTACGAATTCTCTTTTTATTTTATTAATGTTAAGCCTGCAAAATCAACTGATTGGAGAGTGAATCTCACGATTCGGAGGGTCTGGGACTGGGTTCGATTTCCAAGTGGGAGACATTACTTGAAAAATTCTTTTCCGCTAATTTACCAAGTACGGTTAAAACTTTGCATGCTTGAATCAACACGATTACTTAAAACGAAAGTTAATAATTATTTCGATTGGGCTAGTCAGACGTCTTATGAAGTCAGATGACATTTTGAATTTGGTCATTTGTTACATTTCACATGATGGTAAGGGTTTAAAAGAGGTAGTAAACTAGTTATTTGGGTAGCGAGGTTCCTACGTTGGTCAGAATAAACCTACTTATCACTTTAGTTAAAAGCAACGCGACGAAATATCACAAGATTAGCTAATCGTTTTGTCAGACCCTTTAGGTTTTAACTAAAGTAATAAATTATACCGTGGAAGTAGTCCCAGCCGGAATGCACGAGACAAAACCGGAACTTGCAATAACAATAAAAGATAGAAAAAATATGAAAGGCACACATGCAGTAATGGTGGACCAAGGCTAAAAACTATTTTAGTACATGATCTTCTTAAGAAGTAATTGGAAAAGTTACATTTGGCTCCATGGTCATTGATTGACATTATTGAAACATTTATAAAAACAGAAACTATTTATGTCGGTAGTTACTGAAATAATTCCAATCATGATTTGTAATATTGATAGACGAATCTAAAATATGCACGGATATAATTTGAAATAGATACTGGCATGTATACATTTGAGGGTACCATCTGTAAAATAATTAGAAAGAAACAATAAAAAAGAAAAAGATATCATAAAAACTATTTGCAAAATACCGGCATAAAATAAAAAAAATAAACTCACATTACCGCCAAAACTTCACGGGCACAGAACACAAACGTCAAATTTGAATTTGGAACACACGCGCGACTCCCGCGCAGCGCAACCGCGGACTGTGCTTGCGGGGTCACAGTGAGGTGACTGTACCTTTATCTTTGGATGCATAGCTAATTAAAACCTTTTTTGAATCTGAGTGAAGGTTGCGTGTATTTCGACGCGGACATTTTTTGGGGAAATTATAAATAGCAAGTAAAAAGTTGTTTCACGCATGTAGTACAAGTACTCAGCAGAAATAAGATTTGTGGGTTTATTGACTGGTTCTGTATTTAGGTGAGGTGTTTTAAAAAAATACAGTAATTTTACAAGAGGTGAAAAATACGCCAAATTAAGACTTCTTTGAGATTGCAAGCTTGATTTTGTTCGTATGTTAAATGTTGGCCACAGGTTTAAAAACTTACTAAAAAGCATCAAGGCAACTTGAAACTTCAGTGTTACCTTGTGAAAAATTTCAGCTTACTAGATTCACTAGACAGATTTTCAGTCGCTTTTAGCTTAGGATATTTTCATTCCATTTGCAAGAAATAGACTAATCATTCCGCTTAGTTTTTAACTTAAGGGATTTAAAGGAAAGGATCTAAGTATATTTACATCTGAAGTGAGACGTTATACGCCAAAGACTAAAAAAACTAGACGTACAAAATGATAATCATGTCCTTTAAAGTAGGTCAATTATAATTTGCTGATTAATTCAAGGAACTATCGCGATGATCACTCTTTTTGCTCCAGACGCATCGTTCACGCTGGAGTAGAGGCCGCCGCCCCAAGGCGAAGGTTCAAAAACGGTTTGTTGTCGTTACGTAACTGCTCTTCTTTCGCGGTTGCGAAAAGTTGTCGCTTGATCGGTTCCGACCGGCAGTTATCTACGCGTAAAAGAGTTATTTGTATAAAAATTGGAGTTCGCATTTGAATGTCATGACGACTAAAGAAATGTACAAGCGTACAAGGTAATTGGGTTCATTTTCATTAATTTCATGATCTATTTAGATTAAAACAGAAAGGGTCTATATTATGTAGGTAGGTATTTTTTCAATTTTTCCGGCTCTTTTTCAAATCGAGCCGCTTGAAACTTATTTTGTGCCACACCATTTAATCACAAATACCTATGTTCTATTCATAAATAAATAAATGTATAGACTAGTGAAGTCGCAATCAAACTTTTACGTGACAACGAGAATCGCGATTCCAACTCTCTCATCAACTGGAGGAGCTCGACTCTCTGTTATTGTTTTAGTAGAGGCAAATCGAGGAATTGGCCTACACTCTAATAATAAGTCAAACCGTTTTCTAGATTTCTTCATTTTACCACAACGTGTAGCTTAGTATTGCTAGAGATGTAAAGATTCCACAGGAGTAAGGATCGGCGTCCGTTGATAAGGCCTCGTGAGATACGCGGGCGCGCCGACTTTCACTCCGCCAACGTGTGGGCCGGGAGCGATAGCAGTCACATGTGAGATGTAATCAAGGGCTTTAGGTAAGTAAATATAGAAGCTAGAAAGTTCAATTAAAGTAAATGCAGCCTCAAACCTCAAAGGTACTTAGAACAGTAGACGTGATTAGATACGAATCAATACAATTTGGAACAAAATGATGAGCCATCAGGCCAGGCTCTCAATGGTAGAGTATGGACGAATAAGAAATTAAAGATGCTAGTACCATATATTATGTCATTTAGTTAGTAATTAATTTTGATAGTGCAAAACGAAAAAAATCTTTATGGTTTCTATCCAAGGGCGGACCAGACTAATAGAATATTCAAATTGTTAAAAGAGCTCTATTTTTTTTCCATTAATCTCTGAAAAGGGAGAAAAGTAAGAGGGCTTATAACTTAAATATATCTCGTATTTTGTGTAAGAGATGGCTATGGTTTCACTAATAAGAAGGATATGAGTTCCTAGGCAGTCTATGCAGATATTTATCTAGTAGTTACTGCATTCGCATTTAACTGGCCTGACCGTACCAAAACTAATTCAGCGGCGGAACCGTATGTGCCTGTGATTAATTCTCTAGCACTTATTAATACCCTACTTGGGACCCACTAACTAGCCTTATGATCTTTGTAATAAGGTTCATAATGTGGCTAAATGCCCGCACATACCTGTTGGTTGCCTATTGCCCGGTGGTCAGCGACCGGTCCCAGGTTCCAAGAAAGGGCAGTCGACTGAGGAAGCTAGGTTTCCTATGTTACAAAAGTTTGTCGGCTAATGATGTTTCCTTGAGATTATGGTTATATGACATCACGTCAAGAAAATTGAAGTTGGTTATAGGCTGATTAAATTTTTCGTAGTATAGTTAACTAAGAGTAAATATTAATCTCAGAATAAATCGTCAGTTTTGACATATTTCCCATACTGAAACTGTGCCAGTTATACCAGGAGTTATTCTCGGATAGAAGTTTGGTCGAATCGGGCCTAATTTAGATAGAGTAGGTTACGTAAACTTTCTTGACTTCGGTAAGTACGACGAGTAAATTATCACACGCACGAAGCCCCGAGAATATTCGTTCGGATAAAACTCAGGTTTTTACCACATTGTCAAATAAAAATAAGTATTGAAGGATGAAAATGATTTTAAAACGTAAAAATACTGAAAATTACGGTAACTGCGATTGAGTTAACTTTGACTTGTATTACTCGAATAATGATTGTGTTGTTATTGACAAGTCTAATAGTTTAAAGTGTGAAAACCAAAATTTACCCCCTACTCCAGCGACTAAAAGTATCACGATGCACTTAAATGACATTAATATTAATCCACTAAGATTAACATTTATGACTCAAAGCACTAAAAAACCGGACTAATTGATAAATTGGTATATTGAGAGCATTATTTCTATTTGGTCCAACGAGAGCGTCCAAATGTCACGGCTACCCTGAGACATTTCAAAGCCGACACTCGTGAGGACTGAGGACGTAAACATCACATCAGATTATACAGTTTTGTTGCAAAATAACACGTAATACAACTCCTTAAGATTCCACAGTGTGTAGCTTGAGTTGTAGACTGTTATAATGTCACATGTAATTGGATGTTCACAAAGGAAAGATGAAATAAATCAGTATTTATATTTTCTTGAAAACCTGTCCAGTGCAAGGGTAGCTGCTTCTCTTAAAGAACTTTAATGTCACAATGTACCCTAACATTTATTGTAAACTTGAAATCATAAAAGCTTACGAGATTTTCCGTTATGTAGGTACTCGTAGTTACCCTTAAACCAGCGATTTGCTTAGTTTTGCAAAGTACCTACCTTTTTTTTATCCACAACGAGGCTCTTGGCCTGTATCTCACCTGATGGTAAGTGACAATCAGGCCGAAGGTGGAAGCGAGCTTCACCCGGAATCTTCAACCACGGAGGAACTGGCTATCTTACCTCTAACTGCCGGAACACAACAATGCTGTTAACATTGTTGTTATGGCGACAGACTTAGGTAAGAAGAAGTGCAAAGTACCTAATTAGGTGATAATAACACTGTGCTATTATAATAATGTACTATGCATGACATGTAACCAGTTGCAAGGACCTGATCTACTTCTAGAACGTTCAAAGCTAGCCGAGTTCGGCGCAGGCGCAGCGGCGCAGCAGGCCACCGGCCTGACCCGATTCTCACGACGCATCACTTTCGGTTTCACGACGCTCACGACACCATAGTGATGGGTGGTAGTCGATAAAACCGATTACCACGATATCGATGTACAGATTTGGAGTTTTGGGCTGACACTGTGTAGTCGAATCAGAAATGAGGAGATCCGCAGGAGAACCAAAGTGACTNCGTGTAGCTACTTTAGTATTGCTAGAGATGAAAAGATTCCACAGGAGTAAGGATCAGCGTCCGTTGATAAGGCCTCGTGAGATACGCGGGCGCGCCGACTTTCACTCCGCCACGTGTGGGCCGGGAGCGATAGCAGTCACATTCATATGTGAGATGTAATCAAGGGCTTTAGGTAAGTAAATATAGAAGCTAGAAAGTTCAATTAAAGTAAATGCAGCCTCAAACCTCGAATATAGCACACAAGTGTATATAAATCATTACAATTTGGAACCAAATGATGGGCCATCAGGCCAGGCTCTCAATGGTAGAGTATGGACGAATAGGAAATTAAAGATGCCAGTACCTACCACATGGTAGGTCCTGGCATCTGGTTAGTAATTAATTTTAATAGTGCAACATGAAATAAGTATTTATGCTTTCTATCCAAGGGCGGACCAGACTAATAGAATATTCAAATTGTTAAAAGAGCTCTATTTTTTTTCCATTAAACACTGAAAAGGGAGAAAACTAAGAGGGCTAATATCTTATATCTCGTATTTTGTGTAAAAGATGGCTATGGTTATATCATGCCTAGGCAGCCTACCAGATATGGGTATTTCTCATCGCCACGGTTCTCATCGTCACCTTCGTGGCAAATTTTATTTTCAACTTATTTCAACTTTTTGTAAACAAAAATTGTAGCGCTTGATGTGAAGAGTGTATTCTCAGTAAATCAGTCAAATAGTGAGTCTGGTTTGGAAGCTTTAACGTTTTGAATTTTTTGATGCCACGAAAGTGATTCTGTACTTCACAGCAATATTTTTTTCAAACTTTACTACTGTAAATGACTCTTAAGTATTTATAAAACATATATTTTGTCTTATTTTCATANAAGTGACCGACATAGCTCGCAGAATTGCTAAAACCAAGTGGCAGTGGGCGGGGCACATAGCTCGTAGAGACGATGGCCGTTGGGGCAGAAAAGTTCTCGAGTGGCGACCACGAGCTGGAAGACGTAGCGTGGGCAGGCCTCCTACTAGGTGGACCGACGATCTCGTAAAGGTCGCGGGAAGAGCCTGGATGCGGGCAGCGCAGGACCGTGCATTGTGGAAAACCTTGAAGGAGGCATTTGTCCAGCAGTGGACGTCATTTGGCTGAAACGAACGAACGAACTGTGTAGGATTGTTGTCGACACGAAAAGAAGAAGAAGACGTACAGATGATAGCCCATCTAGGTAAACACTGTGTCATCTTATGTAGTTGTTGTGTCTGATTGATTTGCTGTACCTAAGTGTAGCAGTTCATTCAACCAAACAAGAGTAAATATTCTCTTCTTAGTCGGGCACTCTTGTCAGAGTGGTCGTGGTTGCGCTGACGAGGTACATGGTGGGGTGATTTCATCCCCGAGGGTAGCTCTCCTGGCGATGTGCTTCCATTTCTGACGGTTAGACGGGTAGAGTAAATATTAATCTAAGAATAAGTTTGGCACATTGACAGTTTCAGTTTGGGAAATATGTCAAAATGACAAGTTTATTCTTCAGTTAAAAGTTATCCGACGATGGTAAAATCAGCCCTTAGTAGGGGTAAAATATTTCGTTCGTTCTTTTCTTGTAAGAAAATAAATAAATACGGAAAAGAGACNCCGATAACATCACCTACTAAGTTACAAGATTCTACACAATTGGTTTTAAGGGTGATACTGGTGGCATTCTGAAATGCTAAAGAAGCAAAAAAAAAGGATTATCAGTACCTCAATAAAAAAGAACTCTTAACTTATCAGTCCCTCAACAAAAATATGTTTATTTATTGAGGCCAGATGGCCTCATATTTTTGTTGTACAACTTTTAACTCAAACTTGTGATTAAATTTATCTTACAAACAGATACACAGTCACATATACAGACATACATACAGTCATACAGACAAAAAAAATACGAGGCCCTTATTTTTTTATTGATGTACTGAACTCTACCTACTTAACACGTATAATTTATTAGTTATTAAAATATTGTAAAAACTTAAACACCAGTCATTATATTTTAAAATAAACCTAAGCAAGAAATCACTTTCGTGGCCTAAAATCACCTTCGTGTATAAAACACCACGAAGGTGATGCCACGAAGGTGACGAAAATTTTAGTTTTTTATTCATTATCCCTAAATTTGAGTTTAACGGTTCAAGTCAAATACTACACAAATAAGTCTAACATGTTAAGTTTTCAATGGCCTAAGTTTCAATTAAATTGTTTAAATTTTAGAGGTAGAAAATATTGATCAAGCAAGCGACGGAATGTCTATGGATAATCACAAAAAGTTACGTTTTTTTTTCGCGGATTGACGATCGACTTATCTCACCTCCGCAATGGCAGGAGCGCGACTGACGTTAACCGAATAGAACACAGTGATTGGTTGATGGTGTTCGGTTTAACGGCAATCTTGTATGATTACTCAAAATTTTAGGTACCTAAAATCGTGTGACCAACGTATTTTCCTTCCTCAATTCGAAATAATTATAAGAAGATATTTTTTTGACTATTTTTTGGGAAGTATATTTAATTACGATGATTTTAGTATATGCTACACACAAATTGAATGAAAATTGTGAATGCAGTAACCAAATGTATCATTGCAACCGAAGGTGTGACACGATGAGAACGCGAAAAATGACCCCGTTTTGTATCGTTTCATGTGATGTTTTCGTATTATTTTTGCTTCTATTACGATAAAATTTATTTTGTATGTAGCTAAATAGATATGTTATCACCTGATTTCAAAGTTATTGTTCTAACTTATACCGTTTACGAACTATTATTGTGTGACCATCAAATTTGAGTGTAAATGAGAAGTACCCATATATTTCTAGTAGTTACTTAAGTACTCGCATTTAACTGGCCTGACCGTACCAAAACTAATTCAGCGGCGGAACCGTATGTGCTTGTGATTAATTCTCTAGCACTTATTAATACCCTACTTGGGACCCACCAACTAGCCTTATGATCTTTGTAATAAGGTTCATAATGAGGCTAAATGCCCGCAAATGCCTGTTGGTTGCCTATTGCCCGGTGGTCAGCGACCGGTCCCAGGTTCCAAGAAAGGGCAGTCGACTGAGGAAGCTAGGTTTCCTATGTTACAAAAGTTTGTCGGCTAATGATGTTTCCTTGAGATTATGGTTATATGACATCACGTCAAGAAAATTGAAGTTGGTTATAGGTTGATTAAATTTTTCGTAGTATAGATAACTTACATAGAGTAGGTTACGTAAACTTTCATGATTTCGGTAAGTACGAGTAAATGCTAATACATAATTAGAAGCCCCGAGAATATTCGTTCGGATAAAATTCAGGTTTTTACAAAATTGACAAATTAAAATAAGTAGGTATTGAAAGATGAAAATAGAACGGAAAAATATTGAAAATACTATTGAGTTAGGTGAGTTTAAAGTGTGAAAACCAATAATTACCCCCCTACTCCAGCGACTAAAAGTATCACGGCACTTATGCACTTAGATGACATTAACATTAATCCACTAAGATTAACATTTGTGACTCAAAGCACTAAAAAACCGGACTAATTGATAAATTGGTATATTGAGAGCATTATTTCTATTTGGTCCAGCGAGAGCGTCCAAATGTCACGGCTACTCTGAGACATTTCAAAGCCGACACTCGTGAGGACTGAGGACGTACAAACATCACATCAGATTATACAGTTTTGTTGCAAAATAACACGTAATACAACTCCTTAAGATTCCACAGTGTGTAGCTTGAGTTGTAGACTGTTATAATGTCACATGTAATTGGATGTTCACAAAGGAAAGATGAAATAAATCAGTATTTATATTTTCTTGAAAACCTGTCCAGTGCAAGGGTAGCTGCTTCTCTTAAAGAACTTTAATGTCACAATGTACCCTAACATTTATTGTAAACTTGAAATCATAAAAGCTTACGAGATTTTCCGTTATGTAGGTACTCGTAGTTACCCTTAAACCAGCGATTTGCTTAGTTTTGTGCAAAGTACCTACCTTTTTTTTATCCACAACGAGGCTCTTGGCCTGTATCTCACCTGATGGTAAGTGACAATCAGGCCGAAGGTGGAAGCGAGCTTCACCCAGAATCCTCAACCACGGAGGAACTGGCTATCTTACCTCTAACTGCCGGAACACAACAATGCTGTTAACATTGTTGTTATGGCGACAGACTTAGGTAATTAGGTGATAATAACACTGTGCTATTATAATAATGTACTATGCATGACATGTAACCAGTTGCAAGGACCTGATCTACTTCTAGAACGTTCAAAGCTAGCCGAGTTCGGCGCAGGCGCAGCCAGATACAGGCCACCGGCCTGACCCGATTCTCACGACGCATCACTTTCGGTTTCACGACGCTCACGACACCATAGTGATGGGTGGTAGTCGATAAAACCGATTACCACGATATCGATGTACAGATTTGGAGTTTTGGGCTGACACTGTGTAGTCGAATCAGAAATGAGGAGATCCGCAGGAGAACCAAAGTGACTGACATAGCTCGCAGAATTGCTAAAACCAAGTGGCAGTGGGCGGGGCACATAGCTCGTAGAGACGATGGCCGTTGGGGCAGAAAAGTTCTCGAGTGGCGACCACGGGCTGGAAGACGTAGCGTGGGCAGGCCTTCTACTAGGTGGACCGACGATCTCGTAAAGGTCGCGGGAAGAGCCTGGATGCGGGCAGCGCAGGACCGTGCATTGTGGAAAACCTTGGAGGAGGCATTTGTCCAGCAGTGGACGTCATTTGGCTGAAACGAACGAACGAACTGTGTAGGATTGTTGTCGACACGAAAAGAAGAAGAAGACGTACAGATGATAGCCCATCTAGGTAAACACTGTGTCATCTTATGTAGTTGTTGTGTCTGATTGATTTGCTGTACCTAAGTGTAGCAGTTCATTCAACCAAACAAGAGTAAATATTATCTTCTTAGTCGGGCACTCTTGTCAGAGTGGTCGTGGTTGCGCTACGAGCGTACAATTGTACATGGTGGGGTGATGTCATCCCCGAGGGTAGCTCTCCTGGCGATGTGCTTCCATTTCTGACGGTTAGACGGGTAGAGTAAATATTAATCTAAGAATAAGTTTGGCACATTGACAGTTTCAGTTTGGGAAATATGTCAAAATGACAAGTTTATTCTTCAGTTAAAAGTTATCCGACGATGGTAAAATCAGCCCTTAGTAGGGGTAAAATATTTCGTTCGTTCTTTTCTTGTAAGAAAATAAATAAATACGGAAAAGAGACAGACACAATTCTGGCGGTCTTAACGCTATCAAGCGATCTCTTCCAGAACACTCAGGGAGAGGGCACTTATTTAAAATGTAAATGGGAAGCAGTAGATCTTATACCTCACAATATAGACAAAAATATCCACAATGCCAAACTTATCGATAACTGCCTATCCCAGCATTCCCAGCCATCACTTTCGATTTCATTGGAACAAAAACTAGACATGATCAACTTGCGGTACATTGCTGCATCGCCATTGCGATCTTCTTAATAAGACGCAAACGTTGGCTCGTTGCATTTGTATGGAACTTTGACTTTTACTGACGTGGTTTAATCGAGCAGTATAAAACTAATAATACCTAGTAATAAAGTTTAGATTCATCAATCGTACTTATATTCTTTCAAAATTCTTGCATGGCGACAATAAAACGTACTTATTACTGAATTAAAAAATTCGACCACAGTAAGTAAGTATAATTCCATAGTTCTAGGTAATCTATACCTACACACCTATTTGCCCGTGTGACTCCTGAAGTTGTGAGTACTTCTATACATATATTTTTAGATTAGGACACATTATTGCGGGAATAAAATGTTGTCATCATACAGTCAAGATCGGGTGAAGCCGCGTTTTTTAGCTAGTTTAGATAAAGTCAAACCCATTTGAACTGTTTGAACTGAAGACCTTTATTAGCAATTTCGCCCATTGCTCTCAAGTTTCCGTAGTGTAGCGGTTATCACGTGTGCTTCACACGCACAAGGCCCCCGGTTCGATCCCGGGCGGAAACAGGTAATTTTTTTTGTATCTTTCGCCTTCATTTTTATTTTTGCTAGTAAATAAACAAATTAAATAATATATCGTGGATTTTTTTAATTAAAATTGTTATTCTTGACATTGTTTTCATAGACTTTACCTATTTATCTTACGCCTGAAGTAATTTGTAAGCTAAAATCAAACGGGTCAGAGCAGTTGCCATTCTATTTGCAAAAGGCGTTTAGAATTTCACGATAAATTGGCGTGAATTTTGCAAACAAAAAGTAATTATGAAACTTTTGCTTGTACTTGGTTACTTATTTTATTGGTCGACAATAAATTTTTACGAATTGAAGTAATTCTGAAAATTGCAAAAATATTGTTTCTGAGTAACTTTTTGAAAACAGCGGATTACAACGATAGTTTAGAGAATTGTTCTTCTGTAAAGTTAAGTAGAGAGTAATACCTACTCACTCATAATATTATTATGTGGTTTTATTTAGATTGTTACAACATGAAGCTTGGAATGTATTTTATTTCGATTTATGAATGTAGACCCAAAATACATATAGCTACATAATATTATCTAACTCGACTACGACTGGACGACCAATCTCTATTTTAACAGTGGTCGTTGTTTACAAACAATATCCTATAGCGTCGTTGAAACATCATCTATATACAGTGTGAGTCACGTTAAAGTGTACATATGAAAATAGATGAAACTAGACCTATTTTTATCGACAAAAAAGAGGTCAAAAATTTTTTGAGATTTTTTTTTAATTTTTTATAGATTTTTTCTTCTTCCAATTACTTATTGTAAAGAAAACGTAATAACTTTTAAACTAAGCGGTATATCCTGATAAAATAAAAACAGTAATAATGCTAAATAACAGGCAATACTAAAAAAATACATAAAATACACAAAAAAGCCCAACAAATAATAAAGAATGATACTTTTTGAAAAAAAATCTGCTTTAAAATTCGTGTTTTTTTGGTTATTTGATAAATTTATCCAAAAAATGCCCCTATAACAGGTGGTTTTTATTACTTTGTATTATTCTCTATCGTATTATCTTTGTAAAACCAAAAATCGCATGTCTCTATCCCTATCACAACATTTGCTATGATCGTTTGAACAAAGGCCTGCCACAACATTATTCTCCGCTACAGTTAGAGACAATTTTAATTTTAACTAAAATGCTTATTTTACTTCGAAATCTTTTGTTTTTATTTGAAATCTAACTTGTCTTTATCAAAATAACAAATCTAAAGCCATTTTCAGTTTCGTTGTTAACGAAGCGTTGAATGGCGCGCCCGGAGAGGCTTAGTTCAAACGATCATTGCAAACGTTGTGATAGGGATAGAGACATGCAATTTTTGGTTTAACGAAGGTAATACGATAGAGAATAATACAAAGTAATAAAAACCACCTGATAAAGGGGCATTTTTTGGAGAAATTTATCAAATAACCAAAAAAACACGAATTTAAAAGCAGATTTTTTTCAAAAAGTATCATTTTTTATTATTTGTTGGCCTTTTTTATGTATTTTATGTATTGTTTTAGTATTGCCTGTTATTTAGCATTATTACTGTTTTTATTTTATCAGGATATACCGCTTAGTTTAAAAGTTATTACGTTTTCTTTACAATAAGTAATTGGAAGAAAAAAAAAACTATAAAAAATTAAAAAAAAATCTCAAAAATTTTTTGACCTCTTTTTTGTCGATAAGAATAGGTCTAGTTTCATCTATTTTCATATGTACACTTTAACGTGACTCACACTGTATATAAAAGAAAGTCGTGTTAGTTACTTCGCTTATAACTCAAGAACGGCTGAACCGATTTAGCTGAAAATTGTCAGGGAGGTAGTTTAGAGCCAGGAAAAGGACATAGGATACTTTTTATCCCGTTCGAAGTTTTAAAAAAAGTCTGCTTATTTATTGCCATTAAGGCGGAACAAAGTTCGCCGGGTCAGCTAGTTTATTAATAAAAGTAAGTTTTTTTTCCATAAACAGAATAAAATAACATAGTTTAGCAAAAGTATTAGTTAGTGCAATAGATCAGACACAACCAGTTTATGAAGGCCAGTGTCATTACTGTTTGTTAAAGTTATTTACGACTCTAACATGACGTAGGCTTATGGTCACCATGATCGTGATCAATAAACTTTGACGTAGTGTAGAAGGGAACTAAAATAGGTTTGTTCCGAAGCATCTCAATAATGTCAACAAATGTCACCAAACCAACAGTATTGGGACTATTCCCACCTTTCTTTCCCACCACTGCAACTCCTGTGTAGCCAGGATCTACAGCTTGAATGCCAATAAAAACCTAAANAAAGAGACTGACACAATTCTGGTGGTCTTAACGCTATCAAGCGATCTCATCCAGAACACTCAGGGAGAGGGCACTTATTTAAAATGTAAATGGGAAGCAGTAGATCTTATACCTCACAATATAGACAAAAATATCCACAATGCCAAACTTATCGATAAATGCCTATCCCAGCCATCACTTTCGATTTCATTGGAACAAAAACTAGACATGATCAACTTGCGGTACATTGCTGCAATTGCGATCTTCTTAATAAGACGCAAACGTTGGCTCGTTGCATTTGTATGGAATTTTTACTTTTACTGACGTGGTTTAATCGAGCAGTATAAAACTAATAATACCTAGTAATAAAGTTTAGATTCATCAATGATTACTCGTACTTATATTCTTTCAAAATTCTTGCATGGCGACAATAAAACGTACTTATTACTGAATTAAAAAATTCGACCACAGTAAGTAAGTATAATTCTATAGTTCTAGGTAATCTATACCTACACACCTATTTGCCCGTGTGACTCCTTAAGTTGTGAGTACTTCTATACATATATTTTTAGATTAGTACACATTATTGCGGGAATAAAATGTTATCATCATACAGTCAAGATCGGGTGAAGCCGCGTTTTTTAGCTAGTTTAGATAAAGTCAAACCCATTTGAACTGTTTGAACTGAAGACCTTTATTAGCAATTTCACCCGTTGCTTTCAAGTTTCCGTAGTGTAGCGGTTATCACGTGTGCTTCACACGCACAAGGCCCCCGGTTCGATCCCGGGCGGAAACAGTTAATTTTTTTTATACCTTTTGCCTTTGTTTTTTATTTTTGCCAAATTAAGTAATTATGTCGTTGTTTTTTAAATTAATATTACTGTTATTCTTGATATTGACAAAAATCTACTTATCTTACGCCTGAAGTAATTTGTAAGCTAAAATCAAACGGGTCAGAGTAGTTGCCATTCTATTTGCAGAAGGCGTTTAGAATTTGACGATAAAATTTGCGGTTGGCGTGAATTTTGCAAACAACAAGTAATTTAAGAAACTTTTGCTTGTACCTGATTACTTATTTTATTGGTCGACAATAAATATTTATGAATTAATTATGAAAATTGCGGTCATTCTTTTGGCAAAATATTGTTTCCAAGTAACTTCTTGAAACCAGTGGGTTACAACAAAGATAGTTTAGAGAATTGTTCTTCTGTTAAGTTAAGTAGAGAGTAGTCCTACTCATAATATTATTATGTAGTTTTATTTAGATTGTTACAACATGAAGCCTGGGATGAATTTTATTTCGATTTGTTAATGTAGACCCAAAATATAGCTTGATCTAACTATTGGACGACCAATTTTTTTTAACAGTGGTCAATATCCTTATAGCGTCGTTGAAATATCAGTCATTAATAAAAAGTATTTTTTTTCCATAAACAGAATGAACTAATCATAGTTTAGAAAATATATTAGTGCAATAGATCAGAATCACAACCAGTTTATGAAGGCCAGTGTCCTTGCTGTTTGTTGAAGTTATTTACGACTCTCCATGACGTAGGCTTATGGTCACCATGATCGTGATCAATAAACGTTGACGTAGTGTAGAAGGGAACTAAAATAGGTATGTTCCGAAGCATCTCAATAATGTCAACAAATGTCACCATACCAACAGTATTGGGACTATTCACACCTCTCTTTCCCACCGCTGCAACTCCTGTGTAGCCAGGATCTACAGCTTGACCGCCAATAAAATCCCAACNAAAAACCTAAACAGTGAAGGTCAAGTTTGTCCCGGGGGAAAGCTAAACTTTCATTGGACCCCGCAATTAAATTAATCAGAAGAAGAAACCAACAGTACCAGGACATCACTTAAGATGATGTCCCGAGTCCCGATGTTATTATCGTATAGAACTCATGTCAGTTCGTTCATTCGTTTCAGCTGAATGACGTTCACTGCTGGACAAAGGCCTCCCTCAAGGATTTCCACAACGACAGGACCTGCGCCGCCTGCATCCAGGCACCTCCCGCGACCTTCACCAGATCGTCGCGTCGGTCCACCTAGTGGGGGTCTTCCGGCCCGTGGTCGCCACTCGAGAACTTTTTTGCCCCATCGACCATCAGCTCTGCGAGCTATGAGAACTCATGACTTTCAGATTAATAATTTTATGTTAAGCTTTCCCATTTATTACACGAGGAAAAGGTATTATCTATATCTATAACTAATATTATAAATGCGAAAGTGACTCTGTCTGTCTGTCTTGCTTTCACGCCTAAACCACTGAAGCGATTTTGATTAAATTTTGGCATAGAGATACTCAGTTTGAGTTCCAGGAAAGGATAGTTTTTATCCTGGTTTTTGAAACAGGGACGCGAGCTATAAAGTTTTTCTGTAACAGACAAAATAAGCAGAAAGCTAGTTATGTATAGTTGAATTTCAATGATAATTTTAGGTAGGCATGTTCTAAGTGTTGGGATCGCGATTTAAGTAGGAAAAACCATACTAATGAATTATTAAAAGCAGTGTTACACAAGAGTTATTAGAACTTCATTGTTCTTGTTGTCAACACTAAAGAGTTTCCATAAATAGCCAGGTGTTTCCGATATTACTTCTAACTATCAATGACAGTTTTGATTATGATTTTCTCAACTTAAAAATAATATTTCAGAAAACTATTTAATTACTATTTCCATTATTACACCACCCTGTATAATTCGGTAGCGCAATGAGTACAGCGTCACAAATAGGGCGTTAAAATAGCAGAAAACATGTCCGATCAGTTTTAAAATTGCTACCATCTCGGCAGACTCGATCAGAGGAAAACTAGTCGTATCCACTTTGTACCAATTAATATTACCAACTCTACTCTTTTCATAGAACAAAATTAAGTAGGTACATTGTTTTTTTCTTTTCGTATCTCTTTGTATCAGTCTTTACGGGCAGGTTATTTACGGACTTAGGACTGCAATTATGGTTATATTTTTAGCTCGTTTAAAATAACACATTTATTAAATTGTCATGCCATAATTGTATTTTGTCTACCTACCCTATTAAAAACTTAAATCGTTATAAGCTATTATAATAACGAGAAGGAAGTGGTTTTTAAATAACCATTATTTTGTAATTTAAAATAACATATTGTTTACCAAAATTTTCCACGCACAAGGTCACGTGTAATTACATAATGTAGATTACAATAAACTATGCCTATTTGTTGAAATGTATCCCTCAATTTTGTTCGCACAATTTGTGTTCCTTACCGAACTTTAAGTATTTAATCTAATATTAAACAAAACGTTTTAAAAATTACTAAACATTTTTAAAGGAGATATTTTAGCAGACACACAATATTATTTATTAGAAATTATGTGTCGTCCGAGCTAATGTTATTTTCATCATTCTAAGTTACAGCCATGAGTAGGTACTTACTGTTGTTTTGCAAATTGATATATGTCAGGTGTCAGTTATCTGTTTTACGGACATATAAATGTACCTATTGTTGTTTAAGTTTTTCTTATTCTTTCTTTGGTTTGTCTTTGTTTTTGCTTCTGCTTCAATTTTGTTGTTCCATTATTCCATCAAATACAGATTTTCCTATTTCCTACGAGTTATTCATGAGATTTACCTGAAGATTTTTCTTATTTAATGCGACACTTTCATCCTACTAATATTATAAATGTGAAAGTTTGGATGTCTGTTACTCTTTCATGCGAAAACTACTGAACGGATTTTATAACCCAGAATATGTGACAAACTTAATTTCACGCGGGTGAAGCCGCGAGCAAAAGCTATGAAATCATAAATTAGGTAATTGTAAAAATAAGAGAGCTTTATTTAAACTTTAATTCAATTTAACGCATTTAATTTCAACGTAACAAGTAGGTAATCACACAAATTAAATGCTATAAAATTGGTGTTATTCCAAGAACCAGTGTGGAACAACACACTTGCTGGACAAGATCTGAGTCCACCACTATCAGTGCAGTGCAGCGCTGACTCCGTGCGCACGCGCCGCTGTATCATTATTTCATTAAACCATCGCATCATTAATTCCGTATCATTAACCCATTATAATGATTCGAGATAGCTCCGCGTAATTCTCGTGTAAAACGGTTGATTAATAGTTTTCTTGTGGATTGCTTTTTTAAATTGGTAAGTAAAGTTAATTATTACAGAACTTAATAATTACAGAACGATATAACCTTTAAAATAGGCAACAATTTTATTATGATAATCATATTATTATTTTCTTGGAAAAGCGAAATGAATAACTTAATTTAGAGGAAATAGTTGTTTTAGCTTGAACCAGGAATAAAACACGGAACTTTTAGCAGACTACAAAATATTATGTGTATCATCGCTTAGTTCATATTTCGTAGGAACATTTTCTTTGCTCTACCAAGGTAATTCAGAGTCTACTACTGTTGGACTACCTACTGTACTCCGTAGTCTAATATTTCGTTTACTCTAGGAACATTTTCTTTGCTCTGCCTAAGGTATTTCATAGTCTAGTACTGTTAGACCACTGTACTCCGTAGTCTAATATTTCGTTTACTCTAGGAACATTTTCTTTGCTCTACCTAAGGTATTTCATCGTCTACTACTGAGACTACTGTACTCCTACTATGAGCAAACCCCACAAACCTGATAAAAATAGTAAAAATATTGATGATTGGAATTCGATATATTTTGTTCCGGAAATGGAAGTCTCACAAGTTATTTATTTAAAACTTTTCATTTTACAAAAACAATTCCTTTGTGGAAATAGGATTTAGATTATTTACTTCAGTTTGAAATGTTTTTCACGTAGGGCTTAATTATATAATTTAATTTCAATTCTAAAGCTATTTACCACACTATTCCCTGTTTTCGCATGTATGTAAAACGATTTTCATTAAATCAAGCTGTCTGTTTCATTAGTTACAATAACAAGTAGGTACGTAAATTACATCCTGAAATATCCTGCGCAAAATAAAAATAAAAATGGATACTTCAGACGTCTAGTAAAATGTTGGTGAAGGTTAGAAACTAGCATTGTTTGTTACCTATTGTTCAGAGGCTGTCAACACATCGTGTGTATGTCATAGACACTAAAAGGAACCTATTATTGTATGTTTTATAACGTAATATTGTGCCAAAAATATTTGAATGATTCATTAATATCAAGAATTGAAAATCGTCACCACGCGTCGGATAAATTAACGCAAGAAGGAAATCAAGATTTCAAATAAGTATTTAACGGTTCGGTTAGAATTTTACATTTTATTAGGTACCTAACGGGTAAACTTTTACGTTTTATTACATTTAAAATTGAGAGAGAGAAACATCAAGCTGTAACTACTAATTTAGTTAGTAGGCTACCACAGAATAATAATAAGTAGTACTACATAAAAACTGTCGCGTTTGAGTTCCGTAGCTCCAGTTTGAATTAAATAAAACGTATTTCTCAAAAAACTGCAATTGAGGAGGTTAGGTTATTTAGTTTGGAAGCGTTAGGTCAATCTGCAAATGACATGGTAAATTTTTTTACACATGCATTGATATTCGCGATTTTGAAAATCCAATGATTGATAGAGCTGTTTCAGAGATCACATATTATGTTGTAGATTTTTTTATATTTTTCCTTTTTATATGTTTTTTATCCAAGTTTAGAAAGGAGGATATTGTGTTAGCCACTTAACATTCCCACGATGTAGGATAATATGTTATNGGACTATTAAAATGTTTGGAACCGTCAGAAGAATGTGTGGTTGATGATAAACATAAAATGTTGCTCAACTCTCACCATAGCTTTGTTTTGATACATACTTAAGCTTGCGACCCTGAAAACCTTACTTGAGAAATTGAAACATAAGTGCCACTTGTGGTCTAAACTAATTAAATATTTTTGATTTTGATTTTTGATTTTTGCAATAATCAGGTACTTTTTTCAGTGTTTTTGAAAAACATACTTAAGGAAGTTTTTTAAGTTACCTAGTTATCTTTATTTTTATATGAAACAAAAATATCTGCAAGAGATTGCTTCCTAACGACGAGACCGCCAAAATTAAGTAGGTACATTATATTTATTTACGAGTATTTTTTGCAAAAGTGCCATTTCAAAGAATCAAGCAATAAATCAATTCCTCGTTCTAAGGAAAACAGTGACTAAGTTATTTACTTAATAGGAAACAATGTTAATTTCCATTCAAAGGTTATGCAGAAGAATAACGGGATAAGTGCGTGTCGGAACAAATTAAAAGGGTTCCGTAAAATAGTTTTCATCAGTTCCAATTTATAAGTTAAGTTATAGTTTCCTAAAAAAATTTAGATTCGAGTAAAGTTCTAGTGGCTGAAACAGTGGCGACAGCTGGTGAATACGGACAGTAGCCTCAATGAGTTCACCACTCTGTTTATTTATTTGATTTTTTTACAGAAGAACCATAAAGAAAATGTGTTAATAATATCGATACCTAATCATAAATTACAGTACAGTAGAAACTCGACCATCCGGATCAATTAAAACCAGGGGTATACCGGATAATCTAAAATCCGGATAATCGATTTCGAAGTAAAATTAAACAATAATTTACTTTTGACAATAGAAAGATGGGTTCTCCTGCAATTCATTAGTAAATAAATAATTATTGAACGAAATAAAATACGAACCAAATTAGGTAAAATGAATTTGTCCTGCTGTCCCTCATTATCTTATGTCTAAGATAATGTCAAATCAACAATTTATGAGCTATAGGAAAGGCTTTTGTCAAGATTCGCATTGGATATGAGGTAAAGAGCCCTTAAGGGCTTACTTATTTTACTTTACAACCCTATAACAATGATAAAGCTAATCTTTAAGTTGCATGACGAAGGGATTGCATCGCATAATAGTTAACTTGTTATGCAACGTAACTGACCAATGTAAACTTTAATCTTTGTTATTGTAGGTACCTACATTGTTATATCTACAAAAAGTTTTCATTTACGATGTTTTTTTNGGTGACTCTGCAATCATCGATCCATACAACTTTACTCATTAGCCTTGCGTCCAATTTGCATGTTCTCTAGAAAACGTAAGTCGCACTTCGCGAAGGTATCGGAGAAGTTCTGTTCCTCGAGCTGGTCTTCGAGTATGCAGGTTATGATTCACCATCCTTCTTCTTATTGTGTGCTCACTGACATTCACTGAGCTTGCTGTTTGTAAACGCTGGCGTATCTCAAACGTGGTGAGAACCCGATTTCTTGATATTGCAAGCAGGATATTCGGGTCATCGCGCGCTGATTTACACCTTAATTCCCCACTTCTTGGTCTTTTTGTGTAAATGGCGGTCTGGTTATGCCTTTGTTACGTGTATCTTAAGTTTGTACGCCATAAATTGAAAGTTTCAGCCATCTCCCGCTGCATACGCCCTTGATTTCTAAGCAACACTATTTGAGCAACTTGAGCTTGAGTAATGGGCATTATTCTCAAATTATGGAAACGAGAATAACCCTAAGATTAATTTAAAAACAAAAAACAAAACGCTAAACCCTTACAACATTTAATGTCGAATTTAAACTTACCCGTACTCTTTACGCTCCAACAACGAAATGCGTTTCTAGAGTCAAAAAAGTTAAACAGACCCATTTTTTTTATAAATCTAGCCTCTTAAATTAACACAAACAAATGTTCTGTTAACATGTCACACGAAACTTAGGTATACAATACCTATTTGGCCTCATATCTGGTTGTTTAGGCTTGGGCCAAATTCCGTGCCGCTGAGTGTATTTCGCTCACGAGTCCGCAACATGCGGGTCAAAGGTTAATCTTAACTAAACGACGTTACTTGGAGTTTTTTAAATTCACGTAAACAGTTACATTTAACCAAGTTTTAAGAAACACCGCCCTAACTCAGTTATAAGGTACCTACATACAGTACATACGTACAGTAGTTTTTTTAATTACGTATGTATTCGTTACAAAATTTTGTAGTCATTAACCTACGTCAAAAACGAACCGGTTTTTATGTAAAAACTGACATTAATTAAATATTCACAAACAAGCATGTCAAATGGGAAGAAATAAAGATCAATGTTCGCCATACCTGGTAATGAAATAAAAAGAAAACATAAAAATATGTAAGAGCAGAAAATAACTAAACAATCAACAGTAGTTGGCGTGAATCACAGAAAATGGAGTGATGTTATGTTTGCCATGAAAAGGACTTTTTGTATGAACAATGATGCATAACAAGCTAAACAATGTAGCATATTATCTATCACTCTCTACTCTACTTGGAGATTGTTATTTAATCAGTAACTTCGGCTAATTTTATTATTGAATAGAATAATTGTCTGGGAGTTTTCGGAATCCGAGACAGACCGAAATTCTAGCACGAGTTGGGAAAAAATAGTATTTATAAAAAATGATTATGTCTGTATATTACTTCCTCACACTTGAGCAGGCAAGAATGCGACGCGAAAGTGATTTTTTTCTTGCGCTTGGACATGGATGGACAAGCATCAGATTAAATAACTTATTCTAGAAGTAATAACACGCATAATGTGCAGAGGGCAGAGTACTAGAAAATATTTTTAGTCGCAAACCATTCCGCGGCGGGTAGTTTAGTGACACTCGTGATAAGGTGACATTGCAAAACGGCAAAAACTTTCGTTTACCAAACATATTTTTTCATAATGTATTTTAATTTACTCTTAAGATCGACCGTATGCATTCAAAAGAACATTATTTAAGATTATTTGAGATTTTCTTGCATTGAAGAAAAATGACACCCCAGTAATTACGTACTCTTTTGGGTAAATGACTCTTTGAAACGTTACAAATTAATTTGCCTTTCGATTGCGCAAGGAGCAAATTTTTAAACTGACAGTCTAAATGCGCATTAAAAATAACGCAGAATATACCTACGAACGAATACAATATCGAGTAACTGGTAAAACGTTGCCTTTGCTCATTCATCATTTCATGTAACTTTTCCTTTCCAGAACCATGTCGGTGATAAAGGCGTTTCCCCTGGAGAAGGAGTTCGAGAAGAACCCTGACATCAGCAGGGAGGACCTGGCCAAGCTGAGGGCCTGGCTGAAGACGCAGCCTCACCTGCCAGGGGAATACTTAACAGGTAACTGAGGATTAGGATAGGAAATAAATGGCAGTGGGCGGGGCACATAGCTCGGAGAGCTGATGGCCGCTGGGGCAGGAAAGTTCTTGAGTGGCGACCACGAGCTGGAAGACGTAGCGTGGGCAGGCCTCCCACTAGGTGGACCGACGATCTGGTGAAGGTCGCGGGAGGTGCCTGGATGCGAGCGGCGCAGGATCGCTCTTCGTGGAAATCTTTGGGGGAGGCCTTTGTCCAGCAGTGGACGTCTTTCGGCTGAAACGAACGAACTGAGGATTAGGATAGGAGTACTTATCCAGCTATATAGTGACTGACGCCTGTATTCACAAACGATGCTTGCTTATGTGAAGCAGCAAATCGAACGCACAGCGTTGAATAGAGCTTTGTGTTTGGTTCGTGTGTCACCCTGTGGGTCCACGCGTACTGTGAGACCTCATAGTAATGTTTGTGAGTAGGTACGGGCGTGAGTTTATTGCGCTGGTTCCTCTCAGAATTAGCCCATTTATTGTGCCGAAGCAGTGGTAGGGAAAATACTGGGACGTGTAAAAGTGCTTTATAAAAGCCTATTGCAAAGAAAAAGAATTTTATGAATTCTTAACTTAATTTTATCTGACTTACTTCCTTCACTATACAAAGTGACGCAATACAGATACGAATTCAAATGAGATTCAACTATATTTTTTGACACTTTTTTAAATTTCTTGGTGTTTGTTTTACTTCCATTCGCCCTGTATCTGAAGAATTAAATTAAAATCCCTAGATAGCGATCGATTATCAGTTATTACCATAATTATATCTTGAGTGGTTAGTTAAGGTCTAAGCTTCAAGGAAACTCTCTGACGATATAGAGGTCAGCTGACGTTTTGAAACGGCCGGCTCGACCAGTTGTTTTTTGAATTTGAGCCGTCCATGTTGACCTTTTTTGATTTGTTGCTACGCATGTGATTAATTAAATATTAATTAAAATGTTTTGGACTATCAGAAAAATGTGTGTGGTTGATGATAAATATTAAAGTGTAGCTCAACACTCACCATAACTTTGTTTCAATAAAACGTGTTAATAAATACTTAACTAAGTTTTTATTTATCAGTCTTTTAACAATATTATGCCTACAAGCTTGAAACCCTGAGAACTCCTCTCTAGAAATTACAATTTAATATTTTGTCAGTGTTTTCGAAAACATAGGTACTTTCTCCTCAATGTCTGAAAAACGTCACTATCTAATGATGAGACCGCCTAAATTAAAGTATTTGTATAAAAGATGTTTACATAACTAGGTATTTATTTACGTGTATTTTTGTAAGAGTGCCATTTCAAAGAATCAAGCAATAAATCAATTCCTCGTTCTAAGGAAAACAGTGACTAAGTTATTTACTTAATAGGAAAAAATGTTAATTTCCATTCAAAGGTTATGCAGAAGAATAACGGGTTAAGTGCGTGTCGGAACATATTAAAAGGGTTCCGTAAAATAGTTCTAATCAGTTCCAAAAAGAGTGCACTGATTCCAGTAAGGTTCTGTCCCTGAACAGTGGCGCCAACGGTAATCTCAATGAGTTCACTACTCTGTTAATTTATTTTAATTTTTACACAAAAAACTAAACGAAAATACGGTAAAAATATCGATACCTAATCATAAATTATTTATTAAATTAGTGAAATAAAATAGGACATTCATAAATTGATTTAAAACGGTTCATGGGCTGGTAGGTAGCTAGTAGATAGCTCCCCTTTTTCTACAATTGATTACTAAATAAATAAATAGTTATTGATCCAATTAAAATGCGAACCAAATCAGGAAAAATTAATTTCAGCTTTCTAGCTAGAGTTACTACAGGACAATGGTAATAAAAGTTACTGCGGACTACGGGACAATAAATCTTTATAGGTTATCTTTGATGTAGCAGTGTCGAGCATTAGTTTTGTTCTAGTTTTTTCTGCTATCCCTCCCTCACATTTTATGTCTAAGATTAGGTAAAACGAGCCCTTAATGGTTAAATACTCATTTTACTTCACAACCCTAAAACAATGATAAAGCTAATCTTTAGGTTGCATGACGAAGGGATTGCATCGCATAATAGTTAACTTGTTATGCAACGTAACTGACCAATGTAAACTTTAATCTTTGTTATTGTACCTACATTGTTATATCTACAAAAAGTTTTCATTTACGATGTTTTTTTTTATTCAACATCCTGAACTATAACGCAACTACTACTTCTAGGAATTTGCAAATGTAGTTTATGCCAAGAAAAAAAACGTATAACTAAGTCAGATAATAAAGATAAAGAGCTGTAGCGGCTTCAAACTCGCTTCACTAGTTTGCTGACGTCATATAAATTTATAGCAATTTACAAAATCTGATTCGAAATATAGCTTCTGATTTGCTGCGCATAAATTAGCATTACGTCATGGTCAAAACAGAGCCTAATGCGAATATTTGTGGACTGCGTATCACTCGTCATAGTGCTAAAAGCACTCATACAAGATGAAAACACAATGCAAGAACCTAACCTAAATGCCAAATGAGATAACTAAACCTGGAAGCTGCGACCTGATATTGGGCAAATCCCCACGAACATGCCACTAGGCTTTGGTCTTATATGAGCAGTATTTATTACATGGCGCAACTTTAGACTAAATAGTTAAATAAAACATTCCTCTTTAGACCTGCCCTCCTAGACGAGTGGTAAAACGTGGTAGTTGCATTGTCGAAAGATGGTCGAAAGGCCTTTTTTGTATAGAGTAACTTACAACGCTTTGTATTTTCGCTTTGTATCTTGTCTTTACCTACTGAACCTGCTGTTATTATTTAAATGTGGCAAGCAGGCTTTGGAAGAGCAGTTCGATAAATGAAATGGCATTAAGACTAAAGCAGGGTTCTCTGACTCATCTAGCCGTGTAGCATGTAATGTATCAGACACTCTGTATCAAGTGAGTACGTACAGTACATAGGCACGAGTCCGCTGCTCGCTGCTCGCGCGGGGATCGCAGGGAGATCGCAGCGACCCGCCGCGTGGCGGTATGGCTGCGAGCACAAAGGCGGCTCGCAGTAGGATCCAGGAGCTCGCAGCTAGATTCGCGATGACCGTGGACGAGCCGTACTCACTTGAAGGTTGGACACGTTACATGCTACGTTACGTGCTAGATGGCAGGTGAGTGACATTGGAAACTAATTAAGGACTATTCCTACCTCAGACCTGGACCTGTTGCTGGTGTTCCACTGCTGCGAGCGCAGCGCAGAAGTGGCCAAGCAGGTGCTGGACCTGCACTACACGCTGCGCACGCTGTTCACCGCCTTCTTCAAGGACCGCGTCATCGATCGGAAGGTCGACCTGTGTTTGAACACTATGTAAGTCTTTGTTATAATTGGGCAATCACATCACATATCACATTGCTTTCAGTTGGATCACCTGTTTGATCACCCAGGTGATCCAAGCGACACTTTGGTGTCTTTTGATCACCCATAAATAAGAAGTTCACTTCGATCACCTAGGTTATCTTATCCATCGGTGATCAAAGGACACTAGGGAAGCGCTGGACGCAGGCCGCTACCAATCGATCAACATGGAAAGCATTGGGGGAGGTCTATGTTCAGCAGTGGACGTCCTATGGCTGAAATGATGATGATGATGATGATGAGTCCATTTTGGTCACCTGGGTAATCAAAACCAGGTGATCAAAGTGTAATAGACCTTTCAGTCTGGTATATTAAGTCATGGCTAAGATTTACTAATATTCCCGTTAACCCCTTCAGCTAAAATAAGGTATAGCGATTTCCCTACAATAGTCTAGCTAGCAGACGACGGGGACAGAACTCCCGACTGTCGAATCGACATGAAAACTGATATCATTGAATCCCTATACCATCCTATGTTTTCGCAAAAAGTAACCTCTCACTCACCCGTACATCTCCCCGCGTTTGTCCTGTTCGTACCAGAGCGTCGATGTGACGTCACGGTTATTAGGTATAGTGACGATATAGCTATAAAACTTAGATGAAACGTACCTTAATGTAACATTATCCTCTTCCAGTCTCTACGCGCCAATCCCCACGCCCACCAAAGAGGGTCACCGCTGCGTCTACCTTCGTCTCTTGGATCCGGACGCTCGCCTCTTCTTCTTCCCCGACGTGGTTAAAACCTTCATGATGGTGTTCGACCTCTGGCAACACGAGGAGGGGACCTGGCCAGGGTGGGTACAGTTTTTAATGAAAAAAATACTATAGGAAGCGCTAAAGATTGGAATGGAAAATGACTGTCCACGATTATTTTATCACCTTTTAGTAAAACAGTTTTCGGACAGTGCATTTTGTAAAGAAATAATGCCCGTTATATCGCGGGTTCACTAATATCCAGTAAGTTTTAGCCACCACCGACTTTTAGTTTGCCGAGAGTTGGGCCCGATTTTAATTTGTATGAAGAATCGGCCCACAGAAAATCGGTGTAATGTGCGCACTTTCATACATCTCCAAATTGATCCAACTATCGGCCAACTAAAAATCAGTCGGCCTAGGCTTAAAAGTTCTGTAGCAATAAAACTTCAAAAATAATAATAGCAATGATTTTATAAAGATACCGACAGACTGCAAACAAAATCAGCTTTTACGGACCTACGTAATTGATAATGTATTGTTACTGTTTCAGGTTCGTAATCATGATCGACATGGACCAAGCTACCCTGGGCCACATAGCGAGGCTAGAAATCATGACCATACGGCAGGTGCTCTATTTCTTACAGGTTAGTATCATCATCTAAATATATAAAAGATGAAACAGACTGACTGACTGACAGATCAACGCACAGCCTAAACGGCTAAACGTAGGCACTTGAAATTTGGAAGGGACGTAGCTTAGGTACCGTAGAGGTGCACTAAGAAAGGAATTTCCGAAATTCCCACGGGAACGGGAATTAGCGGGAAAAACGGGATTCACGCGTACGAAGTCGCGGGCGGCCGCTAGTAGGTATATAGAAATTGCGGCCAAACTCGCGTGTAGCCTATGTGCGCGATGGCGATCAGATGAATTTGTAGCGATGAGTTCACTGCCGACGCAAGTTGCTTTGGCCGAAGTTCATTTAATACATTAATTTTACTCGTACCTACGATAGATTCCAAAGAAATTGCAGAGATGATGTTCACTTTGTACTATGTAAATCCATTGTACATAAGTCCAATGGAGAAACGACTATCGGAGAACGCTTGCAGAATCGTCTTTAACTTGTAAACATTCTAGTGTATGATGTGACAATTTACACATTCTCAGAATAGTTATTAAATATTAAAAGCTATAATTATAAATAGTAACAAGCAACTGTCAGCCATTTGTAGCGGACTTTGGACGACAAAGAAAATACAAAATACAGACTGCATGCTGATAAGAATTTTACGTCTACCCACAATTTTATTTTTATTATTTTCTTTTTTTAATGGATTTCAAGGCTTTGGGTGGAGACAATGCAGTTTTTATTAAATAGCCAACATTAACGTTATTTTTATTCAAGTGTTTAGTGAACATAATTTCATACTTGTTCCAAAACCTTTTTTCTTATGATACATTAATTGAAATAACAGTAAAGAAATAACATGATGTGTGTATCAGAAAGACACTATTTTTTCTTGTGGATACTGAGAGCAGTCGGGCTTTTAGGAAAAGCCCCATCTCAGTTTAGTTCGTGCCTACATTTTTTAGATTTTATTTTGCAATCAAAGATAAGTGTCCGTTACCTATACCTACTGGCTAATATTTTTCTTTTTCAGGAATGCATGTTAATGCGCCTCAAAGGCGTGCACTTCCTCAACGCGCCGCACTTCATGGACAAGCTGATGATGCTGCTGAAGCCGTTCCTCAAGAAGGAGCTGCTGGAGATGATTCGTATCCACCAGGTCGGCGCCGACACGCCCTACGAGCACCTGCCCAAGGAGGCCTTCCCTAAGGACGAGGGCGGGCAGTATAAGGACCATGCTACTATCAGAGGTGAGCAGAAGGGTAGCTATCATCATCATGATATGAGTATGAGTGCTCCTATTTATTGACCATAAGATTTTTATCTCAGGTTTAACAAATTTTTAAACTTCACCGCAATGTTTTAACATATTTTAACTAAAACTTCCTCGATTTTTGTTAAGATTGAAGCAAGGATCACTCAATCCACATGCACATATCATCATCATCTCAGCCATAGGACGTCCACTGCTGAACATAGTAGGCCTCCCCCAATGCTTTCCATGTTTTCCGGTTGGTAGCGGCCTACGTTCAGCGCCTTCCTGCTAGCTTTATTTAAGGGTAGCTATAGTTGGAAAAACTACCCTAATATCCCTACCAGTGGGGATATGTCAGCAGGGATTTGTGGAATAGGGGAAAATTCCCCTTTATGTCCTCCACCAAACAAAGTGATAATTACATTGCTCATATTTCATATATCCCAAATTCCCAACTGACTAAGGTAGTATGGCCTAGTATCATACTTGAATTTTTTTCAACTACTACTGGTTTGGTTTGGAATTTTGCTAGATTGTTCCTACTAATCCGCACTGGTTGGCATTACCTAGTTAAACATGAAATTGAAATTACATATTAAAGTATTAATTGGCTTATTTAGATGTTTTTTTTTCATTTATCGCTATTAATGTGTGTGGGAATCGAACCCAGAACTGCTGCTACTAACTTTCTAACAATGGACCATGGTGGGACCATTCTACGCCCGAGCATCAAAACTCCGTGGATCAAATGATAGACCAATTTTTAATTCCGTTTTTTCTTCCCAATTGCAGATGAGCTGATTCAGCGCTTAAAATCCAACCCCGACTTCTTTAAGGACGAGAGCAAGAAACGCGTCAACGAGAACCTTCGGCCAGGGAAGAAGACCACCGTCGAAGACTTATTTGGGATCCAAGGCAGCTTCAAGAAGCTCGATATAGACTGATCGTGCTTGTTAGATAACAGTGCCAGTTTTGATGTCTACCTACTTCATCATCATCAGCTAGTCCAGGATACGCGCCACAATATAGTCTTATCAGGTCATTTTATCAGACCATACATTTATCATCTAAAACTGTCTATAAGATTATCGGCCGTATTCATAAACATTACTATGAGGTGTCACAGTGCGCGTGCACGCACACGTTTGTTAGTCGTATACCTCGAAATCAAAAAATCCTTGTAGCTTTTCACCTATTCGCATTTCGCCGCGATATCCAAATTTCTGAATAGATTTTTATTCTTGTAGTATAATTTTTGATCGCTAATTACAATTGTCTAAAAAATTCTTAGTAGATTTACTTTCCTGCCTGTCTTCATTGTAAATAGGCTATTGCTAATACGTGCTACATCAAAATTAGCTACTGTTGTAAAAATCTGTTAAAAATATATGCTAGTAACAAAATATACTACCGATATTAGACGCTACAACAAAAAACGCTATCACGGTGAAATGCGAATTAGTGAAAAGCTACAAGGATTTTTTGATTTCGAGGTATACAACTAACAAACGCACGTACAGGGTGCTCTATTCAACGCTGTGCTTTCGATGTGCTGCTTCGTTTGTGAATACGGGCNAGCTAGATACGCGATGACCGTGGACGAGCCGTACTCACTTGAAGGTTGGATACGTTACATGCTACGTTACGTGCTACATGGCAGGTGAGTACCTTAGTGAGCCTTAGATACTAATGAAGGACTATTCCTACCTCAGACCTGGACCTGTTGCTGGTGTTCCACTGCTGCGAGCGCAGCGCGGAGGTGGCCAAGCAGGTGCTGGACCTGCACTACACGCTGCGCACACTCTTCACCGCCTTCTTCAAGGACCGCGTCATCGATCGGAAGGTCGACTTGTGTTTGAACACTATGTGAGTCTTTGTTATAATTGGGCAACTACTTATTATCACATTGCTTTCAGTTCGATCACCTGTATTTGATCACCCAGGTGATCCGAGCGACACTTTGGTGTCTTTTGATCACCCATAAATAAGAAGTTCACTTCGATCACCTAGGTGATCTTATCCATGGGTGATCAAAGGACACTAGGGAAGCGCTGGACGCAGGCCGCTACCAATCGATCAACATGGAAAGCATTGGGGGAGGCCTATGTTCAGCAGTGGACGTCCTATGGCTGAAATGATGATGATGATGATGATGAGTCCATTTTGGTCACCTAGGTAATCAAATCCAGGTGATCAAAGTGGAACAGACCTTTTAGTTTGGCATAAGACATGGCTAAGATTTACTAATATTCCCGTTAACCCCTTCAGCTAAACTAAGGTATAGCGATTTCCCTACAATAGTTTAGCAGACGACGGGGACACAACTCCCGACTGTCGAATCGACATGAAAATTGATGGTATATCATTAAATCCCTGTACCATCCTATGTTTTCGCAAAAAGTAACCTATCACTCACCCGTACATCTCCCCGCGTTCGTCCTGTTCGTACCAGAGCGTCGATGTGACGTCACGGAGGAGGTGCACGATTAGGAGGTATAGTGAGGATATAACCACAAAACTTTGATGAAAAGTACCTTAATGTATAGGTTAGTGTCCGTGTCTCTCACTCGGCATGGGGCACACTGAAAACCAGGGTCGTGGCTTCCCTCACCGGGGGCCACGGCATATGCTGAGTGGGGTCCCATTGCGATGGGCATCGCTATGCGACAGGGTGGCACTGCTTAGTTTACTTGCTCATTCATTGTATGTTTTATGTCACCTCTGTCTTATTTGCTTTTTTTTTTATTTTACCTCTTTTGTCTTTTGTGATGTGCATATGGCATGGCAATAAATGTTTCTTTCTTTCTTTCTAATGTAACATTATCCTCTTCCAGTCTCTACGCGCCAATCCCCACGCCCACCAAGGAGGGCCACCGCTGCGTCTACCCTGCCGTCCGATCACTATAACGCCGTTAAGTGCAAAAACCACTTTCGGAGAAAAACGAGTTTAAAGATCACGAATTAAAAAAAAATCGCTGTTTCAAAAGTAAAAGAGTAATTTGTAATTTAAATACATNATCATAATCATCTGTTACGTTAATTTCGGGCGAGCGAAGTCGTGGGCAAAAGCTGGTTTAATACAATATAATTTTCATTTCAAATCAAACTGACTGAAAATGACAATTTGACTAGTTTTTGACCAATTTGACCGTAAATGACAGTCAAATTCAATCAGTTTTGTCATTTTTAACACTTGGCCACCGACGTCCATTCGGCACATTCGCGACACCCCCGACTTTTGCATACCGAGCGCATACCGAGATTTGAATTTCGAAAGAAAGCTCTTGTTTCGTCTGTTTATATGAAGTTACAATACTGTATGATATTATTACCGTGTCTTCGGCATAGTAAGCTGTCTGTTCAACTGAGCCGTACTAGACGCCTCACAGACTGATCGATGAGTGCTCATAGTCTGACACATGAGTAGGAGAAGAAGTCTCTCGAAAATCGGAATAGACGCTTACCATCAGAGTGAGGTAGAGAAGAAGAAGCTTCTAGTGCTGGCTTCTAGAAATATCGTGCTTACTACTTGTCCTTAGCACGCGCGAGAGCCTCGGAGTCGGTGGGGTGGTCGGGCAGCGGGTGTTGGAGTATCCAGTGATAGAAGGAAGGTTTCTAGACAGATGCTTGGCAACAGCTTACCATCAGGGTGCGGATGCTTGTAGTGCTGCTGATGCTAATAGAGGTGTGGTCACTTTGGGTGTTACACACAGATGCCTCATAGATCGATGAGACCTCATAGTAGGAGAAGGAGATTCTAGAAAATCGGAATAGACGCTTACCATCATGGTGAGCTAGAAAAGAAGAAAAAGCTTCTAGTGCTGTTTTCTAGAAATATTATGCTTACCATCAGGGTGAGGATGCTCGTAGTGCTGTTGTGCGATCTGCGCATACAGCTGGTAGTGCTTGTCCTTAGCGCGCGCGACGGCCTCGGAGTCGGTCGGGTGGTCGGACAGCGGGAATTGGTCGCAGAGCATCCAATGACTGAAGGAAGGTTCTAGAAGTAGACGCTTGGTAACAGCTTACCGTCAGGATGCGGAAGCCGGTCATCTTCGGCATAGTAAACCTCTGTTCAACTGAGCCTCATAGACTCATTGATGAGAGCTCATAGTCCGACAATAGAGAAGAACAAGAAGCTTAGTGCTAGAAATATCACTCTTACCATCAGGGTGAGGATGCTCGTAGTGCTGTTGTGCGATCTGCGCATACAGCTGGTAGTGCTTGTCCTTGGCGCGCGCGACGGCCTCGGAATCCGTAGGGTGGTCGGGCAGCGGGTCGCTCAGGAGCGGGTGGAAGCCGTCCTTGTCGGCCACGTAGTCCACTGTGCGGAGCTTCTGGCGAGGGTCTACGTACGAGAATGTGCCTGGAAGAAGAAGGATCATTGGTTAATAAATGGAATTAGTCTTAGCTGGTTCAAGGCTTCATGATAACTATAGAGTAGTTCCACTTCAGTACGGATTCATGGATTGTTTAAGCCAACTTTACTTCACTCAAAAGCCTGTTACTAAATATTTTCTGTTATTTGCTAAGACCAACCTTCTAATGCCCGTGCGAAAGCACATTCAGCAGGGCCAGCTAAGCTTGAGTTGATGATACAAGTAACTTGGTGATATCATGAAGACTGAATTACTTTCTTCACTAACAAATACGCTCACGCCTTGGGCGTGGCAGGTCATCAAGGGAAGGGTAGCTGACCCCATTCCTTATCTTTCGTTCTTAAGTATAGCGAGCGATCATTAGTGTCGCCTCATGGCTCATGGCTCTTGCTGACTTTAGTCATAATAAACCATGTTCACTTTATTCCAGGGTTCAAGTATGTATAAGTAGGGCAGATATGTACCATCCTAGACTGCATCCCACTTAACATCAGGTGCGATTGTGGTCAAATAACTGCCTTGTTATGCATANTGTGAATACGGGCGTATATTTTGGCGCGCATCCTAGGCTGGTAGGGCATTTAGTTCTTACTACATGACCTCTAATTTGCCAGAAGCAAATGCAGAATTTGACCTACACCGCCCCGCTGGCTGGACGGGTATGATGGCCTGGTGTTCGCTTAATTTCTATGTCCTAGACCTAGAGTTTCTATGTCCTAGTTAGAGTACCTACCCTAAAGTAGGTAGGTATTTGTTACAGCTGCAGAGAATAAAAAAACTGTGCTTTTTAATAATGTTACGCTTAAGGCACATAATTATTAGGATATTTTTGTAAGTCAGACGATAACAGCGGTTTTCATAACAGAAATCTATCAAGAATATAATAATATAATGTGTTACAGTTTTATGCAATAAATCGATAGTTTAATTAAAAAATATTCCTAAATTTTAAGAAAAATATGACTAAATACATAGACCAAATCTTGCTAAATGAGTATGTGTCTGCGAAATATTTATCAATATTTCCTTAAATAAATGGTGTGCTCCAATTAGATTAAGTACCTGAGTATTAATTTGGGTATGGTTTTGTTTTATTAAACTGTGTTATGTTATTTTACTACAGAGGTTGGTTTTATAGTTAGTTTAATTTATACATTTTAAGTAATGACATTGATTTTGAGATTTTTGGTGATATTAAATGTAAATAAAATAAATATAATAATATCAAATTTTAAAATTATTTATTTTATCCTATCCATTCCCCGATTTTTATTTAGGGAAAATACCTACACAAGAAAAAATCAAACGATACTTTTCTATGCCTTTCAGAGTAAAGTATCACAGAGTTTTTTTAATGTTTTAATTTAAATAATTCATATGTCTTTTTGGCTATGCATTAACTTAAATGATGTTTGATGATATGGAATTTCTGACTTCTCCATACTATTTATTGTGCATCTACTGTTGGTGACGGCAGAGTAGAAAGCCGTGTTGGTGACGGCAGAGTAGAATACATTTGTCACCAACCCCAACTCTTCCCGCGGGTGTCGTAAGAGGCGACTTAGGGACTACACATCAAACAGAGAATGGGCAGCAGCGCTCTCTGAAAAACATCAATCTTTTAAACTGCGATCTCCAACCCGCCTGCCAAGCGTGGAGATTATGGCAAAACCCTCCACTATAGTGGAGGAGGCTCATAGTCCAGCAGTGGACTATAAAGGGCTGTTGATGATGAGAACTACCCATATGTTAATTTAAGCTAGTGTGGGCTGTGTATACCATTTACTTAACACCCTGTACACAAATAAATAAATAATAATATCTTTATTCTCACCATAATCTTACAAATAAGGTACATAAGACTGATCAAAAGGAACATCGTTATGTTGGTGATTATGTGTGTGAGTGTGTTTGTGTGTGTGGGTGCTAGTATGTAAGCGGTCTAGCAAGCGATGTCACTGCTCAAAGTTATTTTTTCCGGATTATTAGCAGTTGTTCCGTTGCTGTATGACCAAGCCCCAGCAGGGCTGTGGTCATAAATGATTTCAACTGCTTGTGATTCATGTTAAAGATCAGGGGTGGCCAACTTGATTAGATTATGTCTAATCAAGTTGGCCACCCCTGATCTTTAATCTACTGCTTACTAACGAAACTCTGGGCGATCTACCACTTACATACTTCTTGAAATCTTAAATGAAATATCATAGTTTAGTAGTTTTAGTACACAATCATGTAGTATTTTTTGCCTTGCCACGATCGACTGGACTAATATTCGCGATCGACCGGTTGGCCACCTCTGCTGTAGATAGACTACTGCTATGATGATACAGTGCAAGTAGTAATAAGATTTTCATAAATATAAATAGTCTCAATCAGCAGCACTTTGTTAAATGAACCAGCCATCGCTCGTCTCAGCCATATTGCAGGGAATATAGCGCTCCGCCTTACACGACCTCACCCTGGAGCTTTTACAGTGAAAATGACACAAATACCAGGTAACAGAAATACTGAAAATTGAATACTTACATACGTTCGTATAGTAACCTACATAAAACCAGTAAAGCCAACGACGCGTGTAATTGCTTATACATATTGAAAAAACGTTTAAAATCATATTATAAAGCTGTCAACTAATTTTCAGCTCATTATGTTGAAATGGTCACTCGGTCGACAATTTCAGATAAATATGTTAGAAAAAATTGCGTAAAATTGTTTCCATTAACTAATAACATGTGCGTATAAAAATAAAGGAAACTGTTAGTTTGTTTGTGAGGTCACTACAAAATAAAGTTATTTATACGGAATGACCCTAAGCTTTCAACTATACAGGCATCTAGATTAGGTATTTCCTTGTATATTCCCAAGATTTACATCTCTAAAATTGAGAATCTTGAAATGATTGCTTTATGGGAGGAATTCAGGTGAAGACACCTAGTTGTCCTACAGTTGGGCCAAAGTCTCTTTAGACTCCTCCATTTTCTACAGTCTTAGGGCAAAATTGCCTTTGCTAAATACGCATTCTCGTCATCTCGCCATTGTTACGTGGAAGAAACCTTGATGAAGTGGTTCGAGCTTCGTGTGATGATTTTGATCCTAATATTCAGCTAAAGTGTAAAAGGCTCTTGCAAGGCTTTACAAGTGAAACCATGTGCCTAAACTAGTTCTGAACAATCATTACAATGGTAAGCGGAAGAGCAATTGCGATGATTCGCCAGTTTTCCACCTTGCGTGTATAAAAAGGGGGGTGTATGTTTGATGGGCATCAGTTGCATCCAAAATGAAGTTCCTTGGGCTTCTTCTGGCTATCATGGCGTTGGCGTTTGCCGTCGTGGTGAGTTCTATTTGGATATTTTTATATGGTCAAATTGGTCATTTAAATCAACCTTTTTTATGAGTATTATATTTTCAGACAGATAAAATGTAGATAATTTAAAAAAAAAATGGTTTGACCAATTCGGGATCAATCCCATTCCGTCCTCTCTTTGTCAGATAACGTCTCTAGCTTTAAGCTTCTGAACCTCAAACCTATTCTACTGCACATCCAATAGCTAGCTGAATCTGTTTGACCATAGCGTTGTTGTCAGTTTAAAAGGACGTGTCATCCCACATTTAAAAAAAAATATACAGTTTTTTGTCTCCTGAAAACCTACTGGTATTAACATACATCCTTTTGAACTGACAGCGACGATAGGTCACGCACAAGGCCAGTGACATGGCCTCATGACCTGTGACCAAACATATACCAGCTTCTTGCTCTTCTAGAAAATCTAGACTTATCAGCTATTTTGACTAGGGTTCATCATCATCATTTCAGCTGTATACAATAGGACTCCACTGCTGAACATAGACTTCCCCCAATGATTTCCATGTTGACCAGCTGGAGGCAGGACCAGCGCCTTTCTCCTATCTTTAGTCCTCGGTTCTTGTGGGTGGATGTCTTACGATGCGCTTGCCGGTACATGGTCTCCATTCCAGAACCTTACTGCCATATTGGCATCAAGCGGTTCTGGGGTGCACTGAAAAAAATGTTTGGTTAATGCTTACACAACAAAAGTGACCACCGAACTAAGTGTTAACTATAACCAAACTAAGTCTAGCTCACTACAGAATTATTTGTTTAATTTACACAACATTTTGTTCCTCATAACCAAAGTGTTCGGTGGTCACTTTTGTTGTGTAAGCAGTAACCAAACATTTTTTTCAGTGTGGAGGCGTTTCTGAGTAGGTACTGTGCCCTGCCCATTGCCTCTTCAGCTTACTAATCCGTCGTTACTAGGGTAACTCAATCCATGTATGTTCACAGAGCGGCATGAGCGTGGGCGGCGCGGAGGGCCACGGCAAGGCGGCCTGCGGCGGCGGCGGCTTCCCACCCGGCCCCCCTCCGGCCAGTAAGTACACACACACCTCCAAACTAAATCTATCCGTTCACTGGGTCTCTGCCACGAAATACCGATCGACCAACAGATCAAGCGCCACAAGTGGAACTGGATTGGCCACACTCTCCGAAGGGACCTCGATCACATCCCTAAGCAGGCTCTGGATTGAAATCCTAAAGGAAAACGCAAACGTGGTCGCCCCAGGCAAACTTGGCGGCGCACTGTAGCGGACGAGGCGAAGAAGATCGGCAAGACCTGGAGCGAGATCGAGCGAGAAGCTCAAGACCGAACGAGATGGAGGACTGTTGTGGACGCCCTCTGCCCCATCTAGGGGACATAGGACCATAAGTCAAGTCACTGGGTCTCAACGAACATCACTTTCAATCAATCAGTCGGCCGTTTGGTGTAGTGGTTCAGAACGGACTACTATGCCGTGAGGTCCCGGGTTCAATTCCCGGTCGGGCAGAAATTGAAATGATGAATTTTAATTTCTGTGACGGGACTGGGTGTTACATGTATAATATGTATGTATTTAAAAAAAATGTATTTAAGTATGTTCATGTCAGTTGTCCAATGCATTTTAAAGTGTTTCCATAGTTCAAAGGAATACTTACTGAAACACTATAATGCACACATGCTTGAGTTACTTACCTAATGAAGCTGCTACAAAAATAGTACCTATTTCAAACCATTTTTTTTTTCAGATGCTACCGGCTAACCTGGGACACTTCAAGTTGAACCGACGACCTATTGCACTAATTATGGCTTTTGATCACTATTAAACTTTCACTAGGTAACTACTTCATTACAGTTTTTCATTTCCACTACCTTTTCCCATCCAGAACTTTAGTCCTTAGCCGTCACTTTTAGCAACATAAAAAAATTTTTGTTTTCAATTAACGTGCAGAGAGTAGTAAAATCTTTTAGAATCATATTTATTAAGTACCAAACGCGTACAACGAATTTTCGCAAACCAAATACGCAATGCGAATTCTACCAACTTACCCTAGCAATGTCCATCATTGTTTCTTTCACCAACAAACTAATCAATGTCATGAATTACAAATAAATACTTAAATCTAAAGTAGATAAAAACACTACATATAAATATGACTACAGAATTATTTATTCACTTTTCGACACGAATTTTATACATAAAACGTACAAAAAGTATAAAAATGATTTGTTAGACTAGCTACTTCAATATTTGATGGCAATTTTAGAGTATTTCGATACGTTCTTATCACATTACATTACACATATTACATCACAATAAGGCACTTTTCAGTAATGGTGGGTGACAAGAATAACTACGGGAAGAATTATAATCTACACGTGACAAATACATATAATAGATCAAATACACCCTGTATATTATAATTAAATAAAGGTTTGTGTCCTTATCGATACCAATTTAGCTCACAATTCATAACATTCGGTAAACAATACATACAAATAATATTTAATACTTATACAGAATATTATGTGTAGGTAACTGAAAATACTTAAATATTATAATCTACATACTTATCAATACGCATGATATTATGCGAGGTTAAGGCGCATTTTATTAATTCTTTGATGAATGTATCATTCAGAAAATATCAATTTTCCATCGTAAGAAAACGTAATGTAACAATAGACAGAATTAAATATTCGAATGATTCGAATGTACCTATAAAGTTAGTACTTAGGTATTTTTCTAGACCTATAGTATAGTATTCTAGAACTTGTAGAGTGACTGATTAGTAAAAATCACAATTAATTATCATCAATTCCATCGAAAAGCTCTTTGGAGTGTCATTAAAGATCCTTATCCTTACGATTAAGTTGCGAAATCATTAAATCAAATATCTCTTGATTTCTCGAATCATAACTTTGTGAACGATACTTATGTCATTTGTCAGTTGAAGTGATATAATTAATTATAGGTCGCGCAACAAATGTTGAGTCGAAAACATACTCAAACTGATGTAATATTTGAATACAGGACCAACAAATCAGTCAGAATACGCAATACATCAGTGCAGACCGCGTATACAGATACAATTCTTTGTTTTTGTTATCGCCTCAACTCTTGCTGCGCGACCTATAAATTCAGTTTAATTTCATATTGTCATAAACTACCTATCATTATCATAAGAAGTTTTATGAACAAAAAAGTTCGATCTAAAAAGAGTAACGGTTTGATTTTAAAAAGTATAGATGCTTCCACGAAGACCGCCTCACCAATTTTTGCGGGGAGTTTGATCCGAGCAATCCGAGCGTCATTATTGTAGTGTGCGTATGCACTCATGGATAATTTAACGTGTACCGCTAACACTTAAACATTAGCGGAAGAATTGTGGGGCGCGTCTTTGTGGATGAAACGATCTAAAGCCCGGTCCGTGAGCACGTAGAATTTTGTCCAATGACCCCAAGCTACCCATCCTTATCGCTCGCGCGTAATTATATTGCTGTCGCGACTGTGCGACTGGCACCGCAGTGAGTGTGCGAGCGTGATAGCAACATAATTACGCGCGAGCAATAAGGATGGGTAGCTTAGGGTCATTGGACAAAATTCTACGTGTTTACGGACCAGACTATATATTATGTAAGTACTTAAAACAGATTTACCAACAAGTCCAGAGTCTTCGAGAAACCAAAAGCTGCTTCATCAGAGCTGTCGTTCTCAATCGTGCTGCTGCAACTCCTGGTACAGCTGCTTCTCCTCGTCCTCGCGCTGCAGTGCTTCGCGCTCGGCCGCTATGCGAGCGTGCTGCTCGGCGATCACGCGGAACAGCTGCGCGTGCTTCGCTGTCGCTTCCGCTACTGCTACGGACTGGCGGGGCACTGACGCTCCTGGAAAATTTAAATGGAAAATGTTTATTCGATTTTGATTAATGTTTGGTACATAAAAATACTATTACTGGGGAGAGATATAGTACGAATCAGGTACGAAAAAATGGGTTTATCTTTGGAGATATTGTCTTTATTCGACTCATCGATGAGAGCTCATAGTCCGACTTCAGAGAAGGGAATGAAGCTTCTAGTGCTGGTTTCTAGAAATAGCGACCAAATCATCACATTTTGCTGTATAGCCAGGATCTACAGCTTGGCCACTAATGAAACCTATGAAGTTGCTACGTGGACACCCTGCCAGTAAATAGCATTTACTGGCAGGGTGAGGATGCTGGTGGTGCTGTCATCTTCGGCATAGTAAACTGTCTGTTCACTGAGCCGTACCAGATGCCTCACATGTTCATCGATGAGAGCTCATAGGATGACACTAGAGAAGGAATAGAAGCTTAGTGCTGACTTCTATAAATATCACGCTTGCCATGAGGGTGCGGATGTAGAGCATCCCGGAGTGAGACGCTAGGTTGATCCAGTGATAGAAGGAAAGTTTAGGTTTAGAAGATCTTACCATCAGGGTGAGGGTGTTCGTAGTGCTGTTGTGCGATCTGCGCATACAGCTGGTAGTGCTTGTCCTTAGCGCGCGCGACGGCCTCGGAGTCGGTCGGGAGGTCGGGCAGCGGATTGCAGAGTATCCAGTGATAGAAGGAAGGTTCTAGTAATACCTATGCTTGATAAGAGCTTACCATCAGAGCGTGGGTGCTCGTTTGGGCGTACAGCTAAGTCGTGGCAGCTCATCTTCGGCATAGTAAGCCGTCTGTTCAACTGAGCCGTACTAGACGCCTCACAGACTGATCGATGAGTGCTCATAGTCTGAGACAAGAGTAGGAGAAGAAGTCTCTCGAAAATCGGAATAGACGCTTCCCATCAGAGTGAGGTAGAGAAGAAGAAGCTTCTAGTGCTGGCTTCTAGAAATATCGCGCTTACTGCTTGTCCTTGACAGCCTCGGAGTCGGTGTGGTGGTCGGGCAGCGGGTCGCAGAGTATCCAGTGATAGAAGGAAGGTTCTAAATATGTTTGGCAACAGCTTACCATCAGGATGCGGATACTTGTAGTGCTGCTGCGGTAATAGAGGTGTGGCTACAGGTAGTAGGTCACTTTGGGTGTTACACACAGATGCCATAGATCGATGAGAGCTCATAGTAGGAAAAGGAGATTCTAGAAAATCGGAATAGACGCTTACCATCATGGTGAGTTAGAAAAGAAGAAAAAGCTTCTAGTGCTGGTTTCTAGAAATATTATGCTTACCTACCATCAGGATGAGGGTGTTCATAGTGCTGTTGTGCGATCTGCGCATACAGCTGGTAGTGCTTGTCCTAAAGGCGCGGTCGGGTCAGTCGGCTGGTCGGGCAGCGGGTCGCAGAGCAGAACTTTAGGGCTGATCCAGTGGTAGAAAGAAGGTTCTAGACGTAGACGCTTGGCAACAACTTACCGTCAGAATGCGAATGCTCGTAGTGTTGCTGCGCGATCTGGACTTACCACCTTGTCACCTTGAGCATGGTAAGGCGTCCATTCAACTGAGCGATTCCAGACTCCTTATAGACTCATCGTTGAGAGCTCATAATCCGACACAAGAGTTGCAGAAGAAGCTTCTAATGCTGGATTCTCGAAAATCGAAATAAACGGTTACCATCAAGGTGGGCTAGAGAAGATTGAGAAGAAGAAGAAGCTTCTAGTGGTGAAGGTTCTAGAAAAAGACACTTGGCAAGAGCTCACCGTCTGGGTGAGGATGCTCGTAGTGCTGTTGTGCGATCTGCGCATACAACTGATAGTGCTTGTCCTTGGCGCGCGCGACGGCCTCGGAGTCGGTCGGGTGGTAGGACAGCGGGAATTGGTCGCAGAGCATCCAATGACTGAAGGAAGGTTCTAGAAGTAGACGCTTGGTAACAGCTTACCGTCAGGGTGCGGAAGCCGGTCATCTTCGGCATAGTAAACCTCTGTTCAACTGAGCCTCATAGACTCATTGATGAGAGCTCATAGTCCGACACTAGAGAAGAACAAGAAGCTTAGTGCTAGAAATATCACTCTTACCATCAGGGTGAGGATGCTCGTAGTGTTGTTGTGCGATCTGCGCATACAGCTGGTAGTGCTTGTCCTTCGCACGCGCGACGGCCTCGGAATCCGTAGGGTGGTCGGGCAGCGGGTCGCTCAGGAGCGGGTGGAAGCCGTCCTTGTCGGCCACGTAGTCCACCGTGCGGAGCTTCTGCCGAGGGTCCACGTACGAGAATGTGCCTGAAAGGAATAATCATTAGTTATTAAATGGAATGAGTCTTAGCTCAAGGCCTCATGATAACTATGGGACTATGGAGTAGTTCCACTGCAGTACGGATTCATGGATTGTATAAGACAACTTTACTACTAAATATTTTCTGTCCTCAGGTAAGACCAACCTTCTAAAGCCCGCGCGAAAGCACATTTAGCAGGGCCAGCTAAGCTTGAGGTGAGGATACAAGTAACTTGGTGATATCATGAAGACTGAATTACTTTCTTCACTAACAAATACGCTCACGCCATGGGCGTCGCAGGTCATCAAGGGTAGCTGACCCCATACCTTATCTTTCGTTCTTAAGTATCGCGAGCGATCATTAGTGTCGCCTCATGGCTCATGGCTCTTGCTGACGTTAGTCATAATAAACCATGTTCACTTTATTCCAGGGTTCAAGTATGTATAAGTAGGGCAGATATGTACCATCCTAGACTGCATCCCACTCAACATCAGGTGCGATTGTGGTCAAATAACTGCCTTGTTATGCATATAAAAAAAAGTCCCAGTAACAAATGCATCGTCCTCATACCTCTGACAGTCCCGCTGCCATCGCTGACCTCGCTGTGCTGTCTGTCAGCGTGTCCAGGGTAGCGGCCAGCTGTGTACGAGAACACGTAGGGCTTCGGCGGCGGCGGCTCTGTGGTGGTGGTGTCCACGAGGTGGGACACGTCGCAGCCGGCCAGCGCTGCCGATGCCAGGACCAGAAGCGTGGGGTATAGCATCTGGAAATGTTTAGATTATTTAGTTAGATTGGTTCAGTCAGTAGGAGGTCTTCTGGTGGAGATCTCACAGTTAGAACATTAGCTGGAGTCCTTGATTATTTACCCATTGGTCTCATAAAAAATAATCTGCCCTTGGACGATATCATCCAAGCTTCTGCCTAAGGATAGCTAGCTACTAAAGTTAAGGAAGCATTCTTTAAATGTCAGGCAAGTACACTCATATCGTCTTTTGATTTTTGATAAAGAAAAGATACTGTTTCAATTTTTATGTTGTAAAACAGGACTATTATAGTGAAGTGTGAAATGAGAAGTAAAGATCTTGTGTAAATTATATTGGTACAGACATATTAGTATCCAGTTTTAAAAGAGATTGTCTTAAAAACAAAGGTTAAAACGAATTCTTATGCTCAAAGGAGCATGACGAGTTACGATTTTAGTGTAGGTACATATTATTTGCAAGGTATTTTATTTAGCAGTACCATTAACAGGAAAATAACACTTAGATCAAAATTCTAGGTATGTTGCCATTTCCTGATTTTGAAGGCCGTTCTCCTATCACGATTGATATTTGTTGATTTGTGTTTACAAAATATTAATTAAATTCCGGTAATAAACAAAATGCAACTGAGATGCTTGCGCAATCTCTTCCCAGTACGTACCTAACCTACTGGTGAAATTAATAGTAGGTACCTAAGTTACATGTTGGTTGTGTATCCTGTGAAGGCCTATAAAGCCTACAAAAAAAGAAATGAAACTTGAATTTTATAATTTTATCAATCATAAGTAAAATAAAAACTTTGTTTATAAATAAAGATGACGTTTCAAATCCTGGTCCGATAGTTAAAATTCTTTCACCCATATAAAGCCACATTTTTGGTAAATGTCATCTAATACGAGTATTACTATTATGTATTTTGTGTCTATAGGCAGTACGCAGACCGGCTAAGCTGGTTTCTAATAAAGGACAAAATTAGAAAAATGAGGCAATCTCACAATGATTATAATATAAATTCTCATATGAAATCGCAGAAATCAGAGATCCAATACAATTTGAGCTCATCTTTGAATTTGGAAAACTTATGCTTTAAACTATTATGGAAATCATTTGGGGTGGCCTATGTTCAGCAGTGGACGTCCTATAGCTGAAATGATGATGATGATGATGCTTTAAATAACTGGCGAGATATGGCAAAGATAAACTGAAGTGGAGAATGCGCTGCGCCATCTTATTTTTTTTTTACAACATACCAATAAAGATTTCGATTATATGTTTCAAATGTCTCCATATGCCTCCGCCTGATGCGACCGGCCTAGGAACGAGTCGCGTGACCTTTGAGGTTCGTTGCGTCATCGTAAGTCACGATGGGACTGCGGCCGATAGGTGATCTTATTAGATGTTTAGTAATAACAATTCGATGCCTGACCCGGAAGTTCAGGGTTCGATTGTGAGATGACATAGGTAGTACAGAATGTATGTCGTGTCGGCTCCTAGTTAGGTACCTACTAAGGATATTGCAGGCTCAATAATTGAAATATTCAAACATTTGAAAAGAAAGACGGTTTTCGTAGTAATCTTTCGTAATCGTAGTTTTCGTAGTAGAAACAATTCATGAAAAGTATATTTTTCCCATACGAATGAACGTTTTCTCTACCTACGTCAACATTTGCTCTACTACGTCGTTAATGTATTATGTAATTTATAGATACCAACAGTTTTTTTTNTAGGTACCTACATATTATTTGCAATGTGAATCAGGTAGGTATTTTATTTAGCCAGTAGGTACCAATAACAGGAAAATAACACTTAGATCAAAATTCTAGGTACTCGTATGTTTCCATTTCCTGATTTTGAAGGCCGTTCTCCTATCACGATTAATATTTTGTTGATTTGTTTACAAAATATTAATTAAATTCCGGTAATAAACAAAATGCAACTTCTTAGTTGCTTGCACAACTTCCTCACAGTAAAGTTATAGTTTTGTCGTTAACCCTGTGAAGGCCTATAAAGCCTACACAAAATAATTATATAAACTTGAACTTTATAATTCTGTTAATAAAGATGACAAGTTTCAAATCCCGGTCCGATGATTAAAATTCTTTCATCATCCCGTATAAAGCTACATTTTGGTTAAATGTCATCTAATATTACTATTGTGTATTTTGTTTCCTTAGGCAGTACATGTNCACACTAGGGAGGGGGGGTCTCAGAAATGTGACCACCTGTGACAAGGACGGAGGGGGGCTAAAAATCATGAAATTCGTGTGACGTACTTTATGGATGGCCCCTTACCTAACACCTTGTAAATAGGCTACTGCTAGGATAACACTGTGCAAGTAGTTTAAGATAATAAGATTTTCATAAATAAAAACAGTCTCCGTCAGCAGCACTTTGATAAATAATGACTTCTATCAACAATAGGTATCAACTACCTAGATATCAAAAACTACGTTCCGTACGAAATAACGGCGCACTTGAGAAGTGAGTTCCTCCATTCAACCATATTGTAGGAAATATGCGCTCCGCCTTACATGACCTCACCCTGGAGAATTTAAAGTGAGAATGACAAATACAAGGACACATACGATTAAAATACTGAAAATTGAATAAGCACATACCTATTTACTTTAGTATAGTAACCTACATAAAACCAGTAAAGCCAACGACGCGTGTGATTGCTTATGCATATTGAAAAAACGTTTAAAATCATATTATAAAGCTGTCAACTAATTTTCAGCTCATTATGTTGAAATGGTCACTCGGTCGACAATTTCAGATAAATATGTTAGAAAAAATTGCGTAAAATTGTTTCCATTAACTAATAACATGTGCGTATAATAATAAAGGAAACTGTTAGTTTGTTTGTGAGTTCTATAGATGTTCACAACACAATAAAGTAAATGTCTTTAAGAAGCTTTAAACGCCCAAGTTATAATTTCGATAATTTATATCTCTGAAATAGAGTATAGATCTTGATTTAATTGCTTCATTTGAGGGATTCAGGTGAAGACACCTTCTATGTCCCATAGCCATTGTCTATTATAGTATATTAAGACAGAATTGCCTTTGCTACTCCTTTGTCATCTTCCAAAATTACGCCACAGCCTACTTCTTCCACCTTGATGGAATTATTTGAATTTCAGGTGTCCATAATCAATGTGTGTGTGATTATTTTGATGCATTCAGCAAAAGTGTATAAAAGGCCCTTGCAAGGCTTTACAAGTGAAACCATGTGTCTAAACTAGTCCTGAAAAATAATTACAATAGTAAGCGGAAGAGCAATTGCGATGATTCGCCAGTTTTCCACCTCGCGGGTATAAAAAGAGGGGTGTATGTTTGATGGGCATCAGTGGCATCCAAAATGAAGTTCATTGGGCTTGTTCTGGCTATCATGGCGTTGGTGTTTGCCGTCGTGGTGAGTTCTATTTGGATATTTTTATATAGTCATTTAAATCAACCTTTTTTTAAATAAAAGTATTATATTTTCTGACAAATAAAATGTAGATAACCTTAAAAAAATTGATTTGACCAATTCGGGATCAATCCCATCCCATCCTCTCTTTGTCAGATAGCGTCTCTAGCTTTAAGCTTCTAAACCACAAACCTATTCTACTGCACATCCAATAGTTAGCTGAATCTGTTTGACCATAGGTCACGAGGCCAGTTATATGGCCTCATGACCTGTGGCCAAACATATACCAGCTTCTCGCTCTTCCAACACTGCATTTTCCCTCATCAGGACAGGCAAATCCAGACTTATCAGCTATTTTGACTAGGATTCATCATAATCATTTCAACTATAGGACGTCCACTGCTGAACATAGATTTCCCAAAATGATTTCCATGTTGACCGGCTGGAGGCAGGACCAGCGCTTTTCTCCTAGCTTTAGTTCTCGGTCTTTGTAGGTGGATGTCTTACGATGCGTTTGCCGGTATATGATCTCCACTCCAGAACCTTGCTGCCCCNCATGCACATAGGCAGTACCACAATACGCAGACCGGCTAAGCTGGTTTCTAATAAAAAGGACAAAATTAGAAAAATGAGGCAATCTCATAATCATTAAAATTTAGAGTCGCATACGAAATCGCACAAATCAGATTCGTACACATTTTGAGCTCATCTTTGAATTTGGAAAACTTATGCTTTAAATAAACTGACTGAGGTGGCGCAAAACAGACTGGAGTGGAGATTCTATTATTATGGGCATGGTGTAGGTACACTATGCGGGAAATTGATTGAACAGAAGGGCGAGTGTGCACACCGAAATATGGGCGACACACGGCGAAAGTAATTGAAGTGCGTGTTTACACTATATCTCGATCTGACATCCAAGATGGCTCAAATTTAGAGTGCAAGTGCGATTTTGTTCCTCATTCGATAAAGCACATGATTTCGTGCCCTGCGTGCCTAAACAACTGCACGCAGGAAGATTGAATTACAACGCCACTCTTGTAGCGGAGTTTGGGCTGACACTAAGTATTATAGGTTTGTTGTCGACACGACAAGAAGAATATCCGGCATAGTCAAACCGCGCCTTAAGACTCACTTTCGGTCGCTGCGTCTCTAAGTTAGATTTTTAACTTCATAATAATAAAGATTTAAATTTTATGCTTCAAATGTCTCCATATGCCTCCGCCTGATGCGACCGGCCTAGGAACGAGTCGCGTGACCTTTGAGGTTCGTTGCGTCATCGTAAGTCACGATGGGACTGCGGCCGATAGGTGATCTTGTTAGATGTTTAGTAACAACAGTTCGATGCCTGACCCGGAAGTTCAGGGTTCGATTGTGAGATGACATAGGTAGTATACAATGTGTGTCATGTCGGCTCCTAGTTAGGTACCTACTAAGGATATTGCAGGCTCAATAATTTAAACATTCAAACATTTGAAAAGGAAAATGGTTTTCGTAGTACAGTTCGGTGTAATCGTCAGAAACAATTCATGAAAAGTATATTGTTCCCATACGAATGAACATTTTCTCTACCTATGTCAACATTTGCTCTACTACGTCGTAAATGTATTAATTTATAAAAAACAACAGCAAACATATTATTACGTATGAAGCATCTTCTTTTAATGTTGCGCACGTATGAATCGTTAATTACTACAGGCGTTAATCAACAGCGTAAGCTTCATCGGCATCTGCGTAAATACCGGCACAGATAATATAATATACCGGTATGCAGATAATAATTCTCCGTTCTAAGCCGGTTGCAAACCGGTAGCGATGTATGTGGATGTATTGAATCATCGCACGAATGCGTGCTGTAATCGCTTGCTCTTTCAGATAATCCGTTTTAAATGATGACGGAAATACGTTAGTTTAATACAAAATGGCGGAAATATAAATAAAAGTTTTTTGTATCAATGGACACCAAGACCTGTCTAACCAGCTGGGCTAGGATGTGATATGATAAGATTTTATCGATTATTTTAAACGACAAACAAATGGGCTTACCACGGAAAATCGATACAACGGCACGAGAAAAGCTTATCTCATAGGCCTGCTGGTTCATAGAAAGACAGGTGAGGTCATAAGTTCGTGTCATATGAGGCAGTAAAATTTAACTGAAAGTTTGAATTATCTTTGTTCAGAAAAAGATCCGCAAATATTCATTCTCTCTAGCCACCCTATATCATAATTTAAATTAGACCACTCGCCTTCGTTTTGCCTTGATTAGATACCAAACATTTTGCAATTATGTATTTTGAATGTGTCATAAATATAAACTAACGCGACCGCAGTATGTCAGCCCAAAGGAAATCGAAGGTTGGCGCGACAAGTCATGCGTGGTAAAATTATACATATTATAAGCGTTTACAAAAACCGCCAAGTTGCTGTAAAAAATTTAATATTAATACTAAAAGTCGTAAATAACTCGTCCTAACATATTTTCAGTAAATGAAGTAAAACAGCTCCAAAACCTGTGTCTAATGGCAGCACTCATGTATGTACAATTGGGTATTTGACACCATTCGCCAATAATTCTAAACCACAACTTTTTAAAAAAGACACTTGTTTCTGGTCTTAAAAACTTAATTAATTTTTAATTACCTGTAAATTACGATTTTTGGTTGCATTATAATTGAAAAAAGTAGTTTCATTGAGTTGATAACATTGTGACGTCACATGCTAGTATTGCCGTACAAAATCTATGGGAGAGTGTCGTTTTGACAGTTTTAAAAAGTACGTCAATTGATTGGTGGTGTCAAATACCCTATTTATTTTCACCTCGAATTTGAAAAACAAATGTTTGTCAAACCACCTTCTAACTAGGTACCTACTATGATTGACGATCATCTTTTCCTTAGTCCATCAATCATTTGTTGACAAGACTCACAAATGACATAAGTAATATTTGATTGATGTTCATACAGTGTGGAAAATACGTCCTTTGTTTGCAAAAACTGTCAACAATCATGATTAAGTAAAACTTCTTCACATAAAATCAATTAAATGTATAAATTATAATTTTATCGCATCATTTACACGCTAAGTTAATCTCTATTACAATCTTGCAACAACGCAACGCAACCGGCTGGGACAGTCACGAACTCATCTGCGATGTACCCCAGTGTAAATAGTAAGGTACAGTAGGTTTACTGTGAAGCATGGCACGTCAATATTTTGGTGCACGAAACGTGAACTTTACTTATTGTGCCATGGGAACTTATTATGTACCTTGTCAACGATAATTTTAATGCCCTTTGTATTTAATTGTCAGTACAATCGTTTTATAAAATAAAATATGAGCCGGACATTAGTCGTCCCTTTACAGGATTGATTAAAAAACTGGAACTAATAAAATATTAAAGTCTCTATATTGCGTATTAAGAACTAACAGTAGAAAAGCTCGTGAACAGCAGAGCTTTTTCCAAAGACTAATAGTATGATTAGTTTAGTTTATTCATATATATTCATAGTTTTAAAGTAATTATAAGTTTTTGTAAATGTATTATAAAATTAACTTTGTCCTAATCAATGAAATTATATAATTATTTTAACAATATCTCATTGAACATCACGTTTCTTCTTAGCAAATACAAGATGGATGTGTGCTACTATATTCAATATGCTTATGGCTATAATTATCAATAAACAAAATACCAAAAGAACTCGTCATGTTTATTTTAAACATTTTCTCAGAAGTATGCTGATAAACATGTACGTAATTAATTTGTTTTGTTTTGAATCGTAAAAAATCGACTGGATTTTTCCTTAAAAACTCATAAGATGTCTTTTTAAATACATCAAATTTACATATAATATATCTCTTCTTGTCATAATCATCAAGAATCTATAATGTATAGGAAAGTGGCAGTCATTGAGAGAAGAATGGATACTTAAAATTAACTAGCTAGTTTAAAATAATGGAATGTATTCTAGGATGCAGTTTCTTACATAAAACATAAACTTGTTTTTACATAATATACGATGTTATACCTCGTTCGTAATTGTTACTGTCATCATAAACTTTTTATTTTTATTCGATTATTTACATAGGTGACCCCACAGTCTGCGGTGATTTATGTAGGTGCATCACATCGACATCATTCTGTATTATGTTGTCAACAAAATTTAAAGAAATAATAATTGAAACTGTGAAGTGTGATATTAATACTTGTAAGATGAAATGACAATTCATTATCGCTTGTTCCAGCCAACGTGTAACACTGTGACTCGATTGGGAAAGAAATCCCATGAAGTTACGCTGTTTCAGGATTTGCTTGGTCCTCAAACCAAACTGCGATAGCATGTTTTCGTTATCCATTATCGTATAAAGTGATCTAAATACACATCCTGTTAAATTAAAAAGTATTAGCAGCTTGGCGCTTTTGGCGCTTCTCTACCATGCGACCTTGACCTGCCTATCCAAACACTGTCACTCGCGGGACTAGCTCATACTTTTGCTTCAATTTGCACATTGATCTTATTGATGTACTTACAACGTTGTTGTAATGTACGATTTGTAACATCCATTAGAACATACGAGTAGTTAAGTGGATAAATTGATTGAATAGCCATGGCATTTTCAGTTTAATTTGGTCTTTTTCTCACTCTGAGGTACTAAATTGTTTTTAAGGGAAAAAGAATCAAATTGCCAAGGCAGAGTCCACCCGAAATAATCTAAATATTCATGAAAAATTATCGAGTAAAAAATCCTAAAAGAGGTTATAGGGTTTTTTCAGGTCATTTGCGTGATTTGCGTCTGGCAAGAAAAGAAAGTGCGTTATTACGAAAATCAACAAATTTACACTATTTGGGCGGTCATTATGTAGTTCCTTTTCAAGACACACACGTCCCAAATATACTCTGCCTTGGGATAACATATCGACTGGTCTAGTTTTAGTACAATCAGTTTTTTTATATTGAGGTTATCGGTAGCCTTTTTTTGTATATTGAGGTTCAACTTGGCGCTGCACTACCGTGCGGCCTTGACCCGCGTCAGTGGAGCACTATCACTTGCTACTTGCACTTTTGCTACACTTACAACGTTGGTGCTCAAACCAATTCGGAACTGTTCTTGTGTGTACTAATAAATTGCGTTACTTTGCGAGTTTTTGACACCCTGATTTGTCGTAGATTGCATAAATGTTGGTTTTGTTGATTTGTTGTTTTGTTTTTATTATTTCTTATTTGATTTTTTATTTGATTTTTGTGTTTGTTTTTTATGGGTACTTTTTTGCCGCCCCCTTATTGCGTGTTCCCGCCGACGGACAGGTACTTTACGGAGTGCTTCTCCTTCGGCGGTAGGGCGCAGCAACGTCAAGGGACCCGCTGAAAATCGTTGTCGAGGCATGCCCATGGCATGCCCCGATTAATGCTGAGCGGGCCCCTATTTGACAGCAGGGCACAATGTTTATCTTCTTTAATTTATGTAAATGTGATGTCGCTCTGTTTCGTCAAATAAAACATTTTTTACTTTTACTTTACTTTTTTTAGCTCTATTATACTAGTAAGTGATAATTAGTTGTCGCATTTATATTTATTTCATAGAATGTACAATGTCCAATGGGAAAAAGGGTTAGGGAAAAGAAGAAGAAGAATATTTTAGAATTCATATTAAAATTATGAAACATTCTCGAATTTTTATTGTTCGTAATTTAGTTCTTATATCCTTGTTTGTGATCTTTTTAAATAAAATAAAATAAAAATTTCTACAAAAGTAAATGTTTCAATATTTGATTTGAATATAAGCAAATATAAATAAGATAATACAATTTTAAATGGAAGATGCTACAAGATTTATTAGATGTGCGTCATTATTTTGTTTATACCTATATTGAATATTATTGTTTATACCTATCTTCGTTTTCCTTATTGGAAAATGCATCCACTGATTAGCATTCCTAATAAAAACACCATTTAATAGTGTTTAACTTTACAACCCGCTGCCCACTCTAATCACAGTTCTAAATCTTTTGAAACGGACATGTTGACGGCCTAAACTGTTGTGTAGTAAAAGTAAAGCAATTATTACTTAAATACTAACTATGTAATAAGCGCGTGCGCATCTAAGTATTACAAACATTATGGCTACGGACAATATTTGGCTTTCACGACACGCATAGCAAATTATGTTTGTGTTGATTACACGTTTGAAGATATCATTTATATTAAATACACACATGCTGACTTGCCATTTTGGTTCAAAAGTTACTTCTCTTTTTTACAAATTAAATTAACAAAAAAACATTTAAATTATTTTTGTTTAGGTAAGTTTTGCCAGGTAGGCAGAGATTTTAAAGGTAGGATTTTCCGCGATACTGGTAAAACAAAAAAAAAGGTAAAATATATTATAACAATAAATTAGCATGTATCGAAATATTAAAACTGGTTTTAAAAAAAACCACATCCTGTACGTTACATATGCAGTCAATATATCAATGACAATGCATGATTAAGAACATGGTTTATGTGCGTCTCATAACAAGCGAAAAATATCAATGACTAATCTTCGATTAGGCGTGAACAATGTCAGGTGCTGCATCCTCATTGATTTGCATCCTACATAGATGGCAGGCTGGGAGGATGAGAGGTTGCCTCCTACATAGATGACATGAGAGGCAGAGGTCCCCATTGTTTGAAGCGCGTGGGGGACCTTTGTTTTAAGTTACCGGCTACTTATAAGGCTAATAAGTGACGAGGCTTTACTACTGTTTCCTAAATTGGTTTGTATGTATTTAAATTACACGACTACACGAAATCCATTTACGTTAGGATAGTTGCCTAAACGATTTTAGAAATGTACATTTCAATACAGTCTTAAAATGCAGTTAAATGTTTCGTAAACGTAACAATATAGGCTTGATTCCAGACAAAAATAATAGACTGTGTTATGGTTTATAATGCGACTTTCAATTCGACTTGCAATCAATTAGATATGCAGTATGATTTATGCTCTTTATTTTATGTTTTTTATGTCTTTTCTTCTACGAAAGATTAGCGAGGAAACTGAGCGGTACAAAGGTGCGTATTGAGATTTTTTCAACTCCCTAGCTATAGCACAATTCATTAAAATAGATCTCGATTCAGGTATAGAAATTCTGCACCGAACTTCCGACCTTCTCTTTTAGAATACCATAAATAGAAAATACACCGCATAAGGCTATCAAATTATCGTAAGTGTTTGTCGATTTTCTGTAGAAATAGCACCAAATTCATAAAGAGTTCGCTAGAGCGTGTCTCTGGATACATGCTGGTTAGCCCCACTCAGAATCTCCTTAAGGCCCAGAACAGACGGTGAAACGCAATCGAAACTTCAACTGCTAGTTACTTTTGAGTTGCATCTAAGTTTCTGCCATAGCGTCCGTTGAGAGACCACACATGACGCGAACTTTCAGTTTCAGTTTCATTCATCAGAATCATCAGAAAGTTGCAGTTTCGTTGCAGTTGCGTTTCACCGTCTGTTCTGGGCCTAACTCTACTAAAATTATAGTCTATGCCTCGGGCTACTATTACTCGAACCTTCGATACCGATTTATCGATCCAATTCCGGGATCGGCACAAAAACTCGTTGCAAAACGCATAGATGCTATCGTTAGCACACGCGTGGCGCAACGCGTGCACAGCGGCGATTCGCGCTTGTTATTAGATTGTTGCGATGGACTAACACTTCGCATTGTTGGCTTTGACATTCTGCTGTGATATGAAATAATATGAACAGGCAACCAAAATTGGGTGAAGTTCAGATTCATGATAAAAACTTGAAATGACTGTGCTTTTTCTTCAGGTTTTGATATCTATTATCTTGTGGTTTCAAAATCCTTTTTAGGGTTCCGTAGCCAAATGGCAAAAAACGGAACCCTTATAGATTCGTCATGTCTGTCATTTTTAGTTGTGTCCCAAAGCAGTGGACTAAATTATTATATTAGGGCGAAGATAAAATCAAAACTACTAGACCACTTGTTTGATCGGTTATTCGTAATCAACTCGAGTAGGTTATTTTAATATGTAAAGTGTACTTTGCACATGCTCGCATTGAAAGTACATGACGTGTTGAGCAACGTTAAAGAAAGGTTGCTATAAGGATGTGGACGACGCCGATGGTAAACGGAATGATAATCATGTGGTTGTAAGAAACAAATGCACTGATTTATTGAATATTCAAATGCGCAAACGTCTTTTAATCAATAGCTTGCATCTACCTAAGTTAAATTTAACGTTAACTAGTGCACACGCAGGACAACCGGCCATTGTGGAAATCATTGGGGGAGGCCTATGTTCAGCAGTGGACGTCCTATGGCTGAAATGATGATGATGATGATTGCACACAGCTTGGAGATTTATCTATATCCGAGTATATTTTTGGGAAACTTAAAGAGAATTTAGAATCTAAAAATATATTTTCTCTTCAAAGTCATAGTACAATAAATTTTACCTTCCCAGTAAAAATGCGTTCTATTAGGATTTATATGGTATTCATGGGTTTATTAAAGATATTTTGTATTCAAATGTTGTAATCCGTCTGACAAGATCCTGTGCCAAGTAGGCCAGTGTGTGAACCGAATCCTCATTGACTCTAATGCTTAGAAATTCACATAAAATAGTGAAAAATTTTAGTTCAGTGAGGATATTATAATAATATTTTATTCTTTAACTGTATAAAAATAAATAAAAGCCCTTCCCGGGGAGGAGTAAGGAGGCTAAGGAGCAAGATTTCTCGTTTTAATATCCAATTATTGCCACTTATTTGCTTAAGGTAGTTAGTCCATTGAGAAGAGCAATTACAGCTTGCTACATATTTAGATTATTATGTAATACTAGAAATAAACAGAACAGCACTGCGACTCTATATCCTACTAATCCTACTAATATTATAAATGCGAAAGTTTGTGTGGATGTCTGGATGTTTGTTACTTTTTCACGCAAAAACTACTGAACGGATTTTGATTAAACTTTACAGTATTATTGTTTATAACCCAGAATAACATATAGGCTATAATTTATGACGATCTATGACAAACTAAATTTCACGCGGGTGAAGCCGCGGGCAAAAGCTAGTACGAGAATAATATCCACGTGTAGGTAACGAAAGGTAGTTGCGTGCTTCGATTGTTGTCATATATCAGATTCTGTCCTTGTAAAAGTTCTCGAACACGTCCAATCAGAATGTATTGCTTCAATAACATACAATGTTGTGCTGTTACCAATACATACACCAATAAATATTTTTTCTTTCTTTCTTTCTTTCTTTCAATTACTATCTAGTTTGATAATTGCAATAAATACAATAGGAAATTGCTCAAATCTCTTTATGTTTCGTCGAGATCGATTGCAAGTTTGAATCAGGCTGTGTGCTGAAAGTGGTAGGCACAAGCTCTTTATAAATAGATTGGTGTCGAAATTAGAACATTGCGCTGGTATGGAAATTACTGGTAATTATACACAACCACTTTCTTATCTTCTGACTCTATGTTTGCTTAGACTTAGTCCTAAATAAGAACAGCCTGGATTTTGAAAACAAAAAAAGGGTTCGGCTTATCGATTCATTTGAAAGAAGAAAGTTAAGGATTTTAATATCTATGCACATATTTGGCACAGTGAAGTTCTGCTAATTTTTTGAGTAAGTAACACTTATTTGATTGCATAAAAATACATGATGTCTGTTTTAAGTATGGATCAAATAAAAAGGATTGATTCTACTGCTCAAGTTCAGAAATAATATCGACATTCTCAAATTGACGTCCCCTATACTAATTAGCTGATTAGTGATGATAATTTGTATGGAAAAGTTATGTTTTTTTAAGATTTGTACTTCCTTGAGGAAAATTGTTGCATTTAAGCAGTAAAATTAATCCTTTTTGTTTGATACATACTTAAAAAGACAGTATACGAACACAATCGTTGACGAGTTGATACATATTTTTATGTGTCGACAATATGTGGAGGAGGCAAGTTTTTGAGAAATGCGACCAAACCGGCCAATCTCTCACCTTGTAACGGCGTGTTATGGGTAAAGTGCGAATGTGGACAGACGAGCGAATTTTTTGTTCTTTTATCTTGACATTAGAACGAACTCAACATAAGGTATTTTTATAATCAGTAAAAAATCGTTTGAGGACTGTTTTATTCGGTTTTATGACTTTTGGCATTAATTTTAATTTCTCGTAATCGTCGTCGCTTGTAACAACTTATAATGAAACTATTGTGGCTTACGGTGATATAGTATACGGAAACCAAATGTGAAAAATGTAATACATGACATATCTCTAATACAAGTTCAATTATTTTATTCAAACACATTGGAGAGTGTATTGTAAAGACTCTAATTTAGATAAAATAAAGTATTGTATTAGTTAATAAAACTCAGAAGGGCTTTAAAATGATATTCTGCATAATATATTCTGTGAGAGCTATTGAAATCAGACCAAAGTCATGACCTCTAAGAATTCCCATAATTCACAAGGCCACTGACGCGTTGAAGTCTTTTCCACGCGTCGACGAATTTCTATACATTACAGCATTTCTAATTGTCTTTACCAATGATAAATTATAATGTCTGCAATAGATAAAGTACGTCTAAAGTCAAGGTTCATAAGGTAATTAGTACCCGTGGAGACGCCTCTATGACCTTGACATTTATATCGTTGTAAACAATGAAAAAACTCGGCGAATCTTTTTTTGATTGCAATGCTCAACCTTTTAGTGTGGCTTAATTTTTATCGAACGTTTCCGCATTGTAGAATCGTTTTGCAATTAAATTATTTTTTAACAATTTCTTGGCGCCATTCACAATTGGTTTAATATTTTTATTAGTCAGTGTAAAGCTTCCTTTTTTATACTAAAACAATCAAAGGTTACTTGTTTTTCGGCCAATTTGAAGATACAGGAAATACAAATTAACTTACCAAATATTTAGTCACAACATTAGAAAAATATTTGGGTAAGAAAATTGGAAATAAGTGTGTAAATATATCTAATATTTATTCAAGATTGATGAAACGCACGGAACTTTTATACAAAAGCTTTAAAATCCATAGATGAGGAGACACTAATAATAATATATTAAAATTAAAATTTTTGAGCGCGCTGTGACCTTTCTATTCATTTGATAAAGGTTAACTAATAAATGAACATAATAGGCATTCAAATAGGTTTCAACAAGTACTTCTAAGTTACTGATATTTTCATAACTTTAAAACTTTGAAAAGCTTATAATTTGTGCTTATTATATTTATGTTAGATAACATTTCGAAGCTCTGTCGTCTAAAAAGCGATCATAACATCTTAAGTCTTATCAAGGCTGTGGTTTCGTCCACAATCAACTTTTCAAATACCTGTACCTCTCCTCTTTACCACAACTTAATAAATTACTAAAATTAGGTTAATAATAATTTGGTTAGTATAAGAAATAAACGTAAATGTTGAGTACTTACCATTGAATATCGTAGTATCACTCACTAACGACGCGACGGTCTTTCCGAAGAGACTACACGACACTAACAGAAATGCTTGGAGGTGAATGGCGAATGGATTGCTCAATGAATGAATGGGTCATTCACTCAGTTGACGTCGGATCTTCGAGCTGAAAGGTTTGCATGGAGAGTGCATAAGGGCTAACCCTCTCGTTAAATACGAGTGACCATATAAATTAGACACCATTCAAAACCTTTAGTGAAAATAAGTGTGATGTCTCTTTTGTAATACTATTGTAGCCATGTGAAGTAGCTGGTTTATGAAAGGTAATGTAACAGATGATATCTCCTCAGAAAAATCTATGTTATATCCAGTTTAGGGGGGAACTTAAAGGAGTTTTCGTACTATTAAAGGAGCGTGACTACTCGTAGAATACCTAAGCGAGGATAGCAACTTCTTAATGTGTATTTATTTACCCATTAAATAGTTTGGTAGTAACACTTGCCGTATTTTGTCTCAATTTTCGTACAAATCATTATCAATACTTGAAAAAAAAGCTATTCCAGAGTAGACCAGAAAGTTCAAAGAGTATGTGAAAGACTCTGTATTTGTGCAAACTTAGAAGATAGTCTGTAAATGTAGCGTTATTTTAAATTTATTGACCAAGACACATGAACATGACCATGACTGTGACGGTTTCATTTTAATATACCTACTCCAAAAAGTACTAATCGCAAGTACATGCAACTTGTTTATTGAAATGTTTAATTATATTTATTCGAAATAAAATAAATATGGTTGCTTGAAAAGTTCCATTCTGATGATTACGATTAATAAAAATTATAAACTCGATCAAAAACAATACCAAAAATACTACGTACATCTATACAACAGATCTTTGCCTCAAACTAGAACAAAAGCTTGTATGAATAATGTCAGCTACGGCAGAAAATTACTTTCATTTGCTCCTGGCGAGATTCGAACCAACAACCGCAACTGGCATTGTAGTCTGGTAATATCGGTGAATCACAGCGTTACGTGACTTTAAATAATAAATCATATGCTGCAATATTTTCTTTTGAGGAAACTGTATAAGTAGGTAATAAATATGTATAACATTATTATTTTCCCATTATATTGTTATTTCTATAATAAGGGTAGTTTAATTTTTCTTATCGATAATTTTAATTAATTACAGGTTCTAATTATCTTACTACGCAAATGAAGTTTTTTTTAACAACCTGCTTGTATGTACACATTATAAAATGTTGTTTATAAGGTCATATAAAAATCTCCTATCTTTTGTTCGCTGTAACTTCCTTCATATTTTAATAGAGCAATAAGACAGAACAAAGTGAGTTGCAGTTAGTTGAACGGTAGAGACGCAGAGCTTGACAAACTGCAATGATACTTGAAAGTTGGTCTTATTATTTATTCGATTCACCTATAAATGAGGCTTTCCCTTTGTACATAGGACATTTTCGTAAATAATGTTGATAAATAATGTCTAAATCCAGCCTTAATTTTATCATAAGACTTTTTAGTTTATTTATTTTATAATTTTAGTGACATATTTTGCTTAACCCGCTGGTTATTATAACTCATTGGTTTCAGTTGCAAGAAACAATAATTAGCTAGCACATAGGAAAAATCCCAGTTTTGTTAGGACTTGGAATCATTCTTGATTTCGGAAATGGAGATATTGTCCTGCTTTACATTACATTGTTGTTCAGTTCGATGAACCATGACAGAATCATAGAACCTGAAACAAAGGTTTCTATAGCCACTAACACAGGTGCATTGAGTGTGAGAGTGCAACGAGTGACATTGAGAAAAAAATCCATTTGAATAATGAAACTGAGTCAGAAGCACCGAAACAAGTCTTTTATTTATCCGAGCATCCATTTATTTTTCAAAAGTTCTATGAAACAACCGCGATAGTCACTCAAGTGTGATTCTATACTCAAGAATAGATTTGAGCACCATTCTAGAACACGATTTTTATTACAATTCCGTATTCAATTTCATTATGCTACCCACTGCTTCTGTAATGTGAAATGCGGCCAATTCTTTAATTTTACTCTTTTAGTCACTGCATCATCATCTTTTATTAATAAAATCCTTAATTATTTGTACCTACTTTTAATTACTGCAATAAGTTTACCGAGTACCTATATTTCCACGCCTACAATCAATAACTGAATATGTTGAACTGTGTATCTACATTTTAAATCAAATAATTTATCATATTCTTGATAAGTAAATAAATAAAATAATGTTATCTCATCATATCTTAATATAATAGTATTATGTGAAACTGAAAGTACACTACACAATTAACGGTCAGTAACTGATTTTCATACCAAACCAAGAGCACTACATGTATTTATACTATATTTATGTATACTCATAGCAGACAGTTGGTGTTGCTTGGCGGCAGAACTGACAGGACATTCGAGTTACAGTGACGCGTGTGGAGGCGTTATTGACGAGACTCAACGATGTAAGTTTTGTATTTTACTTTAAATCTAATCAAATAAATTTACTAAGAGTTACGGTACAATAACATGGATAGGTGTTTGAGAAAAAATCTATATTGTATTGTCTTTTTTTTCAGTGTGTGTTGAAGTTGAGAAAAGTTTGTGAATTTCAGTAAAATGTATCTATACTAATATTATAAATCCGAAAGTTTGTGTGAATGGTTGTTACGCTTTCACGCAAAAACTACTGAACGGATTTTGATGAAACTTTACAGTATTATATTATTAGTAGGATACTCATGCTTTTAAAATGTAAGTCATATATAAAACCATTCAAATTATATAATACATAAGACGGAAATAGTTAATTTGGAGAGTACATATAAGTTAGTTTTTGACAAAGACCATACATAGGTACATATTAAATATAGCCTGTTACGTATGTTTATGAAGTTTTATACTACTCTATCTGGTTTATTTACAATTTACGTATTAAACGCCTCTAAATGGAGGCAAAGTAATTAATTAACATACGTTTTATTAACATGATGCTCTTTAAAATTTCAATGTCAGAAAAGTTTGAATTTGATTCAATTAATTAAGATAAGCTGTAACTATTATTATGATTCCGGTTACAGTAATGTACATTGTGACCTTATAACAGTATTAATGCATTTTTGCAAAAAAATGAGTAAAGTTACCGACATACCGGTCTATAGCTGAAGTCTCTGGTTCGACTCTCGCATGTGTTCATGTTACTGAAATGTTCATATTGGTGATGTATAAACTTATGTGAGTATTTACAAAAGGACAAGTAAGCCTACCTATTCAAATAAATATCCTCCGTGATCATGGCGCTTGCAACAGTGCCGAAATATCGGAGACTCGAAGTTAAGGTACATGGTAGCAATCCCGTCAATAATAATATTCTGTTAGTGACCATGAAAGTTTGAAACAACATATTCAAATATGTTTATGTTGTTTCTAATAGTAAAAAAATCTTAGTTTGGAATTGAATTCAATATTTTTCTACAAAGTCTTCGAAACCTAGTACCAAGTTAAGATTCTTACCAAGGTCGCGAAATCTATTTAACTAACTTATTTGACAATGTTTAGTAACGAGTGAGGTGTATAAAAAGTCGGATTTTGAAGGAAAACTTGTCGTCTTGTGTCAATCATAAGTCTATTATTATTAAGTGTCAATAAACCAATTAAAGCAAACGTCTTATTAAAACGAACCTCCCACACTTATCTACCATGTATGTACTCTATAGAAAGGTTTTTAGTTCAAGTTTAAGCAGATACATAATTTAAGGTCCCATTATACATATTGTATTGCTGTTGGTTTTCTGAATAAAATAAATAAATTAATTTTATTGTATGTTAATTTTTATATCTATAAATGAATTCATGATTATATGTATACTATCAAATACACCATCGTAAAGGTAGCGGGAAGGCGCTGGATGCAGGCCGCTACCAACCGGGCAACATGGAAAGCATTGGGGGAGGCCTATGTTCAGCAGTGGACGTCCTATGGCTGAGATGATGATGATGATAAAAAAATAGCATCAAATGATGACGTAGGTCGTTCCAGTCATCTAATCACGCGTAACTACAGTATCAATTGCCGTTTATTTTCAGTACCAGCTCGTTAGCAAAGTCAGCAGGAAAATGCAATAATTATGTTATCACGTCTAGGTGCTTATTATAAGACTCTTAACACCTAACTGCAGCAACTCACTTAATTTATATTCAACCGTCATCTTCATCATCAGGCCGCCGCGATCGTTAGTTCACTGCAGGAGCACGGAGGATTCCGTCAACTGGGACCGCAATTAACTGGGACCGCGGTCCCAGTCGCCGGATGCGTAAAAATTAAATAATTTTCTTCCGGCGACTGGGACCACTCATGGATTTTAGTACTGTACCAATTTTGGATTGAATAATATTTTCTTTTAAGTTATCTATGAGTGGTCCCAGTCGCCGGAANGCAATTAACTGGGACCGCGGTCCCAGTCGCCGGATGCGTAAAAATTAAATAATTTTCTTCCGGCGACTGGGACCACTCATGGATTTTAGTACTGTACCAATTTTGGATTGAATAATATTTTCTTTTAAGTTATCTATGAGTGGTCCCAGTCGCCGGAAGAAAATTATTATTTTTTATGGATCCGGCGACTGGGACCGCGGTCCTAGTTAATTGCGGTCCCAGTCGCCGGAAGCCTCGGAGCACGAACATCTCTAATTTACCAGAGGCAAATGAGGCTTTGTCCTACACTCCTTATGCTAGCCAGACGGATTTGTGAGGAAAAATTATTTAAAGGAATTTTATTAAACTTTAGAACTAAAAATTTCATGCATAAATTATGCATGCATGTATTCTAACAGGAAAAGAATGTTTTTGACAAGAATGCATAATTTGACAAAATTATAATAAACATAAAGAAAAGTAGGTAGGTATCGCAAAATGTGGTGAATATTATGAAATTATTGTGATTACCGTAAAGTATACCTAGTCATGTTCATAGTTATAGGGGAGACTGGGTACGGTTGAAACAATTTTGCTTTTATTGTCTATAATTTTGTTGTTTATAAACCGAGTGACGATTACGATACGTGAAATTGAAATTTGAAGTTTTAGCTACAGTATGGCTGTATCATTAAAGTTCCCGGGTAACTATTTTTAGAAATATACGCAATTAAAAAAAAAAGAAATTTTGTTTCAACCGTCCCCACGCCAGGGGCGGTTGAAACAGCGATTAGGGTCTGTTGAAATACATATAAATAATACAATAATTACTAATAAAACGTGTTTTATTTATCATTAATACTACGAATATTAAAATTATGGCACCACATGACGACATTAATCAGTCTAAGTATTTAATTTTATTAAAACATTCATTAGCCTTTGACAAGTAGTAAGCATTTCAAAAAAACAAAACATAAATATGATAAACTAAATGATATTTCCAAAATCAAATAAACATTAATAATAAAATAAAATTAACATTCTAAATAAACTTAATTAAAGCCTTTTTTTTTCAAACCATACTTTTCCACCGCTTTCCGGAGTGAATCTCCAGTTTTTACCTCCTCTTATGCTTTACCAAGTCATTTTCCTCTCTGGAAATCTTCCTTACCCAAACTCTGGGCATCTACAAAAAATAAACATTATGTTTCAACCGTACCCACAAAAAATGTTTCAACCGTCCCCAGCCCCACTTTTGGTAAAATATACTTTATAGTTTCGACACTAATAATAACACATTAAAAATAGTTACTGTCCCATATTCTACAAGCTTCATTATAATCGCAAACGCACACTCGATACATTCACATAAAAAGAACAGGTACTATAAGCATTAATGTCTGAAGAAAAATACTTACTTTTGGGTAGTAAAAAACAATATGGCGTTTTGCACACAATGTCAACGCGTTAGGAAGTTATTAGGCACTAAATTTGTGTTCGGACCTGTCGTCCGCTTCGTTTTCCCCTAGGACCCCTCACTCCCCGCGGAACCGTTTACGAGATATTTGCTCTGTTTCAACCGTCCTTTGTTTCAACCGTACCCAGTCTCCCCTAGTCATAAATGTTAATAATGTGAATAATAGTAGGTACCTACTTTTCCAAAATTATACCATTTTTGCAATTTAAAATAATATTTCCATGATTACAACTGTATTTAAATCAAGGTTTCGATTTTAATCAGCAGCAATCTAAATCATTTTGTTTACGTAGGATTATATTATTTTTAAAATAACTACAATATACAAAATATATGAAGATCGTCTCCGTCTAATATACTATTCCTATCAAGTCCTATCACTTTTGCTATCACATCTTATATAATGGTTGATTACTTATCAATTTTCATAGTCCATACTATAGTAGTCCAAACATTAGGTTAATGTGTCAAACGGGTCATAGTCCGATTGAAACGAGAATTATTCCTCCAGATACTTCCCTCCCTTCCAGAATCATCATGTCAAGCCCAACGAAGGTGAGCGAGTTCCCCTTGGACGAGGAGTATAACAAAAAGACCATGATATCAATGGCCGACATCAAGAAGTTCCGAGACTGGCTCGACACGCAGCCTCACTTGCCTGCAGATAGTATTACAGGTCTGTATTATTTACATTCTTTCGTTTCAGCCAAATGACGTCCACTGCTGGACATAGGCCTCCGCCAAGGATTTTCACAAACCCAGGTCCTGCGCTGTCCGCATCCAGGTGTTTGACTTTCCCTTCAGTAACCTAATCAGATCAGATTATATTTTTTATTGTTCCTGTAATCCCCAATGCCCCCGGTAGGTTAAGAGCCTTAAACGAACCACGTTCGTAGACCTATCACCAAAATAAATGGTGGTACGTTATTTTATTAGTCAAGAAAAAACACAGGAATATGGTGGAACCGTAAGGAGGAGGCAAGTAATCCTACTAACATTATACGAGTAAATGTGAAAGTTTGGATGTCTGGATGTCTGGATGTTTGTTGCTCTTTCACGCAAAAACTACCGAACGGATTTTGATAAAACTTTACAGTATTATTGTTTATAACCCAGAATAACATATAGGCTATAATTTATGAAGATCTGTGACAAACTAAATTTCACGCGGGTGAAGCCGCGGGCAAAAGCTGTGTTATCATAATAAAATGGTGACTGAGGTGACTGAATTTCTTTCATCACTTGTTCTCAGCATCAGCCGATATGCTGTCCCAAATTGGTGGCAGGGCAAGTTATTTAAGACGTAACACGTCTAGTACCTTGAAAAGTAAAAGCCTACATAATAAATAAAGAATTTGAACGTGACGACTTGATTAAAGGAAGCTGATATGTTTCTCAAGTCAATGAGTATTTAAAACACGACAAGCTACAATAATTTTCATAAACACCAATTATGAGATGGACCAATGTCCATCTCATAATCAACCGTCATAATTTTTGCCACTCATGTTGCGTGTGTATCTTATGTCTATAGTAATAAGTGCTATTGTAAAATATACAAAGTGCGGAAACGGCCAGTTCTGAGTCATCGTCACGTTGCGCAGAACCTATGCGTCATGTAATAGTAGCGTTTAATAATCAGGTATCAATTACGGATCGCGTTCCGTTGCTGGCTCGACCTTCGTTGACATGCTCTTACTACTGAGCTACAACGATTTACGTTACCCTATCTAGACACACGGTAGCGTGTCAAGCCAAGTTCAAGTAACTGAACTGGCGAGCAGCACCGTGTTATACACTGTGTTTACACGAAACATTTGGAGCCACTTTGACCCCCTCATAACTCAAAAGCTATTTCACATAAAAGTGTCACTAAAATTATACCACATTGGTTTGTTCGTTTCTGCCAAATGACGTCCACAGCTGAACAAAGGCCTCCCCCAAGGATTAACGACCGATCCTGCGCTACCCGCATCCAGGTTCTTCCAGCGACCTTCACCAGATCATCGGTCCACCTAGTGGGAGGCTGCCCATGCTACGTCTATCGGCCCGTGGTCGCCACTCGAGAACTTTTATGGTTTCGACGTAATAATCACTTGTAGTTTGACTCTATTTCCACGCCTAGCCAAGCCTCTACAGGCTTGTTTAGATTTACCACGGATTAAACTAACCTTCGCGGAATTTATTTTATAGGCGATCAGACAGTGACTTCTATCAGCATTTACAGTAGAAAGAAATGAGAGGTGGGAGTTGTTACCATTCCAAATTATGCCTAATTTGCCGAAAAGTCAGAAATGCAACTCTTTCTAAGGTTCTTCATCATGATCATCATCATTTCGGCCATAGGACGTCCACTGCTGAACATATTAGGCCTCCCCCAATGATTTTCACAATAACCGGTTGGTAGCAGCCTGCGCTGGCCTTTCTAAGGTTAGGAAAGGATAAAACAAAGTTAAGAAAGGGTTTTCAATGACTTACCACTATTTTCCAGATCTTGACTTGATCCTGACGTACCACTGCTGCGACCGCAGCACCGGAGTGGCGAAGGAGGTGCTGGACCTCAACCTCACTCTGAAGACGCTCTTCATCAACTTCTTCAAGGACCGAGTCGTGGATGACAGGATCCTCAACACCTTGAACACAGTGTAAGTTTACATTTAGTACCTACGTTTGCAAAAGGAAAACTATTTAAAGATTTTGAAGCCACGATAGGTGAAAGGGTCGCCGACTCTTCATCCAAGGAACGAAGGGTTTGAACTCGTAAAAAACTCATTTATTTCTGTAAATAGGCTTTAAAAAAGCCCCTTACAGGCTATTTATAGAAATAAATGAGTTGAATGAACCTTGCCGTTTGACTGTTTGGGGTGAGAGCTCACACAAAAATCCCTTCGTAATTAATTATTGAATGCCTGAAGGATAAACCGATAGTTGTGCCGATAGTAACGATCTCATTTATGAGAACAGACAGACATTTTTTGTTGACTTTAACCTTCAAGCTACCTTCTACATATATTATACTAGCTTTTTCTATATTATATTTGTGTCGTTTATGAGTGGCAAAATAGACTTAAAAAACTTAGTTGCTTAAAAATAAGAATTTTTCGTATGTTTCATGTTCTACTACCCATAAGGAAACGCATATTGTATGCAATTAGACGGTGTACCTGATTTGTTTAAAGTCGAATTTTTTGCTAAGCTGCAGTGCACGAGTAGGTAAGTTTTAAGTATATTTTCCTCTTGAATAAACCATTAAAACTACTGTTGAAACATACCGGTTTTAGACACGCTTGTAGACAAAAACAAAAGCCAGTAACTGATGAAATAAATGTACGCGAAACCCTAACTCCTTACAATATTACCACAGCAAGGTAGCGCGTGCAATGTTTATGCGACATATTTGTGTAGGTAAGGCCGATCTCTCGCGCCTCTGACGTTTACGCAGTCATTTCTCTTGTATTATTTTAATTCTTTAAAATAAAGCCCATTGTTAAAAGTTCAAACTCTCGTTTAATTCCATCAGTAACGCCGTAAATAAATAAATATCTACGTTTTACGTTATAAATACTCCGTTAATAATAAAAAATTACACGTGTCTGGTTCAAACCAGTTTAAAATTATAATTTACATACAATACGTCATGTTATGGGCAATTTGACATAGCTAGTTAAAATTATCAAACTTAAGTAGCAATGGGCCGGTGGGCTGGCCACAACTGTCGGAAAACCGACGAAAGGTGGAGTAAACGGGTTCTTCAATGAAGAATACATCTCAGCAAACGTAGAGTTGGACGCTCACCTGCTCAATGGACCGACAGCCTCAAGAAGACAGCTGAATATTTACATTTTGCGCTTTTTATGGCCTGCAATAGTAGTATATTTTTTCTATGCTAGTACCTACATTTTAACGTCATTTACACGTGCCAAAACCAGTAGAAGACACAATAAATTAACATGGAAATATCTGTACTTTGAGCTCGCTAAAACCACCTACCTATCATAAAACGTAACTTTTCAATGTAGATTAAACCTAGCTGCAGACTTTTTGTCGGCCGATAGTAGGATTGGTGTGTTAATCATTATGGAATTGTATGAAAGTGCGTACATTGGTATTGGCCGATTCTTCATACAAATAAGAATCGGGCCTAACTATCGTCCTTAACTTCGAACTCCTCCTATGTTCTTCTGATTAATTTCGTTGCGGGTCCAATGACAGTTTAACTTTCCCCGGGACAAACTTGACCTTCACTGGTTGGGTTTTTATCTGGCGGTCAAGCTGTAGATCCTGGCTACACAGGAGTTGTAGGGGTGGGAACGAGAGGTGGGAATAGTCCCGTATCGGCCGGCTAAAAGTCTGCTGTCAGAGGGGTCTTACACGAAAATGTCTACTTGTATTTTATGTTACTCATGAAATAAAGAAGCTGAATTTCTTTTACAGTCTTTTACTGCCGCTGGAGGTTCGGACTCATGACGGGTCGGCGGTGTTGTACGCTAGGCTTATCGACTACGACTACAAGAACTTCACCTTTTCTGATGCTATTAGGTGAGAGAAAGTTATCTTGAACACATGGTCGCATAATAAAGTAACTAAAGTAACTCTAACACGTCGTCTGCTGCTACTATGTGGTAGCGACTCCAACTTGCGCCTTTACCAAGCCTATTCATCTCCCTGAGTATGCATAGAAAACAAAACAAAACAGAGCAGTGAGTGATGTACCACAAGGGATTCTTCACCCATTGTAAAAAAATATTAGCTTATGGAAAGAAGAAAAACGGTTTAAATGAAATCTGGTATAAAGAAAACCGTAATTCACGCAAGCGAAACCGCGGACAGAAGCTTATTATAATGCCATTTATTTTACTCCATTACAGGGCTGTCCTGATGGTGGTGGACTTGTGGCAGTACGAGGAAGGAACGTGGCCGGGCTTCGTGATCGTCATCGACCTGGACAGGATGACCCTGGGGCATCTAACCAAGCTGGACATACAGACCGTACAACAGTTCTTGTACTATTTACAGGTATGAATGATTTATATCAGCTAATCCATGATTGGTGAGTCTGAATATAGCTTCTGTGCAATTTACCCAAACTATAACATATCAACTATAGTCTGGTCGCCGAGCACGTAGAATTTTGTCCAATGACCCCAAGCTACCCATCCTTATCGCTCGCGGTTAACTATATTGCTGTTACGACTGTGCGACGGGCGCCCGCAGTGAGTGTGCGAGCTCGGAGACCGGGCTTTAGAGCAACTAGCATATCTTCGCACCTCGCTGGAATGCGGCTCTCCCTCCACTTACCCGCGCACCTCCCCGCGTTCTCCCGTCCATACCAGAGAGTCGATATGACGTCACGGCTGCCAGGTGCGCAGTACTCGACCGGGTTGTAAGTAGGTACCATTACCGTAGGTGCCATTGATAAAACAATATCAAAATACGACACGAAGTGCCTTTCGTCCTAAAAGTCGGTTATAATTAACTTTGATGACTTCCAATGCTTAAGTTTCTTTACTTTCAGGAAGCCATGCTGGTCAAACTAAAAGGCCTCCACTTCCTGAACGCGCCCTCATTTATGGACAGGCTGATGATGCTGCTGAGGCCGTTCCTCAAGAAGGCACTCCTGGACGTGCTCCACATCCACCAGATCGGCTCCAAGACTGTGGACCCGTATGTCCCCATGGAGGGATTGCCCAAAGATGCGGGTGGAGAGTTCAAATCATTTGAGCAAGGTCAAAGTAAGTAGCATCTTTCGAAAATATCTTAGACCCAAAACAGTAGGTACATGGTCTGACCACGACATGAGATAAGCTTACTCAGATTGAACTAAACTCATGTAGCACAGCTCAATAAGCAGTCTCAGCTATGAAAATTATCATTAATTTTGCTGCCTGGCTTGTAGCTGGTGTGTACCAGAGAGGTTCTTGAATTGACACTATTTGTTTTAAATTAAAAATACAAAGAGAACCTATGAGTAATATTGGTAAATCTTGCTGTTTTATCCTTAATTATATGTTACGGAACGGACAGTAGAGCCTTTAGCTGCGTAAGAAGTTAAATTATCTAACTTCGTGATTATTAAGAACCAAACATTTTATCTTTGTATTTGACGTTGTGTATGTTGATGTGTTGTCTTCGCTGTCGCAGTGGGATGTCCTGTGATGACAGTGTAGTGTTGTTGTCGTTGTAAATAAATAAATAAATCTTTCAGATGACACAAAAGCCAGGTTCAAGGCGAACCAAGACTTCTTCGTGCAGGAGAACAAGAAGCGAGTGGTGGAGGCGCGGCGGCCAGGCAAGCCCAAGACCATCTCCGATATCTTTGGGAGCGTCGAGGGCTCCTTCAAGAAGCTTGATATTGACTAGAATAGAGGTTTCGATTTTTTTAAATTGACATGCCCATGACTAAGCCTTGCTCCACACGTTGACCCAAACTTTGGCTTCTCAGCACCATTCAATGGCCCCAAGCAGTGGTAGGGTTAATGGCAATGGGCATACTCATGAACTTGCAAAAATAAGTTTTATGAGTTGATCCGACGCTACTGGTGCATCGTGTGGATCTAGTTAGGTAATGGTATTGACACCAACATTGGGACAAGTTAATTACTAGACCATAAGTTGGACCAGTTGCGTTGGGACGTGTAATAGGGATGTTTCCTGGGTCAAAAAGCAAGAGTTTTAATTGGTGCGTCAGTTAACTTATCAAAAAATACTCTACACGTATTTTTCACTTTTTCAAACTAATGAAAATTTAAAGAGATAAAGCGCGCCAAAATTCATAAGAAGAGGCCCGTGACGTCAATGAGTGCATAAAAGTGCCGCACTTTGTGACGTCGCGCAGAACTTCAACGCACCATAACTATGTAATTATTTGTTAGATTGACAAATAAAAATATATGTGTCCAATATTTTTTGATAATAAACATGACGGACTAAAAAAATTTTTTTAGGAAACTAGCCTATTCACCAGTTCAGACCATATGTCTACGGCCATTTACTTTTTGCGTGGAACTATAAACCTTATCAGAGATTTTCTCCAAGTCTTTTCAAATGGGCTTAGGAATTGTGGTCCGAGTTGGTGATTTAGCTGTCCTAACGCCACTAGTCCAAGGTGTGGATCTAGTAATAGCTTTTCCCAACGTTCGTGACACTACTATCTTGTAGATGCACACGTTGGACGACTGGCGTTGTGACCAACGTTGAGACCAACAAGTGGAGCCGGCTATACATGTCCCAATTAGATAAAGGTTTCCCTCTTGTAAACCTCATTATGGAACACCATTGGTATGGTACAAACTCAACGCAGTTTATGTTGATCATTCCATTTGTTCTTACTTTTCTTTTCTCTTTGTACTTTTTAAGTCAGGGCTAGGGACGCTTATTTATTGTATATATTTTTTGCTAGAGTACATTTAATTTTCTTATACATAATTTAATTAAGTTTCAAAATTTAAAACAAACTGTGGTATTTTTTTTGTAAATATTTCGAGAGGTTAAGTTTAAAGAACATAGTTTCCACATAAGAAACAATAGTCCGTTACGTGGGAAATAAAAAAATGTGAATAAATACATTGTCCAGAAATTAACAATAGGATAACATCTGTATAGGTAATACTAATACAATCAAATGCAAACTGTGTTATATTTTTAAGCTTGGTTTTATTGCAGTTAGGTTGCCTGTTTAAATAAAATATTTTGTTGCGCTATTTTTTGTTTAACTTAAACATATTTTATCTTTAAACCTAAAATGCTTTAATATTATGTTTGGTATTTTGCATAGGTAACCATGACGCTGTCTGGGTATTAAATTAACACCGATTAGGTTTTCTGTCTCATCATGTTGTTTTGATTGAATAAAGTGACGAGTATATTTAGTTGCAAAGTAATGTTAATTAATTGTTGTCTTTGTTATCCTACGTGTGCTGTGCAATCCTTATCAATTTATTTTATTGATACCGTACATACTTACCCATTTTACTGACTCATAACTCATAACGTTTAACACAGCCGAACGAAGCATGAGTTTCACCGGGAAAGTGATAATTGTGACTGGCGCCAGTTCTGGCATTGGCGCTGCCACCGCCATCAAGTTCGCTGAAGCGGGGGCCAGCGTCGTCATCGTGGGAAGAAACGAGGACAAACTCAAGAATGTCTCCGACAAATGCAACAGTTTCGGCAACAAACACCACGTCGTTAAAGCTGATGTGTCCGTCGAGGCTGACGCAAGAAGAATCGTCGATGAAACCATCAAGAAGTTTGGGAAAATCGACGTGCTCGTCAACAACGCTGGTATACTTAGACTGACAGCAATCACAGGAGGCAACATGTTGGACTCATTTGACGAGATCATAAATACCAATCTACGAGCTGTGATCCATCTAACCACTCTTACAGCAGCCCACTTGATTGCTAGCGGTGGAAACATCGTCAACATTTCAAGTGTCGCTGGAACCAAGGTGGGTAAAGGCATGACTGCTTACGGCACCTCGAAGGCTGCGTTGGACCACTTCTCAAGAGGAGCCGCTTTGGAACTAGCCCAGCATGGAGTCAGGGTGAACGTGATCAGTCCAGGCCCGGTGGCCACTGATATTATTGAAAACGCAGGGTTATCCGTGGAGCAGTTTAATGTGAAAGACTTCAAGATACCTTTGAGCAGGATATCAAAATCAGAAGAAGTAGCAGATTTGGTTATGTTTGTTGCCAGTGATAAAGCTGTAGGTATCACCGGCTCTAACTATGTTCTAGATAACGGCATGTTATTACAATAATATGTTATATTACAACAATATGTAGTAATAATATTGAATACTTTACATGCAGCATTTAGTACCAAATAAATATTTTTTCTTTCTTTCTTTCTTTTTCAAATTATCTTCTTGGAGATAAATATTGTTTCCAATCGCGTTTTTAAACATACCTAATATTGAAATATTGGTTATTTTTTATTTGTCTTTTTCGGCGTTATCACAGTCTCGTATTTCTTATCAACTGATTGATTTGATAGCATAAAAATCACTATCATTTAGCCGACAGTCTGCACAAAACTGCTGAAACATGAGTTTCGCCGATAAAGTGGTAATCGTAACTGGTGCCAGCTCTGGCATTGGAGCTGCCACCGCCATCAAGTTGGCTCAAGAGGGAGCCAGTGTCGTCATCGTGGGAAGAAACGAGGAAAAACTCAAGAACGTCTCCGAAAAATGCAACAGCTACGGAAATAGACACCATGTGGTAAAAGGAGACATATCGGTCGAAGCTGAAGCAAGAAGAATCGTTGATGAAACAATAAAGAAGTACGGCAAAATCGATGTGCTCGTGAACAACGCTGGTATACTTCGTCTTGCAACGATCACGGGGGGCTCAATGTTGGACTCGTACGACGAGATTGTGAATACGAACCTGCGACCTGTGATTCACCTGACCACTCTAACTGCAGCTCACTTGATGGCTAGTAAAGGTAACATTGTCAATATTTCGAGTGTCGCTGCGACCAAAGTGACTGTGGGCCTGTCGGCGTATGGCACTAGTAAAGCAGCTTTGGATCACTTTTCCAAAGGAGCGGCGCTGGAACTGGCACCACACGGAGTCAGAGTGAACGTGATTAGTCCAGGACCTGTAACCACCGATATAAGGGAAAATGCTGGATTACCGCCGTTCAATATCCAGGGTAACTATAAGATCCCTCTTAATAGGGTGTCTAGTTCTGAAGAAGTGGCAGATTTGGTTCTGTTTCTGGCCAGTGACAAGGCTGTGGGTGTGACAGGTTCTGTATTCGTTGTTGATAATGGCCTGGTCTTGAATTAATTTTATTTTAATAAACGTTATGCGCATTATTCTTGTAATTAATTTCTCCTACCTCGAAATTGCGTAAACTACACGAACATGTTAACGAAAGTCTGATTTATTTATAACTTTACTGAACAATATTTTCGAAGAATTATACTTAAACGATATATTAATTGATATGGAGTTTATATAATTGTGTTATTAATTTGATAACCAATTTGTTTCATTTTAAATATGTTCGTTAGTTTCAATGGGATCATAATTAAAACTTGTTTTAAAGCTAGCTAAGGCTTACGCCTACAGTATTTCTACATAATAAAATCCACTCAACATAATATTGCTGTTACTGTTTGAGTAGTGACTGTTTGAGTACTAAATATACATACATATACTCACGTATTATGTACCTAAATAAGTTTTAGTTTGAAAATGTAAATATTCCGTATTGTTTGACATTTTGTGACCTAATGTATTTTAGATACAAGTGTCTTTTCCGCTTACAACTGGTTACAAAGTCTAAATTTAGGTTGCACTCGTAAATAAGTAGTACACAGTAGTAGTAGTAACATAGTAGAGTGAAGAAGATTTGAATTCATTGCAACATTAATTTTGTAGTATTTGGGATGACATTTTTAGAGTTCCTTCATCAACAAGAAAGCTTTGCTTTTAAACATTTACTTCGAAATCATTCCCAAAAGTATAGGAAGATGAGAAGTCGATTATGAACAAACAAATCAATGAGCAAGTAGAGGTACTTATGGAATAGGAAGTAGTGGACACCATAGTGCTAAATATAGTAGTATAGTTATGCAAATCATCAATATAACTCATCAAATTAACAACATCATGCAGTCACATCGATATCTATAAACACTTGAAGGAATATAAATACCAATTCAGCTTGAACAAAACTTTAGTTACTCAGAATAAATTGTTATAATGAGTTTCAAGAATAAAGTGGTACTTGTGACAGGGGCTAGCTCAGGAATCGGAGCGGCCACTGCGATATTGTTTTCTAAGGAAGGTGCAAATGTGGTTATAGTCGGGAGGAACGAAAGTAAACTGAAGAATGTGTCCAAACAATGTGCTGCCGTTGGTCATGCTCCTCTTGTGATCAAAGCAGACGTGGCAGACGATGACGATGCTAGAAGAATCGTCAACGACACGCTACAAAAATTCGGCAAACTAGATGTGTTGGTCAACAATGCGGTTATGCGGGCATAGTGCAGTACGGAACTCTTCTGAATGGCAAAGTTTTAGAGTCGTTTGATAAAATAATAGCAATTAACTTGCGAGCCGTGGTCCACATCACGATGCTAGCGGCTCCTCATCTTGTGAAGACTAAATAAAGGAAATGTCGTGAATGTTTCCAGCGTTGCGGGCCAGTGTGCCTACCATGAGTTTACGTTAGGTGAGCTCGCTAGCGAATACGTCAAAAAATTCTATGAAGATTTTATTTCTTGAAAGTAGCCGCTAGGGGCGCTGCACAATATGTCGTACATTTAAATGTCATTTTTTTACGCAGTCGCTAGCGAGCACACCTAACGTAAACTCATGGTAGGCACACAGATCCATATCACTCCACCGTTTATGGCGTACTGCACCTCCAAAGCAGGCTTGGATCATTTCACGAAAGGATGTGCGTTGGAGCTGGCTTCTTCAGAAATCAAAAGGCATTACTGGATCTGTATTTGTAACTGATAATGGAGTGATGATAAAGAAGTGAATTGCGCGATAAAGGTAATATGAATTAATTGCAAAGTTATGAATCAAAAGAAAGTGTTCATATTTTTATAGGGACTGTTTTAATGAGACGGTCGTACGTTTATTTGGTCTATTCCACTTTGATCACCTGGCTTTGATGACCCAGGTGATCAAAGTCCACTTTCAGCGACAATTTAGTGTCCTTTGATCACCCACGAATATGATACTCTGGGTGATCAAAGTGGACTCCAGTTAAATTATTATTTTAGTGTCCTTTGATCACCTACATACAAATCACACCTCCTCTGAATAGACACGTCATGTCCAATTGTTGTAAGTACAAACATTTTCTTAATATAGACAATTTTTTTATAGCATGAAATAGTTTAAAGCGTTAGGTACTTACCTAAACAATGTTTGTCCGTACATTAAGTACCTACTTTTAAGAAGAGTGTGATTTGTATGTAGGTGATCAAAGGACACTAAAATAATAATTTAACTGGAGTCCACTTTGATCACCCAGAGTATCATATCCGTGGGTGATCAAAGGACACTAAATTGTCGCTGGAAGTGGACTTTGATCACCTGGGTCATCAAAGCCAGGTGATCAAAGTGGAATAGATCGTTTATTTATATGATAATAAATATTTTAACATGGTAACTATTTTTTATTTATGAACTTCCAAGTGCTAAGAAAATTCAGCCTTTAGTATGTCGGTCACGTCCAGACATAGCTTTATGATGTCTTTAGGAAGTCAAGGCTATATTAGTACGAGACATAATGTAGACACGCAAAGTACGAGTAGATGTCAAGGTTAGACTTTGTGTTTTGGAGAGGCCCCGACCACTGATGAAAATAAAAACGTTACGTAAGATTATCGTGAGTTCAACCCTTTATCCAGCTGTATAACTTACAGGTTCTATCTTTCATGATGTACGAGTAGGTATTCATTTCATGACTTTTTTGTAATTAATTTTGTGGAAACTAAGTGTGTAGCCATATTTATTATTATTGCATAGTTTTTTCCTGTTTTGCTAAAACATACACTTATCGGTTACAATTTACAGGATACACAATATTTTGGTAGTTAAATATTATTTTATATTTTAACGTGTATTTTAACACCAAGACACCAACTAAAAGCAGAAAACAAAAATGAAGTATTTTATACCAACTAGGTTTTAAGTAAAGTATAATGCGATAACCGATTAATGAGATAAAATATTGTTGTAAATGACCAGAAATAAGTAGGTACTCAAAAATACAAATTATACGAGTAGTCCGGCTGTCTCGCTATGCGCTAACAAAACCATTATTGATGTATTCGTTAAACAGAGAACACAGTCAACATATTGATTATATTTAAAACCATAACGAGGATAACAATGCATAATAAATTAGATAACTTTAAATTAGGCTCGATAAGAAGATTATAAATAGATGTAACTGCATTCGGCTCCCAGTACACGAGTGGCAATCGAGATATGAGCTTCCAGAACAAAGTGGTGATCGTGACGGGGGCCAGCGCTGGCATCGGGGCAGCCACAGCGGTGCACTTCGCTAAGGAAGGAGCCAGCGTGGTCGTGGTCGGGCGAAATGAAGCCAGGCTGCAAGAAGTCGCCGCAAAATGCACCGCAGTCGGCAGCGCGCCGCTCGTGGTCAAAGCAGATGTCTCCAACGATGACGACGCCAGAAGAATCATCAGCGAAACCATAAACAAGTTCGGCAAATTAGATGTGCTAGTCAATAATGCAGGCGTCGTCGCATATGGTACACTTTTAGACGGGAAAATCTTGGAAAGTTTCGACAAGTGCGTTGCCGTGAATTTGCGGGCTATGATCCACATGTCGATGCTGGCCGCGCCTCACTTGGTCAAAACTAAGGGGAACATCGTGAACATATCGAGTATTCTTGGGCAGTTCCATATCGGTGCGTTCATGAATGGGTATGCGGCTTCTAAGGCTGGGTTGAGTCACTTCACTAGAGGGGGTGCAAAGGAGTTGGCTGAGCACGGGGCGAGGATGAACGTGGTGAGCCCTGGGCCGGTGGATACTGCCATGCTGGACGACTTCGCAGCGACCGCGGGCGTGCAGGAGGTGAAGACGGCCTTGGGACGGGTGTCCCAAGCGGATGAGCTGGCTGACTTGATTCTGTATGTGGCCAGCGACAAGGCGAAGGGAGTCACAGGGTCCGTGTTTGTGGCCGATAATGGTATAAGCTTGGTTTAATATAATATGCAATATTTTATTTTAATCGATAACTTTTTATGTATACTGTGATGTTGATGTGAAACTTTCTTCTTAAAAGTTATCCGATGCTTGAAAAATTAGCTCTTGATTTCATAATAAAAAAAAAATTACATTGTTCGTAGTAATTTTTCGACGCATACTTGTATTAATTGAAAATACTAATTAATTTAATTTTTATTATTCATGGTAATCAAATAAATCGTGTAATTTTAATTTATGTTCCCGACATTATAATTATTTCTAAAAAGTTGGCTGTATTTTTTATTTCTATTGGATAACTTGGTATAAATATTTCACTGAGAAAAATGTTATGTGCTCAACTTTTAAATGTTGCATAAATTTTATTATAAACAAAAACTTTTACTTGTTACCTAATTAAACAATACAAGTAGGAGTCATTTCAGCCAACTAGCAAATGACGTCCACTGCTAGACAAAGGCCTCCCCCAAGGATTTCCACCAGGACCGACCCTACGTTGCGCGCTTCCAGACACTTCCCGCGACCTTCACCCAGTAGCGGCGTAAGGGGGGGGCGGTGGGGGCGGTCCGCCCCGGGTGCCAAGCATCAGGGGGTGCACAAGTCGCGTAGATTAGTACTCACTGGCACATCTACATGGCAAATCTGCGGTCTATGTCATGATACGAGGCGGGTGGGGGTGCGATTGTTTTTCAATCGTCGAATCGGGAGGTAACCCCAAAAATCCTGGGGGGTACCAGGGGGTGCCNTATGTCATGATACGAGGCGGGTGGGGGTGCGATTGTTTTTCAATCGTCGAATCGGGAGGTAACCCCAAAAATCCTGGGGGGTACCAGGGGGTGCCATAGGACTTGTGAAGGGGGGGGGGGGTGGGGGGTGATCGCCCCGGGTGCCAACCCATGATACGCCGCCACTGCCTTCACCAGTTCGTCGGTACACCTAGTCAGGGAGAGTCAGGGGCCTGCCCACATTATATCATCCGGCCATGTCAAATTTCTGCCCCAGAGGCCATCAGCTCTACGAGCATTGCCCTTTGGGTGACCTTAAGCCTTCTTATGAGGACCAAAGCATGCGACCACGTCTCAGATCCGTCATCACTGGCAACATGCACTGGTCAAAGACTACAGACAATACGTAGCAAATAAATGAGATTAATAAAACTGTATGAAAGATCACAATTCATCGACTCTAAGTTCTTCTCAATAAATAACAGAGTTATTAGTTATATGAATAACTAGCTTTCCGCCCGCGGCTTCGCCCGCGTGTCTGTCACATAAAAACTTTATCTGTTTTAAAAACCGGGATAAAAACTATGCCCTTTCCCGGGACCCAAACTATCTCTATACCAAATTTCATCAAAATCAATTCAGTGGTATAGGCGTGAAAGCAAGACAGACAGACAGACAGACAGAGTCACTTTCGCATTTATAATATGTTTATAGATATAGACTAAGTTCATAAATAGTACGGTGGCAAATAGTAATTTTGACTTTGACTTCTGTCGTAACTGTGTCACGGCACGGCAAGGTTAGATTCTTGCCTTTTAAATACAAACTTTAGCTTATTGACATAAAGACTTTTTTGCGATGATAGGCTTAATACAACACCCAAAAGGTGGCGATGCCAAGTGACTAGTTTGAAGCGTAAACATACATATAGTAGGTATTTCCGATTTCTCTTTGTACGACATGATATTGAATAATAATGTGTAGGTAGTCCATAACATTTTAAGCGAACAACTCATAACAGACGTAAGATTATAAAAAGATGTTCCTCCGACTGAGTCGCAGTGTACACGTGACAAACATATCATGAGCTTCAAGAGCAAGGTGGTGATCGTGACAGGGGCCAGCGCCGGCATCGGGGCAGCCACGGCGGTGCAGTTCGCCAAGGAAGGAGCCAGAGTGGTCGTGGTCGGAAGAAATGAAGCCAAGCTGAAGGACGTGGCATCAAAATGCACCGCGGTCGGCAGTGCGCCGCTCGTGGTCAAAGCTGATGTCTCTAACGATGACGATGCCAGAAGAATCATCAGCGAAACCATAAAAAAGTTCGGCAAACTAGACGTACTAGTCAATAATGCAGGCGTCATGACATTCGGAACACTGTTAGATGGAAAAATCTTGGAAAGTTTCGACAAGTGCGTTGCCGTGAATTTGAGGGCTATGATCCACACTTCGATGCTGGCCGCGCCTCACTTGGTCAAAACTAAGGGGAACATCGTGAACATATCGAGTATTCTTGGGCAGTTCCATATCGGTGCGTTCGTGAATGGGTATGCGGCTTCCAAGGCCGGGTTGAGTCACTTCACTAGAGGGGGTGCGAAGGAGTTGGCTGTGCACGGGGTGAGGATGAACGTGGTGAGCCCTGGGCCGGTGGACACGGCACTGCTGGAAGATTTCGGAGCCACCGCAGGAGTGCAGGAGGTGAAGACGGCCTTGGGACGGGTATCCCAGGCGGATGAGATGGCTGACTTGATTCTTTATGTGGCCAGCGACAAGGCGAAAGGAATCACAGGGTCTGAGTTTGTGGCCGATAATGGTATAAGCTTGGTTTAATAGTGTACGGTGCTATACGTAATAATGAGTCAAGAATATTGTAAAATTTTAAGTTGCTTATTCAAATAAACACCGTAGTGTTCACTGTGTTTGTCTGACGCATTATTGTGTTATTTGAGCATGACTGGTAGGTACTATGTATTATTTAATGGTTCAATAATAAATTGTAACAGTATTATCTTGTCTTCAACATTGTATGATTTTATGCATAACAAGGCAGGTATTTGACCACAATCGCACCTGATGTTAAGTGGGATGCAGTCTAGTAGTGTATTGTAGTAGTAGATTGTAGTTAAAAAGAAGCTATCCTAGTAATCGGCAAATTTTTCGTTTTTATAAAAAGTAGAGTGAAAATTTTTAACATTTACAACTACACTCCAACTCAATTTCATCAGTAAATCTTACGCCGATGAGATTAACAAAACTGTAACAAAATATACTTATCACAATAAATTCGTTGGCCATAGTTCTATACATATACATCAGGCGTTTTATAATATTCATATACGTGAATGAATGATATGAAATAAGTTCATAGTATGATGAACCACCTTCTGCAAAATTAATACAGTTAACTTTTTAATATTTTTGTCACATCTTAACACTTGAGGGCGCCATGGATGTTCTTAAATACGTATAAGGTAAGTGCCCCCTACTTCGGTATAATAAGGCTCTTACGACTTTAACATTTTACCTTACCATTTACACTTACCCCCCCCCCCTTCGTAGCCATAAAATTTTGATTTGTTATTTGTAACCCCCCTCCTTCTCCCCATAATCCCACTCCTGGAGCTGTTTCAAGTGAGGATAGCCCCCCCCCCCTGAAAATAACCTCAGATACGCCAATGACTCATAATAAAAAGTAAGTAATTAATTAATTTCTAAGGTAGGTTAGTATTAAAAACTAAAAAATATGACGATTTCTTTAATGGTATGTGTCATAAAAGTACCTCACACCATACATTTATATATCACGAACTTGGAAAAAAGTAACAATAATACGGTTCCTTGTTTCGTGATACTGATTATTCCAAATTCCCCAAGTAAAATTCATAAATTATTGTCAAAATGTGTCAATTAACTATTATCTATCCCATATACAATACAAATAAACAAAGATAAATAAAACAAATCGAAATAAAACCAAAATGCTGGTACTACTTATGCTAATTTATCTTAAAATTGGTCATATATGTGAACTTCAAACTCGTGTCATATAAATTCTAGTGAACGAAACATATACCGAATTTAGGTCATGAGAAACTTAAATAAATGAATTATTTGTTTCATAACTTACATTTAAATTATCATAAATAATTATTTAAAAACCAAGCATCAAAATGTTATCCATAATATCCTTGAATCGGTAGTGTCACGAAATAGGGGACACCCGAAAAATAATATGTACGCTATTTCGTGAGTCAATTAATCGCAATTTTAAAGGAATTTTAAGTTTTCATATAACTTTTTTCTAAGCCAAATCCATTGTCAAGGAACACATGAAACCACTATTACAAGTTTGATTTAAATGGACGTTCCTTCGCCTTTTTATAAGCTTAAGAAGTTGGAGCGCTAACCTTACGGTGAGAACAACCTTTGCAAGCCGCACGGCTGTTTTTGGCTCTCTGAGAGTTTGAAGCTTCGTATTGCTCTCATTTTTGGCGCCACAATGTTGGTACTTGGTTTTTTAGATAGCTTAAATAATAGAGTTTTTGTAGTAATGAAGAATTTTTATAAATAATATTCCAATTGCTTATTATTTGAGCTAGAAAAAAAACTTAGGTGTAGGTATAATAGAATACAATTGCCTATGTTCAATGATAAATACCTACATGGTGGAAAACTTTCAGTAATAATTTAGTACTAATACCCCAGGAGAAAAATTACTTTTTTATCTGCTTTTAACTACATTACATCTACGAAAGTCATTCATGACAAGCACATCAATTTTCCCAAACTTCTCAATGGCCTTTTCAACGATTTTTCTAGTATCGGCTTCAATGGACACGTCACCAAATCTCCTTAATGACATTTTTGAGTCTGTCTTCGTTTTTTCCTACGATGACAACGTTAGCTCCTGCTTGAGCCAATTTTATGGCGATAGTGGCCCCAATGCCAGAACTGACTGCCTAGTCACGATGCCCACTTACGTAAAACTCATATTTGTAGCTCATTTATTTCTGACTGTATTCAATTAAGTAATAATGAGTACGTTTGGTATCGCTGATTAGATTTATGCCAGTAAGATAAAACAGTATTAATTTGTGACGGAATGATGTTTAAAAATCCGCCTAACTTAAAAGTGATAAAAATTTGATATTTTCACTGAATAAAATTGAAGAGATTCAATTAGGTGGTTAAGATGATAATTGAGATGAATAGCACCTTACGGTTTTACGGTTTAAGTTAGGGCGCTATCTTGCGAGAAACTTCTATTTAATGTAAGTACTCTTGAATTATGCAAATCACTAAGGGTACTTAGGTATGAGGAAGAGGTATTAATTAATTCCATTAAACCAGTTAATTCATAGTACCAGGTATGTATTACGAACAACATTATTATGCACTAAACAGAAGACATCGTAAGTAAACATCGTGAAGTATTAGATGACGTAGTAGTAAATACAACTGTTTACACAGTGAATTAGATCCAGTTACATGTAATTATCATTAATTTAGCTGTCTGCGGAATTGAGTTAGGTCACGCTTAGTCAGAATGAACGAGAATATCATCACTACCATGATGGGTAAAAAATATAACAAATCATTAACACAGTGAGTAGCGAATTGTTGTAAAGGTGAGTTTGAAGTCAAGTTTCTGTATACAAACTTACGCTGCGCATTCATATGCACATTACGTAATATATCAAAGCTGCCTAGATGTGTTTCTGGTTATAAATAAACCAACTTTGTANACATTGAAGTCTGCGGCTTATTATTCAAGTGACATCGCAGCATGAGTTTCGCGAGCAAAGTGGTTCTTGTGACGGGGGCTAGCAGTGGCATCGGAGCGACTACTGCTGTATCGTTCTGCAAAGAGGGAGCGAACGTCGTCATAGTCGGGAGAAATGAAGCTAAACTCAAGGACGTGGCTAAGAAATGTGCAGGAGTCGGTAACGCCCCTTTCTTGGTCAAAGCGGACGTGTCCAACGACAATGACGCCAGAAGAATCATCAGCGAGACATTGAAAAAGTTCGGGAAACTAGATGTGCTGGTCAACAACGCTGGCGTTGCCGAATACGGGAGTATCTTGGATGGGAAGGTTCTAGAAAGTTTCGACAAGATTATCCCCATCAATTTGCGAGCTGTGGTCCACATGACGATGCTGGCTGCGCCGCACCTCGTTAAGACCAAAGGGAACATCGTAAACGTTTCCAGCATCGCTGGCCAGAAGCATATATTTGTGGCCTCGAATGTGTATTCTGTGTCCAAAGCTGCAGTGGACCACTTCACGAGGGGCAGCGCATTGGAGCTGGCCTCCAAAGGAGTGAGAGTCAACGCGATCAGCCCGGGACCTGTGGAGACTGATATGATGACAAGCTTTACAACGGAGTCCGAAAAGGAAACGCAGGGAATAAGGACGCCTCTGGGAAGGATGTCGAAGGCGGAAGAAATCGCCGACTTGATCCTTTATGTGGCCAGTGACAAGGCGAAAGGAATCACTGGGTCTGTGTTTGTGGCAGATAATGGAATGATGGTACAATAAAATAATATTATAACCATGCGAAAATATTTTTGGATTAAATAATAATAAATTAATTTTACACTAAGTATTGCATGTAATGTTATGATAAATCTAACTTTTTTAATTCGCATACCATAAAATATACCTACCTATTCCTTATACTGGACATAATGTAGTTGCATGCCATTTGTGTAAATCCATAAATTAAAGTATACGCAATAACGCATGCACTAAGATAATTATCAACACGATTATAAATGTAATTACCTGCCATTAAATACGAGTATTACTAAAGGTACCTTACCTATTGTTTGTATGTATGTAATTAACCCAATAAAAACAGACACTTAGATTCTGTGTGGATAATAATTCTCTTTAGTCGATCTGTTAATGGGAACTTCAGTTGGAAACAGAATCTATTGGTTGGTAGTTACTACTAACCTAGATTTTCAGTATAATATTGTTACTAACTCAACTCTGCATGGATCACAATGGTCTGAAATAAACGTATTATTTTATTATTATTTATTTGGAACGTGTGTACTCGTAATACACGGCCTGGAAACGGCCTATGTACTGAATAAATATTTTGATTACACTGCTTAGGATAGCCTACCTACTAAAAATTTTACATTTTTCAAATTCTTATAGATTATTTAAAATGATAATAAATACACGCTATGATTAACTTACACTTAAGCTACATGAGTATTGAAATAAGGCTGTATGTTTCTTTTATAAAGATAAATAAAAAAATTAAATAAACATAAATGTGATATTTCATTACTCGTATTTTATTTTATCTGCGACGAAGTCACGGACAGGAGATAAATGTAACTTAAATGGACATGATAGTGAATAATAATGTGTAGGTAGTGTATGTATAGCATACAGCGAACAGCTCATTAAATACATTATAAATACATGTTTCTGCAACTGAGCTGCAGTATGCACGTGACAGGCGCACTATGAGCTTCAAGAGCAATGTGGTGATCGTGACGGGGGCCAGCTCCGGCATCGGGGCAGCCACGGCGGTGCAGTTCGCCAAGGAAGGAGCCAGCTTGGTTATAGTCGGAAGAAATGAAGCCAGGCTGAAGGACATAGCCGCCAAATGTGCCGCGGTTGGCAGCGCGCCACTCGTGGTCCGAGCAGATGTCTCCAACGACGACGACGCCAGGAGAATCATCAGCGAAACCATAAAAAAGTTTGGCAAACTAGATGTGCTGATAAACAACGCTGGCGTCTTGGAATATGGAACAATTTTGAACGGGAAAATCTTGAAAAGTTACGACAAGAACATCTCGATCAATTTGCGGGCCGTGATCCACATGACTATGCTTGCTGCTCCGTATCTAGTTAAGACAAAGGGGAATATTGTGAATGTGTCAAGCGTGCTTGGGCAATTTCATATAATGCCCATGGTCAATGCGTACGCGACGTCCAAGGCTGGGTTGGATCATTTCACGAGAGGGAGTGCGAAGGAGTTGGCAGCGTCTGGAGTGAGGGTGAACGCTGTGAGCCCTGGGCCGGTGGAGACGAATATGCTGATGACCTTCGAGTCGAGCGAGGACACGCAGGAGGTGAATACCCCTCTGGGCCGCGTGTCGCAGCCGGCCGAGGTGGCCGACCTGATCCTGTTCATGGCCAGTGACAAGGCCAAGGCAATCACAGGTTCAGTGTTTCTGGCGGATAACGGTGTAATACTGGGATAGTTTCTTAAGCTAATTCTTCTCGGTAACAGCCGATTTTCTCGAAGTGGAAAAATTGCAAGCTTCCTTTATTTAGATTTATGCCGTTACGAGTAGGTAAAGGGCACAATAGATGCTGAAGAGTATTTGAATGTAAGTAATGGGGTGAAAATCGTGTAAATAGTTTGTTTATTTTGATTTTATACTTGTTTTCTGATACTATAAAATAAAGTAATACACAAAACTTGACTACCAAGTATTTAAATGATTGAGAAGACAGATTACGTAATTTGTGTTTATAAATAGACTGACCTTTGTCAACTGATAAAGGCATTTGTAGGATGCATTTGCATAGCGGTTTGCATCTCGACGAAGTTTTTGTTTGCATACTTTTGTATTTATTATTGTTTTTTTTTATGTTATTGACAGACAAAATGTAACGGCATGCCATCAACTAAACTCGTTATGGATCAACAAATATTTATTTGTTTACCTGATAATAAAATGGATCTAAAAGTGATGTTAGGTACTTAATTAAATTAAAATTAAATATTCTCTGAAAGCTTTTTATTTTCAAACGTTGACACATCAATGTATAAATAAATCATAAGATTAAACGCACGACAAAAACATACTCGCACACAATAAATGCTAGATCAATTGACATCTTTTATTTATAACAAATCAAATAGGTATGCATAATAACAATCAACTGCACCGTGCTCAATCATGCTCAATTTACAACATGAGGTAAAACAAATAGGTACAAACTCAACAAAATTAAATGTTAGATCACATTTTGCTCAACATCATGCCGTTATCAGTGACGTAGTTGGCTCCCGTGATGCCCTTGGCCTTGTCGCTGGCCAAGTACAGCACCAGCTCGGCCACCTCATCCGGCTCCGACACACGGCCCAGCGCCGTCTGCGCCGCGAAGTGGTCCCAGGAGATAGGGAAGCCTGCGTTCGCGATGATGTCAGTCCTCACCGGCCCAGGACTGATAGCGTTCACCCGAACACCTGACGAGGCCAGCTCCAACGCAGCGCCTTTCGTAAAATGATTCAAACCCGCCTTAGACATACAATAAGCTAAGAACGGCGGAGTAGGCGCGTACGTACCGCCAATGGCCGATATATTTACAACGTTCCCTTTCGTCTCGACTAAATGCGGCGCCGCCAGTGTCGTCAACAGAACAGCTGCGCGCAAATTAGTGTTCATCACCTCATCGTACGTGTCCATCACTTTGCCGCCCAAGATGGCGCCGAATTTGGCGATCCCGGCGTTGTTGATTAGGATGTCTATTTTGCCGAACTTTTCTAGCGTGTTCTCGATGATGCGCTTGGCGTCGTCCTCGTTTGACACGTCGGCTTTGATAACGAGCGAGCCGGGGCATTGGTCGGCGACGGCCGTGAGCTTGGCCTCGTTCCTGCCGACGATGACGACGCTGGCTTGCTCCTTGCTAAAGCTGACGGCGGTGGCGGCTCCGATGCCGGAGCTGCCGCCCGTCACAATAACAACTTTGTTTGCGAAACTCATCGTGATTCGTGACGCGAACGCGACCGTCCTGCGCGGAGTTCGACTATACACTGATTAAAAATTGTTAAAAATGAATTTAGAAGGCGTGACTATAAGGGTTACTGTTTGTAAGGTATAATTTTTCATAGAGATAGATAAAGCTATTTATTTATTGACTCTTTTTATTACTATCATGAAGGTCGGTAATGTACAATGTTATATTGTTGTTAGGGAAATAGGATTGTGCATTTTGTTATCTAATGTCATCAATAGTTTCGATATCAGATTAGTTGATGATAATAAGCGACCAATTTCAGTGTTGTTTGCTCGTACATTTATAAAATCCGCTGCTTTATTTCTTTTAACTTTTTTCTTTTCAATATTACCTATCGTTTCGTGCGGTTTTGCACATATTAAATATGGTAGGCATATTAGGTAGGTATAGCCAGTGTCAAGTAAGTAAAAATAAGCTTCAATTGATGAAAAAATTAAAATGATAAATGATGATTTCAGTTTATCAGTAAAGGTGGCACTTTAATGAAACCTGACGCGAACTTCTTGAGATACCTAACTTGAAAAGTTTAGTGATGTTGCACTGTTTGTTTTTATGCCTACTCATGCACGTTCATGGACATTGGACACTTTATGGTTAATAATTTTAATTTTATTGTTGCATGCTGAAAAGGGGCGCCTTTTCAAAAATCGTGACAAGACACACGTAGTCAAGTCAAGTCACGAAGCTGGTTTTCAGCGGGTTATCGAACTTGTATCATGAATTCATGATAAAAAGTGACCGCGGTGATGAGTAAGTAAATATTTGTCATATTAATAATTTCCAAATCATCCTTATAATTTATTTACGTGTGTGATGACCATTCACTATTTATTTCATACAGTCCAAAGATTCCCAAACGTTAATTTGTCTCGTAGGGAGTTCGCCAGTCAGCTTCAAATACTGGATTCAGTAGAATCCTATTACTGGGTACTTCTCATCGCCACGGTTCTCATCGTCACCTTCGTGGCAAATTATATTTCTAACTTATTTCAACTTTTTGTAAACAAAAATTGTAGCGCTTGATGTGAAGATTGTATTCTCAGTAAATCAGTCAAATAGTGAGTCTCGTTTGGAAGCTTTAACGTTTTGAATTTTTTGATGCCACGAAAGTGATTCTGTACTTCACAGCAATAACTTTTTCAAACTTTACTACTGTAAATGACTCTTAAGTGNTTTTGTATGGAAATGAACGCGCGCTGCTACTCCTGTTATTTCTGCTCTCTGGTTGTAACCAGCACGTGCTGAGGGCACTTTTATCTTCTATCATTCCTGACTAATGCGTGTCGTGTGATGATAGGACGTACGTCGCTGACTATAGAACTAGCTCTTCAACTAACATGTGTCGTGTCTACAGACGTGCGGGCGCGGCTTCGTGTCGGTGAACCGGCGCAACCAGCACGCTCTGACGGCGCACACGGCGCCGCTGCGGCGCTGCCCGCTGTGCCCCGCGCGCTTCCATCTGCGCTCCATGGTCTGTGCAGCATACGATTGACATATACCATGGAGGCAGAGCATTGTGACGCCATAGTGTAGTCAGTGGCGTCACTATAGGGTGGCAGGGCAGGCAAAAGCCGGCCCAAGACCCTAATCCCCCCCCTATCGAGATGCCCCCCCCCCCTCACTTGGAAAAGAATCCGCCAAGGGCCACATGCACAAAATAAGTATAGTCTATGTCACAACACAATGACGCATGACTCTACACTCGTATCTGAATCAAGTGTTGAGCTGATCTTGGTTCCGTAAGCCTGGTTTAGCAGTCATCAGCGTACGCGTAAACACTACACGATGTGAGGCAGAGCATTGTGACGCCACAGTACGCTTGTCTGACGTACGCGATCAATGTCAGCGTAGAAGGAAATCAAGCCTTATTCTCGTGTCAAGATGGTGACGCGACGTGCCGATGCGAGTTTGTGACGCCCACAGATATGGATAGATGCAGCATGTGTCAAAAATTGTATGAAGCCGAGCGTGCCACTTTTTAAACGTCATTAGTGTCATTTTAGCGAATTTTAGTGATTGCCGCAACGTAAAAGTAATCGTATCATCGTACTGCATTCGCAAAGTCATCGAAAGATATCGTGTGACTCGATTCGAAAATTAATTAATTCCGATAAAACTGATATTTTGTTAAATTTATAGCTAGTCTGACTGTGGATTGAAATAATTTTGTAGCGGTAGACGTTATTCTACATTATTAATTTTCTTATTAATTTGCAAATTATATTTTTGTTGTGCCTGATGTTTAAGAAAGTAATGATCGTTATTCCATTATGTTAAATAGTACTACTAATAATTCATACCTACTTACCTAATTTCATACTTTTAAATATTCTAGTACCTACCTGACCTAGTTTCATAAAATAAAGACTAACTCAAGCTTTTTATCCCAACTAATATTATAAATGCGAAAGTAACTCTGTCTGTCTGTCTGTCTGTCTGTTACGCTTTCCCGCTTAAACCTCGCAACCGATTTTGATGAAATTTGGCATAGAGATAGTTTGAGTCCCGGGAAAGAACATAGGATAGTTTTTATCCCGGTTTTTGAAACAGGGACGCGCGCGATAAAGTTTTTCTGTGACAGACAAAATTCCACGCGGGCGAAGCCGCGGGCGGAAAGCTAGTATTTAATAAATGTAAAAATGCGTAGTTTTGCCAATACGTTTTCTTTCATAGTACCTAGTTTTGAAGATATTTCTAAACGACAAAATCCAGTGCCGTCGTATACATAGACTTAACTGCGATCACTGACCTAACTTCTTGATTTATTTGTTACTTGTGCTGTTAATTACAATTCTCAATCCGTAAATAATTTCCTTATTCTACCGTGTTCGTACTACTGTTCTCGTAAAATTATCGTAACCGATTGTTGTAATCGGATTACATGAACATCACTCGACCATGTATGTCCATTTGGACATATCGGAATGGCACGCTTTGACGAGCAACTTGCTGTATCTACTCTAATCCATATCTGTGGTGACGCTGTTCGCTACCTGTGTAACTCATGTGTCGCGGAGGCGGGTGCGGCTTAAGAGCTGTGTCGTGTCGCAAACGTGCAGCCGCTAAGCATAAAGTCAGCATGTGACGTGCCACTAAGTATAAGACCTTGGTTCCTTAACTAATGTATGTTTTGTCGTCGTGTCGTGCAGTCTAGACGTATAGGTACGGGCGCGGTTCTGATCATAGAGCTCGCTCAGAGCCCCGATTACGGTAATTTTTAACGTCTCCAATCCAGACGCGCTTCATCGATTCTGCGATACGATTGGTCAAAACAGTTGACGTCACATAACACGTGGGTCGTGCCGTGTCGTGTTGCTGGCTATAGTCTGGTCCGTGACCACGTAGAATTTTGTCCAATGACCCCAAGCTACCCATCCTTATCGCTCGCACGCAATTATGTTGCTGTCGCGCTCGCACACTCACTGCGGGCGCCCGTCGCAGAGTCGCGACAGCAATATAATTACGCGCGAGCGATAAGGATGGGTAGCTTGGGGTCATTGGACGGGATTCTACGTGCTCACGGACTAGGCTTTAGAAAGTGTGTCGTGTCTATAGACGTGCGGGCGCGGCTTCGTGTCGGTGAACCGTCGCAACCAGCACGCTCTGACGGCGCACACGGCGCCGCTGCGGCGCTGCCCGCTGTGCCCCGCGCGCTTCCATCTGCGCTCCATGGTCAACACGCACGTTAAGAAGGTATGTGATCATTATCATCATTTCAATTTTCAACCAATGGCAGCAGGGCCGTCTTTAACCTACTAGGGGCCCTGGGCAGGTCAAAAGGTCTTATTAGCAGATGGGGGGCCCTTCGGTCGCGGGGCCCTGGGCACGCGCCCAAGAGGGGCCTGAATGGCAGCCGCCAATGTAAGCTCTTCTAGAAACGCCACAAAAAGTACACATTCATCATCATCATTATTTCAAGTAATGTGTACGCTGGATTGGACTTAAACCTTCCCTTATCTGATAAACCTAAGCATTTGCTTCTTGGCGGGAAAGTGAAACGTTTTGTTTCATGCGCAGTGGAATATTTTATTCTTTTGCCATTTGAGATTGATGCGAAACGTCAGTGCACGATAAAACCAAAACTGGTTTTTGTTACACCTTCAAAAATGTTTAGGACACATTTAAATTAGACGTAAAGAAACGCTGATTTGCCGAACTACTAGTTTTCGTACAATTTCTAGAAGTGCAGCACACAGTGGCGAAATTGCAGCGCTCACGCCTTTATTTGAAGGTGCCCATAATGTAACTTGTTATTAAATAAAAGAAATGCAATATTTATTTATATTCCTCCTAATCTAGGCTTAGCGCTTTAGTCATAGAGTAACTTGGTCAGTGCCTGAGGTATGGAAACGGACGGAGAAGGGGTGACCAATGTGACGTGACAGAGCACAGATATGGATTAGAGTAGATACAGCAAGTTGCTAGTCAAAGCGTGCCATTCCGATATGTCCAAATGGACATACATGGTCGAGTGATGTTCATGTAATCCGATTACAACAATCGGATACGATGATTTTACGAGGACAGTAGTACGAACACGGTAGAGAGAAGAAATTATTTACGGATTGAGAATTGTAATTAACAGCAACGAGTAACAAATATGTAATTAATTAGAATAAAGTAGCAGTAGAAGAATTATAAAACAAGTTAGATCAGTGATCGCGGAAGACAGAGTGCACTGTATAACGTCGAAATATACAAATCAAGAAATTAGGTCAGTGATCGCAGTATACACTATTACTAGTCTATGTATACGACGCCCGAGATTTTGTCGTTTAGAAATATCTTCAAAACTAGGTACCTGACTTAGCTTTATGAAAGAAAACGTATTGGCAAAACTACGCATTTTTACATTTATTAAAAATTAAAAGCTTGAGTAAAATAGTCTTTATTTTATGAAACTAGGTCATTTACTTACTAGGATATTTAAAAGTATGGAATTAAGTATGAATTACTAGTAGTACTATTAACATAATGGAATAACGATCATTACTTTCATAAACATTAGGCACAACAAAAATATTATTTGCAAATTAATAATGTAGAATTGTAGAATAACGTCTACCGCTACAAAATTATTTTAATCCACAGTCAGACTAGCTATAAATTTAACAAAATATCAGTTTTATCGGAATTAATTAATTTTTGAATCGAGTCACACGATATCATTCGATGACTTTGCGAATGCAGTACGATGATACGATTACTTTTACGTTGCGGCAATCACTAAAATTCGCTAAAATGACACTAATGACGTTTAAAAAGTGGCACGCTCGGCTTCATACAATTTTTGACACATGCTGCATCTATCCATATCTGTGTGACAGAGCATATAAAACTGAAGTCTCACTGACGTTTGACGTTACAAAAATTCCCTCCCGTTCCGCTCCCACATTTATTTTATAGTTTTGATGTACCTACACTAAGTTATGTCTAGGTAATGATACTGAGACGTGGTCGCTTACTATGGGCCTCATAAGAAGGCTCAAGGTCACCCAAAGGGCGATGGAGCGGGCTATGCTCGGAGTTTCCCTGCGTGATCAATCAGAAATGAGGAGATCCGCAGGAGAACCAAAGTAACCGACATAGCTCGCAGAATTGCTAAAATCAAGTGGCAGTGGGCGGGGCGCATAGCTCGCAGAGACGATGGCCGTTGAGGCAGGAAAGTTCTCGAGTGGCGACCACGGGCTGGAAGACGTAGCGTGGGCAACCCTCCTACTAGGTGGACCGACGATCTGGTAAAGGTCGCGGGAAGAGCCTGGATGCGGGCAGCGCAGGACCGTTCATTGTGGAAAACCTTGGGGGAGGCCTTTGTCCAGCAGTGGACGTCATTTGGCTGAAACGAACGAACGAACGAATGATACTGAATATTTTTTCTTATACCAGGTGCACCTGGCCGCCCACAAGCGTCGTGCCCGCGCGCGCACGCGTTCTTCCCAAGCGCCCGCCGCCGCGCCCGTGCCAGTTCATGAGCTTAGTGTCGCGCTACAACACCACGTGCTCGCGCTACAGGCCACACAAGAGGATAGCAGCTGAGGGTCACTATCATGGTAAGTGTTACAGCGACATAGTGAGTTTTACGGCGAAGACCAGCCATTTCATTTCAGTTCCATTTCACCATGCTGGACGACAGCAGCTGACGGTCACTATCATGGTAAGCCACGGAGAATAACTGACTTAGACCCGCCAAACACAGACTGCTCTAGCAATGACTCAAGCAACTGTTTGAGCAGCACACAAGCAGCTGATAGGTCACAATGAGGGCTATCGTTTTTATACTTAACAGTTGGCACCCCTGGCGATTGACAGGACCTTACTCTACAGTGGCGCCATCTTGATGAGTGCAAATGCGATAGTCCTCCTACCACTTTAGCGCTCACCAGTTGGTGCCACTGTCTTCGCTACTAGCAAGTGACAGGACCTTACTCTACAGTGGCGCTAACTGGTGAGCGCTAAAACGATAGCCCTCATTGATAAGTATTAATGAGGATCAGTACTGTTGTAGAAAATTCAATAAAACTAGTATCTACGTTAATCTTTAAGACATAAGAAAGATATATCTTTTTGAATTATCCAAATCGGACCATTACTTACGAAGATATTAAGTAATAAACATAGGCCGTTTTTGCCGCTAAAAGTCAACGTACGCAAGGCCGCGTGACGTCATTATATCCGAAGCTAATGGGATGGAAAATATTTTTTTCCGGCTAAACTATCAGTTTTAGAAAAAAACTTTTAATAACATTTATTCTTCAAAATAAAGTAACCTATCGACCAGTAATTTTTAAAAATAAAAATTGTGAAAAATAAGTATTGCTATGTCCAAAAACCACATTTTCATAGGATTCGATGCAATGCGGAGACGCGGTTGGGGTGAGTGTAACTTAATGATTGTTTGTATTGAACATAATAATACTTAATATGATGCTAATACCCAGTTTCTGGCCTGGGTTCTGTGGTATTACACACAACATAGGTAACCGTCTGAGGACAATAATACTCGTAAGGTCATGGACACATCGATAAGTAGTGCTTTCGCAGAGTTCTCTTAAGGTGGTTTTTACTTATTATGTTTTCATGGAGGTCGTAGGGCAATTCATTTAACAGAGTAGGTACTAGCCACCTTCTTTCTCTCTTTCCATAATAGTTTTTAATCTTAGGCACAACTAGCTTTGGTTTTTTAGATTGACGGGTTGCATATGTATATTCCCTCTCCTGCTTAAATTCGTTTTTATCATATTGTTCAGTCAGAATTGTTACTTTTACTTTAGATTCTATTGGTAGTATTTTACACATTTTAAAAAGCTGTTCATAGTTTCCCTTTAGCGCGATTTTTTCCTTGGTTGATATTAAAAGCTTAAGTAACCTTATTTGCAATGATCTCACTTTATTAATGTGTACAGGAAAAGTAAGGCCATAGGCATTTAATCCGTATGATATTACAGCCTCCACTAGCGCATGATAGAGAATATACATAATGCTCCTGGTAACCGCATATTTTATATTATGTAGTTTACCCAAAATTGTTCTTAATTTGTTACAAACCAAGTTAGCATGCAAGTTCCAACCGAAGTGTCTATCTACTGTCAATCCAAGGTACTTATACGATATTACAGGTTCAAGTTCTACACAGGTACAGTTACTTTTTTTATTATGCAAGCAGTCATAGCTATGGCCCTTGATACTAATATTAATATTTTTATCTTTAGTATAAGGAGATATTATACACATCGACTTAGTCTTATTAATATTTATAATAATTCCATTATCATGTGCCCAACGAACTATACTGTCGAAGTCCTCTTGCATTACTTTTTGTATATTTGTTTTGTTTTTACCGCTATATATGATACATGTGTCGTCCGCGTACATATAAGATCTGCAGTTCTTCAAGACATTTGGCATGCTGTTTACATGCATAATGTAGCCAACAGGTCCATAAACCGAGCCAGTAGGAACCCCAAACATGATAGTTTACTAAGGTACCTGCATGCCAAATTTCAAGCGTCTAACTTAAGCGGTTTAGATTTTTCATACAAAGGGATTTTCCCGCTAATTCCCGTTCCCGTGGGAATTCCTAAGTATACTATAACCTGCCCAGGAGTATGAAGAATAATTGTACCAAGTTTCGTCAAAATCCGTCAAGTAGTTTTTGTTTCTATAAGGAACATACAGACAGACAGACAGACAGACAGACAGACGGACAGACAGACAGACAAAAATTTTACTGATTGCATTTTTGGCATCAGTATCGATCACTAATCACCCCCTGATAGTTATTTTGAAAATATATTTCATGTACAGAATTGACCTCTCTACAGATTTATTATAAGTATAGATTAGTAGGGAGTTTAATGATAAACGTTCGAGTTGCATAATTGAATTAATTACCGGTGCACTCGGTCGAAACGTCAGATAAATCCAGGTAATAATTTAATGTTACCTATCCGCGTATCGCGTTAAAACCTGTTTAGATTAATTCAGTAGTAGGCATTATCTACTATATTCTAAACGTCAGCCACAATTTCTTTTCAATCCACTTAGCTGAGAGTGTTACTCCCTGAATACAGTCGGAACCAATTTACGCCGCAAAGAAATATAGGAAATGACTGAATCCCAGGAGTCCCTTAACTAGTGGTGTCAAACTATCGATATATGTATGTATCGATAGTTTGGGTTTCGAAGTCAAAGATCGAAATAGGGGAAAGTAGTACGAGATGATCCCCTTAAGCGGGAATCGCTGTAAAATACATATTTTTCAATGTAACGTAAGTGCGCCTATTAACGACCCCCCGAAATTTGTATTCTATTACCGCCCTATTTTTCTTTCCTTCATAAAATACATAATAACAGGTTCCAGAAAACACGTTACCTAAAAAATTTCTAGACATGTTTATTGACTATCAAAACGATTAAAGTTTGTGTTCGTAAATAACCAGTAAACGGAGTTATTTGACATTATATGGGACGCGCCCGCAACGGACGCACTTTTCATACTGACGCGCTCCCAGCTACTTAAGGTGCACCTTGTTATTAATTAGCGATTTTAACACATTTAAAATGAGTATACCAACATGTTTTTGCATAACAATATTAATTCGTACTTTAGTTTCCTTAATAAACCCTCAATATAGCCCTCTCACTGTATTTTTGTGGCTTAAATACAATTTTAAATAAGGGCGGTAATAGAAACACTTTTCATAATTTGGTTCCTAATAACGACCTATGGCGTTGTTAGAATTTTGATAAAGTTTTTTATTTTAGTATTTGTATCTTTAACTACGCATTTAACCTCCATTTTGTTGTCTTGATCGATTCATAAGAATATTTCACATAATTAAATCAATTAACGCCATACGTTAATTGTCATAGGTTTGGCATAAAACTGCAATGAACATTAAAGAATATCTCTAATAATGTATGACAATAGATTTTATAAAAACCTGTTAAATTCTAATTAGTACCTATTTGATATAAAATAAAACCTAATAAAAATGATACTTCACTGATCACATCTTCATTATAGTAGATATTTTAGCTGGTTACTGTTTTTTTTTACGGTCGCTAATAGAATAAAGTAATGTTCATACTTAATTCTATTACCGCCTCATAAGTATAACGCCATCTGCGAAGACTTATAAGCCTGTATTTTGTATATAACTAACATTTATGACATGACACCAAACCAATCATGCGTTATCACAACTACTATGTAACTTTTTAAGATCTTTTGAATAATAAAAAAAATATTTAAAATAATTATACAAACAGTGTCCATTGTTTAAATTAAAATACACAATTACACACAATTAAAATCAAAAACATAAGTCAAAAACTAATTGAAAATTTTAGTCAAATTAAAAATAAAAAAATAAATTAATATTTAATTTTATTAAAACTCAAATATAGTTTAAATAATGACCCCCACTACTCACTAGAACACCGGGTACCGCGTAATCAAGTATAATAGAGGAATTTATTATTCTACTATTTATGCTTGATTTATTTATTTATTTTCGAGAAACGTGCCTTTTCTCTTTTAATAATAAAAAAAATTAAAAAAGAAATTGTCTTGAAAAAAAAAACAAATTTAACTAAAACTAAAAGAAAAACAAATTTAACGTCAAAAAATCAAGTGGTTCCCGAGCCTCTGAGCGGGATTCGAACCCGCGCCTCTTGGAATATACCCAATTGAAGAGCAATATTCTTAGCGGTCGGTAATAGAAACAGAAAAAACGTTAATAGAAACACACCTCGTCTATAGGTCGGTAATAGAAACAACTGCTTTTTCAGATTAAATTGCTATTTATTAATTATTGTGTGATTGAATACTCATTTTTACTACTTGAATTCAAAGATTACTTCATCATTGTTATAAATAAATTAAAGTGTCTTTTCTATCACCACGTCTTTTAACTAATTTTCTAACGTTTATCCGAAGTGAGCTTAAACTGGCGGTAATAGGCGCATTTACGTTAAACCAAAAATAAAGACGATTACTACTAGTATATTTATCTATCCAACTTTCCTTATACCTACTCAAAACCAGATATTAATTGAGGTTTCATTAAAATATTTCATTTTTTGCAAAACCTTACAAAGTGATCATCTTGTACACCCCTGTGGGTAAGATGATCCCCCAGGTAGGGGTAAGATGATCCCTATGATTCTATTCTATGATCTATTCTTTTCTGGTTGTATTCCTTTCGGAGTACCTAATTATCCGAACAAATCGTTAAAAAGTTAGAAAAGAAAAACATTTACGAATTAAATAACGAAAATAACCTATTCTTTCTTAGTACCTGCTAAAAAGCGTTTAAATAACTTAAACGCTTTTTGGCTGGAGCTATGTTGCATATATCACAAATAAATTCACCTGTTTCATCACCCTCTACCCCAGCACATCATGCTTTATGGCTCCATTTTCCACATGCATAACATTTTATCCATCCTTCACCCTTGGTATCGCTTGAAAACTTCTCTGTTCAGTACAGCCACTCAGTATCATCTTCTTAAGACTCAGGTGAGTTATATGAAGTTCTCTTTCTTTTATTTCTTTTCCCTTTACCTACTTCATTGACTTTTTGTTTTAATTCCCAGGGATCATCTCGTACATATAGGAAGGGATCATCTTGACCCAAGTCCCACTTTTTGTTAAATATTTGCTACAATAATCTACAAGTACGCGGCCATGTTTTTATGGCCAAAATATTAAAATTATACATAATAGAAAGCCTAAAGACAACAGTAGTTACATATAACATTGTTTGAATAAAAGTAACATAAACTCAAAGTCATGCCTATTTTAGATCAGAAGTACACAATTTTTATTTTTCCTCGTCAAATTCGATGTATCGCTCACGCCACCATTACGATTTGACTGAGGCGGGGAGGTGTCCAGAGCTATGTTTTACCATTGAAAGAAACTAAATGACGTTAGTGGTTTCAGCACAATCGCAAAGGATCATCTTACCTCAGGGGATCAACTCGTACTACTTTCCCCTATTTGTTTTTGGTTTCATACAGCAACATTCACTGTCGGTTAGATCGAATGATTATGTCGGGTAATTGTTTTCTGTTTCAAAACATCACCTGCCATAGTTAGAATTTAAACCTGCCACCTTTTGTTTGTAGAGTGATTTCTCTGATATGAAATCCAACCAGGATGGTATACAATTACTTGATTTATCGGTGAAATAATGCATCGATAAGTTGTTTAAGTTTTACGGTCAATCGTTACATCAAGGAATTAAAAAGGCATCAATCAATGGAGCATTCGATCAATAGTTTTCCTTGAAATGAAAATCGATGATTTAAATCGGTATATCGTTTGGAACCCTGCTGGTATCTACTTTTAAAAATCATGAGATAATCAAAAGTCTAGATTAATTAGACATTAATGTTATCGTTCAAACAACTACTGTAGGTAGTTGTTTGAACAATACTTTACACGAACGAAGTCGCAGGCATAGCTAGTATACCATAAGTTTAACTAAATATATCACAAGATGCACCCGACGCATTCCACTCGGCTGCCCACTTTGAGTGCATACCCCGAGTGCCTGCTCGTCCAACCAAAGTTAAAGCTTGAAATTTAATAAATAACATAAGATGGCCGCGGCTTGTTAAAATGGCAAGTATATATTTTTTTATAAGTATTCTAGGTTTAATGGTTTAAATTGAAGTTAAACGTAAAACAAACATAAGTTTTTTAGACTTACTAAGGTTCGTAGTAAATTAAATGTACTAAATCTATCATAGATTCTGTCCTGTGATAGTTCTAAATGTAGAAATTTATTAACCACACTTAAAATTGAATCAAGTTGTAACCTTCGATGTGTAAATTCACAGTGCGTGTAGTATTCATTTGTTTTTAAAATACTAAATATTCAGGCCACCATCTATTTAAGTGTGCGTGTCGTATGTCATTTGTTTTCAAAATGCTTAATATCTACGTCATCATCATCAGCCATTTGCATTTCACGAGCGACGAGCACGATCGTCTTATGTTTTTTTCCAATGCTAGAAATCTTGTTGACACTGTCGTTCCTTCCAGCTGGTCGCCAGTCAAAAATCTACATAATTTGACGTTTGATCTCTAATCTAAATTCCGTTTACTCCACCTTTTGCTACGACAGATATAACCAACCAAGTTTAAAGTTTGCAGTAGGGGCATCAAACTATGACATTTTTATCAAAAAATCGCACCTATAACAGCTAGGTAAGGTGCCACAATGTCAAACTTGATATGCCGTCATGTGTGCCAGTGTGCCTCTCAAAAACATGTTGCCATTTTTCAGTTTCAACGCCAATTTCGTTACAGCAACTGTAAACCCGTGACGCCTTTGTGCGGATGGTCAGTTTACACAGCACCAAATACGGTTTTCCCTGTATTTTTCGGCTCTCCACTCACTATTTCGTTCAAGTGCACATTGAAACAGTTTGTGATTCTTTCATTCATAGTTTGCGCAATACACGAAATGCATTCGGAACTTTTAAGTAAAGTAATAGAAAAGTAAAGTTATTAGTATGTTTGTTGCCAACTATACAACTTAAAGTTTATGTACATGTTTCTCTAACCATAAATAAGACACATATCTTAGTAAATATAATATAGCGAGTGGAGTTAGTTCAACAGTAACTTTTCTCTAAGAAAATTGACTGCTTCAGTTTGGATTGACCTTTTAGTTCAGTTTCAGGTTAAAAGTGCTATTAATAATGTTTACTTATTCCAACTTTCTGTATTATTCAGTTTTATTCCCACTTCTTATTTAACATTACAGTCTTTTAAGGAGACTCATTACATAGAGTACACTCATTAATCCCACTTCAAACTTCTATACAATAAAATTGTTTTAAGTAGACACAACAAATAACAATAAAATGTAAGTCCGACTTATCCAAACGGACTGTTGAAATCTAATCTGTAAGGCGTTTTCTCAAGACAGTGTTTTCACCTGAAAACTCATCTCACAAACTCGAGTACGCATCTATAAATGTCAGCCAATTACTTTTAACTGAATTTAGGGATACATGACCCACGCCCTCCGAGCTAATTCAGGAGAATGGAGGAATTTCCCTTACAAAAAACGGAAAATAAGGCTTTTGTCCTTTGACTTTAGGGGCCCGTAATTAGAAAAAGTTTTCAATGGAGTCGCAAGCAACTTCCGTAAGAGTGAGTGGCAAAAAGTTTTAATGAAGATAAATCATACTGCATCCTTGCCATATTAAAATAGGACGCTCTACGAGAGTGTTGTCAGTAATTTATTTATTTATACACCATGTTCTTAAAGTAAAACATACAATAAAAAAAAATGATAGACTAAAAATCCAGTATTGTTAAAACATATTTTTTAATAAGTCGCCACATAATTATTGAAATATTTGAAAATATTCTAAAGTTTATAATAGGTACAGTTTTATGCACCTCATGTAGGTAGATAATTTTAATAAATGTTGAGCTGTATCTATTCCATCTACATTAAATCAAAAATCAAAATCAAAAATATTTATTCAGTTTAGACCACAAGTGGCACTTATGAACGTCAAAATATTATTATTGAAAATAATAAAAATAGAAAAAGTAGTCCTTATGGGGCACTTTACATGTCTCCTTATCTTTAGGGCCCTACCAGCGCGCTTCGAGACAAACATATGGTTATATACTTATTTGAAGGCTAGATACTCGTAACTAGTAATAGTAGATATATTTCAAATGTAAAGAACCCTGGAAATACGTTTCAATTCTGCTACTCACTTCAATTAAGCGTCCCGTTTCAATCGCGTTTCGTTTTCTTCAGGTTTCTTCGCATCTACGTTTTAAGGTCCTACTCTGCAAAAATGTCCTGTCATATTCGCCCTTTCTCTTACTCGCCCTGGCTTATTAGCATGTGTGAAATATAGAACTGCGATGGAGAAGTTAAGTAAGTTATGGAGGAATCGCAACATTACCAAAGCCACCAAAGTTAGACTTGTGCGAGCGCTTGTATTCCCCATCTTTCTTTACGCAGCAGAGACATGGACAGTACGCGACTTGGAAAAGAGGAAGATAGATGCCCTAGAGATGTGGTGCTGGAGAAAGATGCTCGGGATATCATGGACAGAGTTCCGTACCAATGTGTCCATACTCCAGGAGCTCGGTGTCACTCAGCGTTTATCAACCGTAGTACAGTCGCGCATACTGCAATACTTCGGACATGTCTCGAGGCGGGATGACAACTCCATAGAACGACTGGTCGTCCAGGGCAAAGTCGAAGGAACCCGATCGCGTGGCAGGTCACCAATGCGCTGGACTGACCAAGTGAAAGCAGCAGTAGGAAACGGCTTATGTGACTGCACCAGAAAGTCTGCCAATAGAGAGAGATGGAGGGAGATCGTGCGGAGAGTTGTATCCGCCTCTACAACCGATGTAAACAACGCCTCAACGTGACCACGACCGCTCTGCCAAGAGCGTAACGACTAAGAAGAAGAAGAAGAAATATAGATACAATGGTCATATAGAAATGGTTTAGTAGACCCTTTGTTATATAATTTTGGTTCTTTGTATTGTCACTTTTGCCCTTTCTCTGTCGCTCTACCCTGCCTTATTAGCACGTGTGAAAGAGAGATACAATGGTAATATCGAAATGTTTTTGTAGAATAGACCCCCTATTTTGGTTTTTTGTCCATAATGGCTTTTGTTGTAGGACTGCCAACTCTGATGGAACGATAGCGATAAGAGTCGCTTTTCAATAATAATATATTTTGACGAAACACATTTTAATCACGACTAATGTTCTTAACAATGGAGTTATTACTCCATGCCATAATGCCAGGGAAATGGTGATACAGAAACCACTTAAGTCATAGAGCTGAAGTAGAATAAAATTATGAAAGCAAAGCAATGAGTTCATACATATTTTATGACTGAATACAGATTAAAGCAGCTAATAATAAATGTCGGGACAGTTCCCACCACTGCAACTCCTGTGTAGCCAGGATCTACAGCTTGACCGCCAATAAAAACCTAACCTGTGAAGGTAACAATAAATTAGCTACTGCTAATATTTAAATGTTGTCAAGTGTTTTGTCATTCTGAAAACCGATTTCTTACGTTCGTTCGTTTCAGCCGAAAGACTTCCACTGCTAGACAAAGGCCTCCCTCAAGGTTTCCACAAAGACCGGTCCTGCGTAGTTCGCATGATTTATAAATCAAATGAACGATTATATTAATCCGTAGTAATGTAAATTAAAATCCTTTTTGGTTTTTTAAGTCCTGTTTTCGATAAGGTTGTCTCTTTGTCAAATTAAAGTACCTAGTTTATTTTAATGAACGTTCCTATTTGTTATTGAAAGGTTATTGTAATGATTCTGTTTTGCCAAAATAAGAAGTTTTTCACTAATTGCACCACTCAGGTCTGTTCGTACATCCTCATTGAATTAGCGAAGCCCCGGAATGTTTCCCTTTGCTTCTCGATATCAAAGCTCCTCGAAGCTTCCTCAAAAGCTTCCTCGATTCACGGCCAATTTGCCACTCAGCCATCACAGACCAAACTTCCTCATTAGGGAAGGAAGTGCCAATTACCGGTTTGTTTTAACTCCAGTTGTTTAAGTTGATTTTCCAAGTTATTTGTATGTGGAAACTTGTTAAAAGTTTAAAGATTTTGCTTATTTCAGTGTTAGGTGGGTTTGTATGCGACATCTTGTGATAAGTTTTGTTTCATCTATTGTACAGTCAAAGTCAAACAGGTATTTCGTGACGTCCAAAGTGGCCAAAAAGTTGCCAATACAATCTTATTCCAATTGTGACAAAGACGTGATGCGAACTTTTTGTCTTCTTTGGTTTTCGCAAACTATTAGACGCTGACTGTACGTAATGTGTCACGATGTCGGTGTCAGTGCCGATTCGAGGGTCCTAGCGACCCGAATATGATTCCGTTTACGTGATTTTGACGAAATCGTGGTTCTCAAAATCAAGTCGTTGCCAAAATAAAACAAGAAGAAGATTCCAGTCAATTTCTGGACTGTTATAAAGGTTTCTCTCCTACCATAAGCATACTCGTAAGTAGTAATATTAGGTTTCTAGCTAGAAGATATAGCGGTAGTTATTAACACTCAAACTATAAGAAAATACAAAAACTCAAGGAACTTCCAATTTTCCTACCTAGATAAGTCCACTGCTGTGCTGAACAAGAATTTCAGTAATGACCATTTAACCGCATCCAAGCGCTTCCCACGACCTTCACCAGATTATCGGTCAACCAATTGGAAGCAAAGCACTGGCACACTACAAGTATCTCATACTTACGTAATAACCTTAAGGCGACAAGCAAAACAGTATTATTAAAGTTTTTTTTATCCACAACGAGGAAGCTCTTGGCCTGTATCTCACCTGATGGTAAGTGACGATCAGGCCGAAGGTGGAAGCGAGCTTCACCCGGAATCCTCAACCACGTTTACTGTTTACTGTTTATTTATCTACAGAACCTTAGTATGAAAAGGGCGGAATACAGTAAACCCTTATTAGACGGTTCATTGTTTCAAAGCCCAACCAGGATGTAAGGAACATTATTTAGGCAGATTTTTGCATGTCACCCTTTACCGGTCTAACAGAGATTAATCTTCGCGTATTTTACAATGTATCTTTTTTAAGTTCCTGGATTTATGTTTTGTAATTTTGTTTATTACCAAATAGAACTTAGTTAATTTCTATCCAAAATAATCTAATCCCAACTTAGAAATGTAGTTAAACCAAATTAACTTGGTTAGAACCGACGCCAGCTTATCCACAGTATATTTTATTGCAAAATCGCATCTATTCCAAGTACTTAAAATACCACAGTTTAGCTTGATGTGCCCTTTTCCGTATAGTTTTCAACTGAACAGCCAAAGCACACGATTAAACATTACGGCGCCGCGCACCGCAAAGATTTCGCCGCACCTCTCATGTACCCACCACAGATATTTCTATGTAAGATGACGCAGCGATACCGTTGCGGCGGCGATGCGACGCATCGTGTGCTTTGACTCTAAGATAGTCGAGTAAAGATGTTCACTCGATCTTCCGCCCCACAAACTGTGAAGAACATCTTAAATTTTGTCATGTATTAAAGTTGCAATCAAATTAACGGCCCGCTAGTTTACAAAACTAAAACTGTTTACACGCATACAATAGAGAAAGACAGAAGACTCGCTTGTTACATTACAAAGCGATTAAAACAAGCAAGAAAGAAAGACAGAAAGAAAGAAAGAAAGAAAGAAAAAATGTTTATTCAGTATCATCGACAAGCAAGGCTCAATCCCACGTTTTTTCCTCAGGAAATGTATGAAGCTTCATACCCACTAGCGACGTGGACAGCCAGTTATATTATGTGGTGAGACTCTCTACGGCCTTCCCACAAATATCCGTCAGTATCCTCCGAATCTATTTTATAGTAGGTATGGAAAGTGACCGACATAACCAGCAGAGTTACTAAACTCAAGGGAATAGAGCTGATGGCCGTTGCGGCAGAAAAACAGAAAAGCTCATGAGTAATGACCACGAACCGGAAAGTAGTGTGAGCAGACCTTCCACTAGGTGAACCGACGATCTGGTGAATGTCACAGAAAGTACCTGGATGTAGACAGTGTAGGGCTGGTCGTCATGGAAATCCTTGGGGGAGGCCTTTGTCTATCATTGAACGTCATTTGGCTGAAACGAACGATTTGAAGGTACTGCTTCTATCTACACTGTAGTTCTAAACCCACTTGACAAAGTTGTAACGGCCCATAAACCCGGTTGATTCGTCAACTATTCGTTTTAGAGACTTGATGTGATGTCTCAACGGGGACACATTTCAGTAATAGACAGTTTACAATCATTGTCTTTTAAATGCAAATAAAAGGTTTCTCGGAATCCCCTTTACGACTAAAAGTCTCTAAATTAAGACGTAGAAAAAATAGGTAGGTAGTTTATTTTATATTAGGGTGGTTACACTAAGATTGACAATGGAGATTTTATAAGTAGCATAATATTGTCATCCGGGTTTAGGCAGATGAGTAAACTAAAAGCATAAGAGAAGGTAGGTAATTATTTAATTTTCATGACGGGCTGATGTCGTTTAAGTACCTACTGACCTAATGAACTTCTTGTTAGAGTCGATAGCTCCCTTAGTTGTAATATGTTACCTTGTAATAAGCAAACAATGGTCATATTGGGGTGCCATAACACATATGGGGCAGAGCCCTGTAAAGCATTAAAATAAACTATCATTTTTAGTACCCCATTAGGTAACTATCAATTAAAAGACACGGCTGTGGTAATGACAGCACATTTGGACAATAGCCAGAAAGATGTCGTTGGAATAAACGACCTTATGTGGTTTACGTTACTATTTCAATTGCAGTGTAGTACCTATGATATTGAATATAGAAGGTATTAGATATATGCTAACGCCCTATAATGATTAACGCCCATATTCACAAACATTACTATGAGATCTCACAGTGCGCATGGACGCACAGTATGACACACACGAACCAATCACAAAGCTCTATTAAATGCTGTGCGTTCGATTTGCTACTACACTAAGGCAAGCATTGTTTGTGAACACGGGCGTGATGCATTTGTGTTCATAGGTATATTTAATTTTAGCTTTTATTATTTACTAGCTGACCCGTCGAACTCTGTTCCGCCTTATTAAAGGCAATAAATAAGCCATCGCGATTTTTCCTTATTTGCTCACCGTTTAGCCTGCCTACCCTGGACTGCGACAAACATTTTAAAACCAAAATCAGCTCAATCGGTCCAGCCATTCTCGAGTTTTATCAGACTAACGAACAGCAATAAAGCTACCGAAACTTCTTGAAGCTTAGTCATTATGCTACCTATACTCTCTCGGGTTACAATTTACCTAATTACAATAACTACTCGACCTACACAGTAATATATCCGCCATTAAGTTAACGTTATTCTACCCACGAAACTACAAAACGTATCAAGAAAACAAACTTACAATGCGGCGCTCCCTTTCGCGTGAAATAACTTCATTTATTAGGTTTCTTATGTTACCATATTCGCGTTACTACAAACTCGAGAACAAAGGCTGAATCTCTCAGGCTGAATAAAAAGACGTAACCATGAAACAACGGTGAAGTGGGAAGTTGTATTTAGAATTGGTTCCGTATTGCCTGAGACAAATTGTACATACGTAGGTCACTCAATAAGTTTTAAGATTCTCAAAATATAAAAATACAATACATTGTTTATAACTGTTACAATCAGCATTAGGTGACTTATGCCTATTTTCACCATAAATCCCTAATATTAAGTGACCCCTCTATGGTAACAAACAACAGGAATTTTGTTTACAAGTGGTAACTTAAAAATTAGGAAATGGTGGTGAAAACGGGCATTAAACTCTATCCTATGATAAATTTTTTAGAAGATTTTCTGAATTTTAAAAGGGTGATATTAAGCTTGAAATGAAACACAAGCAAAGCCCTGTAAACAGCAGTAACTGCAGAAAACATATTGTAGTCTACGGAAATATTGGAGCAAGAAGACCGACGACGGTGGAAAATAAACCGATTTGTCCTAAGACAAACTACAAAGTTTACCTCAAAAAAAGGGTTTGGCTGGGAGACATTAGGACATTGGGGAACATTTGTAAAAAAAATATCCATAGAACGGATCTCTAACAAAGCAGATGGGTTCTGCTTGATAATATTTTGCGGTATTTATGGCGGGCTGCGCCATTGGGTGCGGTAAAGTAATAATAACTTGTTTTCAAATATACGTGGTGTGGAAAATCAGTGATATTCCCTAAGGATACAGTCTTAAAGAATATCAGAAAATCTTCAAGTAATAGGAGTACATATGGCTATTGTAAACGTAGGTTTAATTTCTAAAGTAGCTAATATCTCAAGCAAGTAGAACGCTGTGATTACGTCGAAGTCTAGCGACACGTACGATGAGTTGAACCACCATATTTTAACCGTAACTTTAATAATAACCGGTGTTTTTTGTATGGAGTTTGACAGACTCTGTACGTTTGTCAAAGTTAAAGAAAGATGGTGAAATCCAGCCTGAGTTTAAATAACTGCTGACTAATGTCAACAGTAAACTATCGAAGAGTGGCTGTGTAGACTATTACAACTGTATACTCTCAAATACCCACTTCTATTTCTTCAATTTATCTTCTCTAGATAAAGAAACATCGGTAAAGATTAAATTCTATAATTATTCGACATAATGAAGTACATACGTAACAAAACGAATTATGAATTTATCCCTTACTTCATCATCATAATTTCAGCCATAGGACGTCCACTGCTGAACATAGGCCTCCCCCAATGCTTATTTGCAAAGTTTTACTAAACGATTGATAAAGCTACATAATTAATTATATCAACACAAACTTTTCCTCGAATAACTTAAGTTTTAAGTAGGTACCAAATGAATTGTGTTTACACACACACTACGTAATACATTTAATTTTCTTCCCCCACGTACTTATATCTTTTTCTGCACAAGCAAATACAAAGCAATCTTATTTTCCCAAGTGATCTAGGTAATTTAGTTCCACAGAGCGCTTGTTACCCTAACAACGTCCTAGTGGAGTGGACGTACAGTTCTTAACATTTTATTTTCTGGATACGAAAGGATTGTTATTTTCTTAAGAATGTTCGTTATTATAACATTAATGTTGTTGTTGTAACTCTTTATAAGCATTATGTAATGCGTTCAGTTGTTTGTTTACATAAATTAAAAAAAAATGTTCAATCGCCTGAAACCAAATTTCACAACTAATTTTATTGTGTTTGCTTTCGTCTATTTGATGTGGCTCGAAACGTATAGTATAATATTTATCTTAATAATAATGTAGTCATACTCGTATTTAACGCGGTGTACAACCAGCGTCAAATAGTTCAGACACCCAAAGTTAACAAAAAGTTCGCTACACGTCTTTGTAACAATTGGAATAAGGTTGTTTTGTCAACTTTTTGACCACTTTGGGTGTCACGAACTATGTATTTGACGCTGACAGTACCATTAAGCATACAGCACGCTCTTAATTCGTACGTTCGTTCGTTTCAGCCAAATGACGTCCACTGCTGGACAAATGCCTTCCCAAGGCCAAAATTCGTATGATGTTGATCTTAAACTTGTCATAGCTTACAAGTACAAGCACTAATGTAATATATATTCGTTTACCTAGCCTAGACTAGACCATAAGTCCATAATGAAAATCTCTACGAAATACCCCAAACTGCCTAACTCTACTAAATCATCTCTACTAGACAAACGAGGCCTATGTTTGCTAATATTACTAAAACTAGACTAAATATTCTGGATAAGTGAGCCAACAACTCATACAATAACTGTAATTACAATATTTGGACACAATATAGATATTTACAGTAACACTACAACAAAAACAACTTATAATAATGTAAAAGTTAATAGTATTATGTACAAAATTTGGCATTAAATTTGAAAAAATAGAATATAAAATAACTCTGAGTCTCACTTTCTTGGCATTGGAAGACGAAATTATTAGCAAAACGATGATTACATCTCAAAAGTGATATAAATGCTACCTGCTCTGCTTGGGGATAATAAATGGGCCAATAATTTTCTTCTTTTCAATTATTATTACCTACTAAAAAGTGCTCCTACTGCACCTCGTCCCCTATCTTATATAAATAACTGAAAGCTGTTAAATGACTGAATAGAGTAGGTGTCTGTTTACAGATAAACACAAAATTACTTTAGGTAATTAATTTTCGTTTGTGTATTCAGAATAGGTACCTACTCTAAGTAAAGAAATCCTATTATACTTACAGGGCAGATATGTACCATCCTAGACTGCATCCCACTTAACATCAGGTGCGATTGTGGTCAAATACCTGCCTTGTTATGCATAAAAAAAAAATAGAATTCGTCAAGATAAATATCAAAGATCCGGAAAAACATCTATAAAACATTTGTACTCGTAGGCTTACTTATTTATTATTATTTTTTTATTTTGACATCAAACAGTGTTGGGTAATAACATTAGCAAATGTAAGCTAACTTAAAAGTATGTAATTTTATGTATTGTTATTTTATATCTACTATTTATTTTTATATCTATTTATTTAATTTCATAGTAAAGCATATAAAAAAAGATCAAGAGAGGAGAAAGGGGGAAATATGGAAGGAAAAATCGGGTATAAAATTTTGTAAATATAAAATTTTGGTAATTACAAATTGTGTCATAACTTTAATGAATAAAGTAAATAAAATTATGTGACTGAACTAAAGGTACTTAAAGTTCGTAAATTCAAAACTATCGATACAAAATCGTCACTAGAAGTGACTCGATATAATCGATTATTAAACAGTCCATGGCTTGCAACTCCTATTAATACTAGTTAAGCTAAGTTTAGTTTTGGCTAAATCCTTAACCCAAGGTTGCAGTAGTTACGGAAACTATCCACCGACTTAAAGCGGTGTCGGGGTATTATCTAGCCCATACAAAATGTCAGGGAAATCAGTCTTGAATATTCATAGGCAATCCTACAGGCAATGGCTTTGATAGCGCTACTTAAAATGGTTATGAGGCTATTATGAATACTAGCCGGCGCCTCTGACTTTGTCTGCATAGAAGTTGTTAAAAAGACAATTTATATCAAATTTTACTATTAATTGATAAAGTTTTTGTAAAAAAATTAAGCTTTAAACTTCTTCTTAATTTAAAAAAAAATGTGAGATGCAATGCAACTCTTAATACTAAAAAATATTTGTAATAATTAAAATTGACTAGTTTGTCACTATACTTACAAGAATGTTACAAAATAGTATATTAACGTTATCTTGGTCACGTCTTAAACGAGTATCTGCATATGTAGTAATAACAATGGTTTCTCAGCAACCTGATATTTTAGACAGTTTCTCTCAAACTACCCCATCTCCCCTTCCTACCCTTAACGTCATTAGAACCTCCGCTTGACGTAAATATTTGAAGGCGATTTCGGACACTTTCGATGGTTTATTGATTTGATAAGATAAGTAACCGATACCAGAAGTCACTTCAGACTGAAGGAGCGTTTCCATGTTTTTTTTTCAGAATAAGTTTTGAAATGTTTTCGCCAAATCATATCCTTCAAAATAATATGCGATTTTATTCAGTACATTTATCTAAAAAAAGCGTAGTTATAAGTAACAAATCGCAATCTATGGACTACTTTTCTTTAGTCTACGTTAGTTTGTGTTTTGCTTGCTTCTATCGGACAAAATCGAAAATTATAAGATTTCATGCACTGTATACCGGTGTATTAATTAATGAAAGAGTTGAGGAACCGCAATGAAGATAGGTATTAAGTATCTTCATAGCAATTGCGAATAATTCATAGCAATTTTGGTTAGCAGCAGATAATCTATGTCTATAAAAGCGAAAAGTCACTAACTGATTGACTGACTGACTCACTCAGTCATCACAAAATCTCAGAAACTACAAGTGCTAGGAGTCTTAAATCGGGGTTCCTTTTAGAACGTAGATGGGTAAAACGGGATCCACGCATACGAAGTCGCGGGCGGCCTCTATTTTTTATAAAAAGAAAGAATAGGAATTTTCTATTAAATACATAGTTCTTTGTTTCCTACGAGTATTACACGCATAATTGACTACAAGATGGATAAATAAATATCATACTTTGATCCCCTTCACCATACGTAAAACTGTTAGTTTGAAGAATATCCAGACTCCGTTAATTGGACGTCCGGGATCCGGAGTTCCGGACAGCGCTGTTTCATAGTTATTTTACAATATTCTGCGAGAAGGTAGAGGTATTTGATGTTGTTAAGATATTAGGTAAATAGAGTGCATTAGAAAATGTGACAACATTCTGGTCTAGATACGATAAGGGTATCGTTTTCTACTTCATTAATGTCATCATCATCTACTAGATCGTACATCGTTACCAAGATAATATATTATAATTGATGTTTTTCTAAATACTGCCAATTTAAACTAACTTCTGCTAAATAAAGCAAACGAATCAGTTTCACAAAATAGCGATCACAAAAAGAAAATATCCATAACAAATTGTATCCTAATCAGTAATAACTTCAAAGCCTTTAGCGAAAAAGTTTTCCACCTCAATACAATCTCTTTCAGGACCAAAAAAAGCATACGTGCGTTGACAAATACAGCCATTAAGGGCATATTCGCTTGAGCTATTTTAGCACGTTTCTTGGGAATAACGTAGCTCATAATAAAGAGGCGGCACCTCAAATCTCGACTTTGACGAAGATTGTACATAAAGCCCCACCTTGTTTTAACATGCAAACATTTTTGATGACGTAAATATATTGCTTATTACGCGAGCAACACTTGAGTAAGAAAATATTTTGACGGGATGTGTATTATGAAGATGTGAAAAACAAGGCTAAATATTTTAAACGTAACTTTTCACTTTAGAGCCCAGAGCACACGATGCGTTGCGATGGTTCGACGTTGGGGCGGTGTCGCCGCGTTGCCTTACATAGAAATATCTATGACATGTCACATAATGCATCGACTTGCAACCACCGAGAGGATACGAGGAAAATTGAATGTTTTGCGGCGTCGGAGCGGCGCCGAACCGCTCATGTGCCTGCCGTTACGGCGAAATCTTTGTAGTGCGGCGCCACTACGTATCGTGTGCGGTGGCTCTTAGTTAGACTATAGACTTTTAGTCAGCCGTTATTTTAGTAGACTTCTAATTTGTATGAGGAATCAGCCAATACCAAATCAGTGTAGCCCGACTAAACTATCGGTGGGCAAAGTCTTTAATTTGCAAGGTATCTTAAATAATTTTCTGCTGCATAATGAACTCATATATATATAACTAGAACCATTGACCTTTCGCTTGCTGGGTGGCTGCTTCAATTCACTGAGCCGTAGTAACATTGGTTATTGTCTAGACCTTGTATAAACAGATTTCATTATACCTTTATTAAAATGGCCTTGATTTAATTTTTGTATGGAAACAATGAACTGAACAACAGAATTTAAAGCATCACATAAATAAAAGCGGAGAATCTGATATCTTCAACAAATAATGTGATGACCTGTCTGCTTATGAAAAAATATTACGAAAACGTCGCGTCGTTGGGGTAAACATACCTAGGGGAGACCGAGGAGAGTTGTAACAAAGTAAATCTGTTAACGAACTAAAGTCGCTGACATAGTCCGACGGATTAGCAAGCTGAAGTGGCAATGGGCAGGGCACATAGTACGCAGAACTAACGGTCGATAGTGCAGCAAGGTTCTGGAATGGAGGCCGCGTATCGGAAAATGCAGCGTGGGATGTCCACCCACAAGGTGGACCGATGACATCATGAAGGTAGTAAGCGCTGGACGCAGGCCGCTACCAATCGATCAACATGGAAAACATTGGGGGAGGCCAATGTTCTATGCCTTCTATCCTATGGAGGGCTGCTAGCAACCTCGCGAATTCGTAGCTCTTTCGACACTCCACAGTTTGGGTGAAATTGTAAGCTCGCTAACTGTCATAGGCATAGAGAAATCGGCTTTGTGTCAACTCACTTCTGTTACAACTCTCCTCAGTCTCCCCAACGACAGTTATTATTGGTTTGCTTAAATACGATGTATGTTTCACATTTAACTGTGTTACAACATTAAGTTTATATTATATCAAAAGTACTATAATTTTTTTTCACGCTCACACTAACTGATAATTTGAAGTTTGAACACATCCTAATAAAATAAAGCCTTTACAGGTTATACCATTAGGTGTTACCCAACAAAAGGTATTAGTTCGACGACGGAACCACAAATCACGTCGACAGGTGAATTTAATCAAAGCCCTGGCAGATTGCCGTCCACTCTAATTTACGGGCCCCTAATAGAGACCCTTACTAAGTTCATTAAGAGTTTATCATCTTGGTGATTAAGAGGTTTTGTGGTACTTCGATTGGTTGTTGTGAATAAGTAAAATCATATTGACTTTTTCCTAAAATTCTGGACCAAACCTGGCAACATTTCTGCTGATAGAAGACTAAGAAATTACTTCTCATTTGAGTTCAAGTAAATAGGTAAGTGAGATTACACTTTTGGTATCAGATTTAGAAGCCATAAGGTGCTAAGGTAGAAACCTTTCTCCAGTAGTACCTATTACGTAGGCAGACCTCCCATTTTATTCGTTGAAAAAGAAGGGCGTTTAATATTTTTCTCAAACAAAAAAGTGATACGGAAGTGGCGTCGGTACCTTGTAAAGTTGTAATATTGTTTGTTTAAACTACTGAATAAGCTCCACACAAACCCCTTGTATGTAAGTATACCTACATAACACAGATGCAGTTTTCTTAACTAGTTTGAAAACTAGTTCCATACCTTGAAAACTTTTTCCAGTCCTGAATATGCTTCTTGGAAAATTGTAAAAGTAAAGTTTCAAGTCTAAGGTTTCAGAAGTCGCTTATCATTTTTGTAATTTAAACTTTAAATACATACAATAGAGAAATATTTATTGATGCACCTAGTTTTTTATTTTACTAGTAAGTTAACGCTCTGCTTAAACTACTACAAAAAATTACTATAACTTATTGTTACACAATATTTGCCGGGGCTCCAAAATACTTTTTAAATGGTTTTGTAAATAGTCTATGACAAAAACCTACTCCTTTATTTATTGTCAATATCACTATTAATGTTTAGTCCACAGACAGATTAGCCATTCACAAACAATTTATTTTTAGCGACCAATTTCGATCTTCTATTGTTTTTCTTTCGAACATTGTTTGTTTGAATGAAAAACAAAAGAGAATCGAGTTGAATATTTTCTAGAATTCGACAATATTGTTTTTTTTAAACATCGAGAACTCATAGTAACTGCCAGTATCAAATATATGAGTGTATTGGTCAGTTCAGGTGTTAGATGCCTTCTCTTAATAATAATGAGTGTATGGGTGATCTTAATATAGGTACTGTTGAACGAGATAATCATGTGCTTTTTGTTATGGACTTAAGGTTCATTTTCCTTTGACGTCTGGCGTTAACCCGTCACGGTAATATTGATGATAATACACAGGCTGAATTGCACCACCTAACTTTGACCGTAACTATAACGATAACCGATGCTTTTTATATGGAGTTTGACAGATTTTTGACGTTTGTGAAAGTTAAAGTAAGAGGTGCAACCCAGCCTTAGTGTGATGCAATTTAGTAGTGGATTGAGTTAAATTGATGATCTTGATTAATATGATGATTTTTTTTATGTGACAGGAGGCAAACGAGCAGATGATATTATAATTTTGCCTAACGCAGTGGTTAAAAATGTTCTGTAAGCATTAAAAAGTATCAAAATATAAAAAAAATCTCTAAGACTCCTGCAGTGCTTTTCAGTAACTTTAAATCTAAGCAAACCTCGAACTGCAGCCTTAATGATACAAACTTCCACCCACCAATTCTCTTTTAAAGCTGATTGCGAAGTTTTACAAAACTCGCAATTCCTCGATACGTCAAGGACGAAACTAAATAAAAAAGGTACTTGCTTAAATTGGTACAAGTCCCTCATTAAAGACATACTGCTTCCAATTCCTTTTAGGGTTGACGCTGGGGCAATTAAACTTTATAAAGAATAAAAATTTGGTATTTTAGAGGCTGGAGTATAATAAATTCGAAATTTGTGTTTGTTACAAGGATTTAAGCTATAGAAAAAAAATATTGTAATATCATTTAATGCTATGTTATGTAATGTATGCATTATATGTGTACTATGTTATTATACCTAGTACCTACACTATAAAACATGAGAAAAGATGCTGAAAAACCATACGTTTTTCTTATCAAAGTTGAGTAAATAAGTATACTAATGATTCCAAGGCACCGAAAATGTAGCAAGAAGTACTTACACTTTCATTTGACTTGTCATATCAGTCATTACTGAGATAAACATGATACGCAGACGCACAATACAAAGGATTATTGAGCTTATAAAGTGTGGATAGTATTTCAAAATGGCAGCCCTACATTAATTCCTCCCGGAGGTCGTTTTAGTCGCGCCCTCAACGAGATTACCTAAAATTATCCTTCAGAAATAGGAGACCTTTTTTTTAGATAATAAGGCGTCCCTATGCTCGAATTCTGGGAGGTGCTTTGTCAACTGACTGTGCAGGCTTAAGGGACACAGCCTGGCAATAAACAAACAGCCCAGCCGGGCTATCATGTGATATGATATCGTGACATTGTATCGATTTAAAACAAGAAATGTATGAAACAGATGTCCATAATTATTAGTTGGGCATGCAGGCCGTTATTATCACTAAGGTATTATCACTAAACTTTTAGAGAAACGTATTATCTAAATACCTATTTGACTGCATTAATTTTAGTTAAACCATAGAGCTATTTTACTTGAGCACGCAAAATTGGCAAAACCCTTAAAAACCCTTGAGCAATTAATTATTAAAGTATTTTTTTTATTAAAGTACAACAACAAATGCTTTATTCGAGATCTCATTGAACTAAAAACATGCTGAGACAGATATTTAAAAAGAGGATAATGTAGGCTTTTTCAGGGCACTTACCTATAATCCAACTATAGCTTACTCTACCACTCTATCACGACTATAGGTAATTATTATCGTCTACTGCTGAGAAGAAATAAATATAAAACACCGCCAATTTTGTCCTTTTATAAAAAAAAGTGAGTAAACTGACCTTTTCCAGCTGCGGCCCGAACCTCTGACATATTTATGACGGGAATGAAGGCAGCGACGGGCCAGACGGGATCTGAAAAAATAAAAAGCCAGTCTCACATGAAGGGCCGAGTCATGGCACAATGCGGGTGATTGTTTCGCTGTATTTATGGGGGGCCGGTGTATGAAGATGTAAGTGAGATGTAATAAATATCTAAGATCGCGAATACATGAGCATAATACCAGTATAGTCTTGTGAGAGCTTTGGATTGTGGTATCTGCAGGTACGAGTATAAATTCTATCGACTCTTGTAAAAGTTTTGGTATTTAATAAAGTAATAAGTATGCTGTATGGAAGTCTAATATAAGGAGTAAGGAGTAATAAATATTGGAGATGGTGAAAACATAAGCATTAAAACTTATTCAAGGAAATCTTTTTAGGGTGATGGGAATCCAAAAGTTGCTGTATTGAAAAGTAATAAGAAAATAATATGAAAAGTAAATTAGAAATTATTTTGTAAAGTAAAAACTTTACAAACTTTACAGATGATTCAGCTACTGAGTTATTGGAACATGATCTCTGTAAGCTTTGTTTTGTCACTGTAGTGTAACCTACCTACAACTAAAGTGACAATTCATTTTGGCAGGCAAATTTTGCAAATAAGAGTAATAAAATTAAAGTTTTGAAACTTTCTTTGTTGTCTTTCCTACGGTTAGATAGGTTTTAACTACAAGAACAACGAAAGACAACAAAATGTTCTTGTAGTTGAAACCTATTTACGCGTAGATACTAAAATTTCAATTTAAATGGTTCAAGCGTGAAATACAACAAACAAACAGAAAAAGTTGCTATTAGTCAACGATATTAATAAAGATACGCTTTCGCGTGTACATTGTAATGGCAGGACTTGAAAAAATACGTACGTTAAGCTGCACCATTAAGGGAGCAGTTTTATCACCGCATGTAAGAAGTCGGTCAATGAGCCCGTCGCTCTTACAGCCCTTGTGATAAAGTTCATTTTTCGACGAATCTTATCGCCATTCACACTATTTTTGCAGACTGATGACGTACGTTTTATTGCACTTTTTACATTCGTACTTAAGAACTTTTACTTGTGATGCGAGATAGGCTACGTGACCAGAATTTGGGAAAATAGACCTAAGGGCCGAGACAGACGGTTTGGTTAGGCTTGTGCTTCACTGTGTATGTGCTGTGCAAGTATTTTATTTCAGAGAGAAATGCTAAACATCTTACCGCCTTACTAATAAAACTTACAGGTTCATTGAACAGTGTTTTAAAATGACGTTTTGTATGGAAATGTCATTTTAAAACAGTGTACAACAACTGTGTTACTTTTTATTAGTAAGGGGGTTAATATTTCAGTCTGTCTAACGTAGATCAACCTAATAAAATTTCACCTTTGTTCACCAAGGGACATAACGACTCATTTCTTCCCAATGTCCACCAGTGGACAAATGGTGGAAAACAACGGAAATAGTCTGGTGCCTATCATCGTCACAATCTTAAACCTCATTGCTCGATAACTTTTTTTTAGCCTCAACAAAACGTTATAAGAAGAAGAAATAGGTAAATAAATACAGCCCAAAATGGCTTAGCTTAGCTCAAAGAAGTGTTTATCTTTTTATATTACGAATAACATTTTATTCGTTACATTTATCGTTTGTAACGTGAAATTGGTTTTCAAACCCTTTCATCTTTAAAACCTAAACATTTGGAAGTAAAGAATCCTAAAGAAAAGGCGTTTCATTTATTTTTCCATTGAAGGAAATTCATCATGAAATGACTTAAGTTCCTATGTCCCCTAGATGGGGCAGAGGGCGTCCACAACAGTCCTCCATCGCGTTCGGTCTTGAGCTTCGCGTTTGATCTCGCTCTAAGTCTTGCCGATCTTCTTCGCCTCGTCTGCCACAGTACGCCGCCAAGTTTGCTTGGGGCGACCACGTTTGCACTTTCATGAAATACTTATTCCATTATTTTTATGTGTGTATGAATTCTTTAAGGAAAGAGTGAATAGGCACTTACAGGGCAGGTATGTACCATCCTAGACTGAATCTCATTTAACATTTTTCTCTCTTTCTCTGTCGCCGATGTTTTTGTAACGTTAAACGTCAGCAAGACTCATATCTCCTTCAGAATTATACTTAGCTTTGTTACTTCACAATATGTAATAAAATTGTTACCCTTCCCGTGCCGCTACTACGTCTCAACCACTGACTGTTAAGCGTTAGACCAGGCCTGTTCATCTCCGCGAGTTTACATCGAAAACAAAACACACACGATGGCCCACCTACAGGACACTATTCGACAAGGCCTCACATACGAGCGAACATTGACTCACGCACGCGTATTCTTGTGTATGATGGAAGAAAATAAAGAAAATGGTGTACTAAATACTGTGCAGTATTTAACTGCCTAAATAATAATAAAAACACAGAATGTACTTTTTTAAGTTGCCTCAAGACACTGAGAGGTAAATAAGTAGTTAAATATTATTCATGCTAAATCATGTATTTCCTCCGCCATTTTCCGCAGTTTGGCACCTCACGACACATCATTTTACCGAAGTCAGCCCCATAGCTTCGGCGCAGTGCCGATCACTGACGTTTGTCAACAAAATGGTGCTTGACTCTTGAGACAAGCTAAATACACTAACACCATATTGTTAATGACATTGAGCATACATTTTTTTAAATACCTTCGCGAAGTTAACCTTCTGTACGTATAGTACTTATTATTATTCTGTGGTTTTAGACCTATAGTTTCGTTTATTCGCAGCAATTGCAGTCCTTTCAAGTAAAGACATTAGCTAAGGCTAGTTGTACAATATTTATCAAAGAAACCACTTTAAGTGGCCGCAAAATGTATTCACAAAGAAACTGGTGAAGCGTATTCTTTGGACCCTTTTTATCAGTTCTGCGAAATAAGCGGTACCATTGATTTTCCATTTGTCGAGGATATAAAAACAAACGTCTTTCGATTTTGTGGCTTTATATTGTTCAAACGATTTGACTCTCCTACAAGAGTTGCGTTGTCAGTAGCATTCATTAAATCTTCCTGCGTGTAGTTGTTTGGGCACGCAGGGCAGTACACCATGAACTTTATGTGTGTATTTATAAACGACTGTAACCTTGACATGTACTATAAATACAGTTAACAGCACATTAGGCTATAAATTTTTGTTGCAATATAGTACCTATTACAACTACAAAAGATGTCCCAGTGTTGACCATGATGTGCTGTTGTCTGTACTAGACTATGGTGGCTTACGGCTATCCAATTCTAAGGTTTTGGTGCATTTGTGCTCTCTCCGTTGTCTATTACCCATTATAATAGTTTTTCTTAGATAAGAATTAGAAAGTGTCATGTGTTTATTTAATTAATTCATATCAGTCTCATGAGACTCTCATAGCCAAAATAAATTCATGTTTCAGCGAGTACGCAGATTAACAAATGGTGGCTTAAAATCGGACCCTTTAGACAATATTGTAGAATAGAGTCGACTTCGTGATCGCTACTCATCCTTTATTTGAGTGAACAATAGTTAGGTATATGTCATCATTCCAGCCACAGGACGTCCACTGCTGATCATAGGATTTCCACATCGCCCGGTTAGTAGCGGCCTGCATCCAGCGCCTTCCTGCTACCTGTATAAAATCGTTGGTCCACCTTGTGTTTGTGTTACCCAGTACGTGGCCTCCGCTCGAGAACTTTGCTGTCCCATCGGTAATATAGTGACTTTATCACACTCAATAAAAATGCTACTCGTTGTATGTACTTTCTGTGCGCAGTTTCAGCTTGCATCTTAAATAGGTGCTAAAAGCTCTTACTACAGCAAAAACTGCGGCAGTATTACGTCTAAACTACAACAAAATTGTAGCCGTATTACGCCTAAACTACACTAAACTTAGTTTCAGACTATTCGCACCTTGTTAGCGAAGTGTTCCAGGCACTAAACTCGACGTGAAGCACAACAGAATACGTTATTCTTTACTTTGTACTGCAATAACTCGAGCTTCCATAGGTCGTAAGTTTTGACATAGTAGAGTTTGACTGCAGAAGACTCACTGGCCCACACTCAAACCACTAGATAGAATATGTATATAATTATAGCCTATAATAGGATATATTTAGCATAGTAAATTCTTTCTGGACTCTGGGATGTGCCTGGAAACTATGTTGAAGCCATTTGGGTCAACCAAAAGCTTTCATAAAACAAATGCAACGTTCGGACGTAGCAAAATAGCTATTGTAATAAGGTTGAAGACGTAGCGTGGGCTGGCCTCCTACTGGGTGGACCGACGATCTGGCAAAGGTCGCGGGAAGAGCCTGGATGCCGGCAGGGCAGGACCGTGCATTGTGGAAAACCTTGGAGGAGGCCTTTGTCCAGCAGTGGACGTCATTTGGCTGAAACGAACGGAAAAGATTGATATGGCTAGCAAGTCTAATCAGCAAAAAAAGAAAAACACTTCTCGTCATAATTGCAAGTGTGAGTAAGTTTAAAATCGTTACCTACAAGTTAGAAAGTAACTAGTAACCACCTCAGAAACGACGTGAGATGTTCAATTATGGTTTGACTCTTTAATTCTTCAATTAACCCCATCGCCTTTGACGGTTGAATAATTGCCACCAGATTTTGATTTTTGTGTTTAAATAATGTTTTAAACTCTATCAATATCGGTCGGCCGGTTGGTGTAGTGGTCCGAAACGGACTACTGTTCCAGAGGTTGCGGGTTCGAATCCCGTACAGTGTACCTACTAACATTTGTGTGCATGAACATATTTGTTTGTTTTGGACTGGGTGTTTTCTATGTTTACAAAAAAAAGTATTTAGGTATATTTCTATAATCCGTTGTCTAGTACCCAGCTCAAGCTTTGCTTATTTGGGACTAGAAGCGCAGTGTAAAAATGTCCAAGGATATTTATTTGTAGACACATTTTGCCAGAATATTAACTCACTTGCTATACGAAATTGTGTTTAAATCTATTGCTCCATGCTTTTAAGGCTAGTACCACCTGTAGATCCTTCTGTAACAATGTCAAATATGGCGCTGCCACTCCAGCAATATTCCTAACATCTCCGGACATGATAGCGTGCGATAAAATTCGACACTTTGTAGCACATAACACTCCGTTTTGTTGGTTATGAGAAGGTATTGTATGGAGAAGGAATTTCGCAAACTATGTAGATAGAGATTAGGAGGTTACGTTCGAATTTTTTTGTGCATAACAAGGCAGTTATTTGACCACAATCGCACCTGATGTTAAGTGGTGGTGTTAATTATTCACGTGTGGAGCCTGTTTGTTTCATGCTTTGTCATTACCTCACGACAAAACTTCTTATCACGTTCTTATCTAAAGGCTGGTCCGTGAGCACGTAGAATCCCGTCCAATGACCTCAAGCTACCCATCCTTATCGCTCGCGCGTAATTATATTGCTGTCGCGACTGTGCGAAGCGCGCCCGCAGTGAGTGTGCGAGCGCGACAGCAACATAATTACGTGCGACCAGGCTTTAGTCATATTTTTTTACACAAACAGGTTTTAGAAATTTATAACACATTATCGTATCTCGAAGGGGCCTCTTCGTGTTGGATCTGTATGAAGGCCTTCCAAAAGGACCGGCCTCCGCGCCGTGCTTATCCACAGGAGAGATACAAATACCTAATAATAATAATAAAACTCTTTATTGCACACCACATTACATTAATAAGAACAAACAAGAAACACACGGAAAGGTACAATAGGCGATCTTATCGCTGTTGAGCGATCTCTTTGAGACATTATAGAATCTCTTCCAGATTAGTAAAACGAATGAAGTAATCGCCAGCTTACGAATTATTGTATCTGTTTTTCTTGCAAATCACAACATCAGATACTATGGTATCTGTGTGGCGTAGTAATTGTGATGTCACGTACTTTAATTTCGACGTTCGCAATATTAAAGAATTTCTTCTCACTAAAAGAGAAATTATTCTATATCTATCTATATGGAAAATAGATTAAGCAGTTTCAGCATACTACATGAGCGCAAACATGTTTGCAGCAGTTTAATAATGGCGTTGCTAATAAATCATATTTATGAGCTAACGTGAAATAATATTTTGAACGTTGAAAGAAGAACGGTCATCTGTGACCCAGGCCCGACAGAAACGAGACATACCTCAGTTTTTTTGTCATGTTTTAATTAGTTAAATTATATATTTTTTATATTCGAAATCTATGTATAATACCAAAATATTACCCTTTGTTTTTGTTTAGGCATTATACAAAAACTCATACAAAATGCCTATTTATCACCAACATTGGTAAATGTATGTACCTAAATGTCTATTACAGCTGCTATGGAATGTATCTAGGTGACCTGGAGATACAGCCGGATTATACAGGGTGGAAAAAATAATAAGTTACAAAATCCAAAAATTCAATGTTACCAGCTTCCATAATCTGTACCCTATTAATGGTACCATTTGAAAGAGCTCGTGAAGCACTTTCAGAATCAGTAACTAGTTTTTCGATATCTTGTATAGTTTAGAAATAATCGAGTGAGATCACTTATCGTTCCATATGTATAACCACCCTGTATAATCCGGTTGTATCTCCAGGTCACCTAGATACATTCCATAGCAGCTGTAATAGACATTTAGGTACATACATTTACCAATTTTGGTGATAAATAAGCATTTTGTATTAGTTTTTGTATAACGCCTAAACAAAAACAAAGGGTAATATTTTGGTGTTATACATAGATTTCGAATATAAAAAATATATAATTTAACTAATTAAAACATGACAAAAAAACTGAGGTACGTCTCGTTTCTGTCGGGTCTGGGTTTTTTTTGTATGGGGCGTGACCGTTCTTCTTTCCACTCGAATTAAGGTTTCCTTTCAGAATAATAAACATTTATTATTTAGATTGTTTGAAATATCTTAATTATGTTCTAAATCTAATTACTTAAGCGCCCGTATTCACAAACGATGCTTGCTTAAGTGAAGCAGCAAATCAGCACAGCGTTGAATAGACCTCTGTGATGGCTTCGTGTGTCACCCTGTGCGTCCACGCACACTGTGAGACCTCATAGTAATGTTTATGAATACGGATGAAAGTTACACACTAGTTTCGCTGCACGGCTGGTGAGATAAGCTGCAGTATTTCTAAATAAATATATAAAAGGAGAAACTGACTGACTGACTGACTGACATATCAACGCACAACCTAAACGGCTAAACGTAGGCACTTGAAATTTGGAAGGGACGTAGCTTATGTACCGTAGAGGTGCACTAAGAAATGAATTCCCGAAATTCCCACGGGAACGGGCCCCTAAGGGGGTAAAACGGGATCCACGCGTACGAAGTCGCGGGCGGCCGCTAGTTTAATGGGTAACTGTTAGAGATGGGTTATACTAGGTAAATTTGATACTAGGTGCACCTATTCTTAGTATTTATTAAAACTCGATCCAAATACCTGTTCCACCTAGTACGTAGTATTTTAGCATACTTGACGCGACTAGTGCGGACTAATCCACGTAATATGACTTTAAAATACAATTTTCTTTGAAAAGATACAACCGTAGTATGAATAATGCAATTTGAAATTGAATAATAATTATTCCTCCCTTCATACTTCAACAGGCTTAGGACTGTCATCTTAAAAGTTGGCGTATTTAAAAGATATCAATTTCATAAAAATATTTACATATTTTTTCTTATTTACATGAATATGGTTTGACTACGTTTGTGTGCGTTTGCTTCGTCGCGCTCAAATTTGTTTGGTCAGACAGAGACGGAGTGAATCTCTACGTTCACACATAAGCTTAGCGAGAAATACTAGGTGCGCGTAATACACGACTACGGATTACGCAATAATAACCTGTATTACTTTGACAGTAGGGTCGGAAATCGTGTAATTTATAAAATACTAGGTGGATCAAGTATTTTAAAAATTGGAATAGGTGCCGCCTAGTACTGTAAAATACCTAGTGTGTGGATCTGTTCTAGTAAATACGTCTCATCTCTAGTAACTGTATTACATTGTCTCTAATATAAAGTGAATAAATAAAATCTTTGAATATTTTAGTTTGGAGAGTGGTTGCAAAATCACTATGTCAATATGTTGTTTATTTCTGTATAGATAGAACACACTTTTATGTACACCACATAATATGGCATAAAAAGAAAATAAAGAAATTACACAAAAGAAACGGTATTAAGGCAGTATTATCGCTAAAGCGATCTCTTCCAGACAACCTAGAGGACATGGAGAGTCCAGGGCGTCGCAGGAGGGTTTACAACCTCCACGCTCCTCCTTAGGAGTCTCGACCGCCGGGTATGGGGATGCCCGGCGGGCGCCTAACGAGACCCGTGGCGCCGACGCACCAGTGTCCAGGGCGCCGTTAGCGGATGACCCGAGGGGAATCACTATTTCCCCTCGAAGCTGGAGGGGCTCGCCCAAGAGCGAGCTGTAGCCTGAGACGGAGCCGCGGACGAATGTCCAATAGGACAATAACTCGCGGCTTCGTATCAATGGCCCCGGAGGACACCGTCGGGTTTTAGTGGGTAGGCCCCGCCCTCCCGGCCGGGGAGAGTCCCACATAACCCACTGACTGACTGTCCCCATCAGCCAGTGGGCAAAAAAAAAAAAAAAGAATACATGGAGAGATTGTTTACAATAAGTAAAACGGAATGTAAACGATATCTTTTACCACTCATATCAACAATTTCTTATGACTTTTTAACTTTAACTACTGCTTATTTTTACATGGTGCCTGACTGAAAATATTATTAAAATTTCAAAAGCTCCAGCTTTATTTTCAGCCGTTCGAAATATCTGACATATTCGCTGAATTTATTGTACTTTCATTTTATTCATTACGGTAACGGAATTTAATATATTGCATCGGCAATGTGAAATCAACATTTATTTATTTTCGTTCAATTTTGTATGACCTGATGATTCAACAACAAAAAAAACCGGCCAAGTGCGAGTCGGGCTCGCGCACAAAGGGTTCCGTAGCAGCAACAGTTAAATCAACCTATCTCAAAAACTATAAGAGATACTTTGATCAAACCAAAAATCGTTGAAAGAGTTAATTAGCATGCATCACCTCTATTTTTTTTAGAATTTTATACCCCGTAGTTATAAAAATAGAGGGGGGGGGACATACTTTTTACGACTTTGAGAGCTGATATCTCAAAAACCGTTCACTTTAAGAAAAATGTTTTTTAGAAAACTTTATATCATTTTAAAAGACCTTTCCATTGATACCCCACACGGGTATGTACATCGAAAAAAAATTTTCATCCCTCAGTTACATGTATGGGGGGCCCCACCCCCAATTCTTTTTTTTACTATTTAGTGTCATAATTTTGTAGCGGTTCATACAACACATATTCCCATCAAATTTCATCACTGTAGTACTTATAGTTTCCGAGTAAATCGGCTGTGACAGACGGACAGACGGACAGACGGACAGACGGACAGACGGACAGACGGACAGACGGACAGACGGACATGACGAAACAATAAGGGTTCCGTTTTTGCCATTTTGGCTACGGAACCCTAAAAAGGGGTGGATAATTTTGATTTATCAATGAAAATGTCTGCCTGTGTATTTAACATCTATTGAGTTCTCTAGGAATAGTTTTGCTATTTTAACTTGTATTTTATTTTCTTTTAATTAAAAATGGAATCAAATGGTGTGGTGGATGGTGTCTGAAATCACAAAAATATTTCAGCTCCCATTCCAGATCATTACTTTTATGGTTTTTCTCAATATTATCATTATTTCTTATGCAAAATCCTGTAAGTACCTATATTAAAACCGCACCTAATCAAAAAGTCTCTTTAGTACACTGAAAACACACACCAAAGGGAATAATCTAAAAGCAATTTATTACAGCTTGCTCGAAGGTCGTATGCGATTGGTTTTAAATTAAATAAACTCAATGGCGGTGTGTAATATGTCTTCTTCACGTCGATATTGAAGGCTAATGAAGTAATTTTCTGTAGCGTGATATTTCTTATATATGTAATATTATACAGGATGTCTCTGTAAGTATGGATCAAACAATAAAGTACAACAATTTCCCCAAGAGTTCAAATCTTCCAAGAAAAAACCTATTAAAAACGACGTCAATTTAGTAAGAGGATGTCAATTTTTTTGAGAATTTGGATATTATTCTCGTAGGAAACATGTTGCATTTACATAGTAGAATCTGACCTTTTTATTTCATCCATATTTAGAAAGACACCCTGTATGTCACTTTTTGAGAGCCTACCAAGCGAATATATTCCAGTTCTGTCGAAACTTCGCTTCACCTGTCAGATAGTTCTGTGATCTAACCTTTTTAAATTGGGTATGGGTATATGCATATACCTTATAATATTTTCAAGGTTAATAACATTGTTATTAGGTTAATTAATTTACAGACGAAACATATACCTACCTAATTTCACCGGTCATTGTACTTCTAAATTAAATTCACATCAATTAGCCACAAAAATTAACCGCACCGGCTTAATGAACTCCTCGAGCTGGCTTAAGTGAGCCACAAATTAGCCGCTTAACTTAAGACAGAGAGAACTAATGAGTCTTACTTACTGTTTTAGTGAGTTAGTAAGTCGCTCGAACGTTAATGTTGGTACACTGGCTGATTTAATTTGGAGTTGACAAATTGTTTCATAATACGAGTAATAAGTATAATTTTCATGAAGTATTTTACATGTTATTATAATAATGCGAAAGTAAGACAGACTAAAGGATGAAGCACACTTATCAAACCGGAAACGGATTGTAAAAAAATACCGTATCAACTCGAGGCGTTCAGTATTTTTTGTATGAAACTTCGTATTGCAACGCCTGTCTTATTCGCACCGAACATAAACGCGTCGCCTCGCAGCGAAAGGCGATACGGTGTTGATGTCCGAGTTGATAAGTGTGCTATGACCTTTACGTTACTGTTTTCTTTCGCTTTTACGCCTAATATTAAAAGTCCATAGGAAAAATCAAAAATATGAAAATTTGCATCACATAATTTATTCTAAACTCAATATTAGGATAAATATTTACCTTGATTGTTTTTTTAGAGTCGATGCTAAAATTAATTTTCAGAATCGGTTTTCTAAGCGGCGGAGTAAAAAGTTTGTTTAGGACCAGCGCGTTAAGACTTCTGTTTTATACCAAATTACACGTGGACAAGCTAAGGGCTAATGTACTCTATATTATCAGTTTTCATCGTACCGATATTCTTTGTGCAAATAAATAGAACATAAGAGCCACAGTACACATGCTACTATCAGCATCGGCGATCGGCGATTTAGTCGCTTTTTAGAAGCTGAATGCAGCGATCACACTGCACACTTGAAAACAAACGCGGCAATTAAGTTGCTTTTTGGAAGCTCGACATAGCGCCTGAACGTTACACTCCGCACACATTCGGATGCCCGGTGGCATCGATCATTAGGCATCACACGTCTACGCCAGGCAAGTTTTACCTATCCAGCATCGGAGCGTTGCTAAAATTATTCCCTTACCGTGTCCGAAGCGCATGAAGCCGCAGGTAAATCGCTATGCCGCTCGATAGAGTCGCTAAAACACGCAATTCCAATACCGCGTCGAAGCACGTGCGATTCCGATACTGCGATCGAACGCAGAGAGTCGCCAAAACGTGATTCAGCATTGATACGCAAAATCGCCGATCGCCGATGCGGAAAGTAGAATGTCTGTTGCGGCCCTAACTTCAACCTTATTGATAGGTAACCTTATTTTTTGCCCAAAAACAAAGTCGGCCCATTACAATATCTTCGCTGAATACATTGTGACAATACGAAAATTCCCCATTTTACGGGCACTATCGCGAAAAACAGAGGAATAAGTTTGCTGAAAATATTATTATTCCTTTTGGAGGTGTTAAGGTAATTTGATTGGATCTTGTTTGTCGCAGACGGTTTGCGTTAGGCTTAGCGCTCACTGGTGACAATATTTCAAATTAAATCAAATAAACAATATTGGCGTAGGCTTTGCTAGTCATCGGTTCCTGAAAAGGTGTCAGGTTTGACGTAGCTATACAATGTTGTAGTTTACTGAGTGATGCTGAAAAGTTTCTGGTGAATTTATAATTTTCAGATACATAACTGTCTTTGTCCAGCTGTGGACGTCATGAAACTGTCGCTGAAACGAACGAACGATGCAAAATCGTATAGTTTCAGTAAAGCATATAATAGAACTAATTCATTCTTCCCGTGTACTGTAAAACCATCACTAAGTATTAAGATAAGTAGTACTATGAATAATAGAATGTTTTTACTGTAAGCCCCCTAAGGACCCCTTACCTACCTTACATACAATGTGTTTAGCAGATGTGTAAATAATTCTAGTAAGAGGCATGCTATACTATTTCTAGATTTCTTCATTGTTCTAATAGCTTTAATACTTTGTCTATAACATTTCGTAAGATAAACAATGTAAGAGGTTGTTTACTTATTTGAAAAGAAAATAATGCCTAATTTAGAATATCAAGAAGTACCTACTTAAATTAAGTGTAGGTAATTATCAAGGCTCATTTATATTTAAGAGCGTTTACGCCGTTTGGCGCAAAAACAGTACTTTTTCAACTCGTTACAATCATTAACCAGTAATACTACAAATATATTATAGGCATAAATAGTTAGACAATTTCGTCGTCTAAATAGTTAATTGAGAGAATATTGCGATCAGTTTAGCATTTAAGAATTCTATCCAGATAAGTCCACACAGGTTTTGTAAATTTCCACTTTAGCGTCAGTTTACAAGCTGATTTTTTTATAAAAACACTATGAAAACGATTTAACAAACATATATATCCTATAGCATAGATCCTTGGGCAAATAGTTATCTGAGAAAATTTTTAGATTTAAGCATTTTACACTAAGAAATCACAAATTAAAAGAAGGTGAAATACCCNCTTTCAGAATCAGTAACTAGTTTTTCGATATCTTGTATAGTTTAGAAATAATCGAGTGAGATCACTTATCGTTCCATATGTATAACCACCCTGTATAATCCGGTTGTATCTCCAGGTCACCTAGATACATTCCATAGCAGCTGTAATAGACATTTAGGTACATACATTTACCAATTTTGGTGATAAATAAGCATTTTGTATTAGTTTTTGTATAACGCCTAAACAAAAACAAAGGGTAATATTTTGGTGTTATACATAGATTTCGAATATAAAAAATATATAATTTAACTAATTAAAACATGACAAAAAAACTGAGGTACGTCTCGTTTCTGTCGGGTCTGGGTTTTTTTTGTATGGGGCGTGACCGTTCTTCTTTCCACTCGAATTAAGGTTTCCTTTCAGAATAATAAACATTTATTATTTAGATTGTTTGAAATATCTTAATTATGTTCTAAATCTAATTACTTAAGCGCCCGTATTCACAAACGATGCTTGCTTAAGTGAAGCAGCAAATCAGCACAGCGTTGAATAGACCTCTGTGATGGCTTCGTGTGTCACCCTGTGCGTCCACGCACACTGTGAGACCTCATAGTAATGTTTATGAATACGGATGAAAGTTACACACTAGTTTCGCTGCACGGCTGGTGAGATAAGCTGCAGTATTTCTAAATAAATATATAAAAGGAGAAACTGACTGACTGACTGACTGACATATCAACGCACAACCTAAACGGCTAAACGTAGGCACTTGAAATTTGGAAGGGACGTAGCTTATGTACCGTAGAGGTGCACTAAGAAATGAATTCCCGAAATTCCCACGGGAACGGGCCCCTAAGGGGGTAAAACGGGATCCACGCGTACGAAGTCGCGGGCGGCCGCTAGTTTAATGGGTAACTGTTAGAGATGGGTTATACTAGGTAAATTTGATACTAGGTGCACCTATTCTTAGTATTTATTAAAACTCGATCCAAATACCTGTTCCACCTAGTACGTAGTATTTTAGCATACTTGACGCGACTAGTGCGGACTAATCCACGTAATATGACTTTAAAATACAATTTTCTTTGAAAAGATACAACCGTAGTATGAATAATGCAATTTGAAATTGAATAATAATTATTCCTCCCTTCATACTTCAACAGGCTTAGGACTGTCATCTTAAAAGTTGGCGTATTTAAAAGATATCAATTTCATAAAAATATTTACATATTTTTTCTTATTTACATGAATATGGTTTGACTACGTTTGTGTGCGTTTGCTTCGTCGCGCTCAAATTTGTTTGGTCAGACAGAGACGGAGTGAATCTCTACGTTCACACATAAGCTTAGCGAGAAATACTAGGTGCGCGTAATACACGACTACGGATTACGCAATAATAACCTGTATTACTTTGACAGTAGGGTCGGAAATCGTGTAATTTATAAAATACTAGGTGGATCAAGTATTTTAAAAATTGGAATAGGTGCCGCCTAGTACTGTAAAATACCTAGTGTGTGGATCTGTTCTAGTAAATACGTCTCATCTCTAGTAACTGTATTACATTGTCTCTAATATAAAGTGAATAAATAAAATCTTTGAATATTTTAGTTTGGAGAGTGGTTGCAAAATCACTATGTCAATATGTTGTTTATTTCTGTATAGATAGAACACACTTTTATGTACACCACATAATATGGCATAAAAAGAAAATAAAGAAATTACACAAAAGAAACGGTATTAAGGCAGGCCGACACCCTTTGCGCAAGAGGACAGCTTATGGTCTCCAACTGTCCCTTCCTAACAGGCCTCGGTCGCTAGACATGGAGGTGTCTGGTGGCGGCTAAGGACGAATGCTACAGGCAACAGCCAATGGCGATGTCCCGCGTTCCCTCATATCACTTATATGGATCATGGCAGAAACAGTCAGGTTTTTAGTGGGTGTAGGGGCTACCCACCTTCTGGTAGGAAGAACCCCAAATAACCCACTAGCTGCCCCTGCAGCTGGTGGGTATGAAATGTTATGCATTTTCCGGAATAGTAAACAGGAAAAGTTTGTTTTGAATAGAACCGATTTGAAAAAATCTCTCACAATTAAAATTCAAAAATTTTTCTGCTGAACATAGGCTGTATAAAATATTCTCAAAATAGTAAAAAACCTTTGATAATTTACTATTTGATAAAGAATTTACGTATTTATTATTGATTAGGACTAATGTATACCATTATTTATAATTATGGAGTCGGTGTTGGAAGATTTGAAGATTTTATAGTTTCCTTGAGCTGTCACTTGACAGCCTGGCATACTTTTACGATGGTGGATCAAAGTATTTTGATTTGACTATAGAGCGTGAGAACACGCACACAGTCATAATTATTTTAGTGTGAATAAAACTAGCATCGAAATTACCTAAACTTGACATGCCACGCTAGACGTAAACGCTCTTAAGAGACTAGGTATTTATTTGTTTTCAAAAGCTTTCTCTATTTGAAACTAAAGCAGTTCCCTCTAATACAGTTTAAACAAAAAAAAGATCTAATTTACACTGATCAAAGTGTAGTCGCGAATGATTTTAAACTTTTTCAAAGAAAATTACCTATATTACTATTAAAATTACCTGTCACATTGAGAAATAAATTCACAACTGTCCTTTAGGGAGCTAGCTCTACAAAACAAGTAAAATAACGCAAATGATTAAACTAACGCCATCTATCCGCAGGCCCGGTCAAAACTACCCAAGAAGAGGCGCCGCGTGCTACCAGTCGAGCAACCCCGCCGAAAGCGCGACGCTGGCGCCTCCAACCGGCGCGTGAATGCGGTGAAACATCCCGTGGTTCTGAAGGAACTGTCGCCGGGAAGCAACAAGTTTGGTGAGTTTGAAGTTCTGATGATAGAGTAGAGATGGCGTTTTTTGTACTGATTTTTATTTTAATTACAGACTAATACAGAAAAGCCTTCTAAGATACGAAAAGATACAATTTGTATAGGATAGCCACAAGCTTTTAAACGAACTCTTGTAAATCTTAAAGAATACCAACGTATAGATTTTAATCTTTTCATTAATTGAAGTAAGCAAAATGCTTTGAACTGATTTCAGACTAAAAACGAATGTTTAAAATTAATTAAAAACGAAACGGTCCGTCACGAATGCTTGACTGCTGTTTATTTTAAGAGTATTAATGATTTTGTTGAGCAAATTACTAATAAATTATAAAAATAGTCCAGCAGTTGACGTTGGCTTCTTTGTACAATCTCTGTTATTAATACAACAACTGCTGCTGTTTGCCTCCGGTCCTATAAAGTTAAATTTTTAATCCTCAACCATTTTTGGAAGGAGTTAAAAAGAGTAAATCTTCACCCTTACTTTCCAGGAGTGAACGGCATGAACATGATCAGCCTGGCCCTGCAAGGCCCTCCGAACCTCCTCCGGCCGCCGGCGGCCGCCGCCCAGCCGTTGCAAGCCCGAGCGCCAATCGGTAAAACCCACATCATTATACTACAGTCGTCTGAGAACTCGCCTCCTAAGCGATTGCTGTAATGACTAGATAGTAGCAAATATCTTAGACATAGGAATATTGAACTCATTATTGTGCAATCGATGTGAACGTAGTTTTTATAATCTACTAAGAGATGGCGCTGCTAGAGTATACAATTGCGATGGCAAATAATAATTAATCGATCGACCGAAGTAGTTTTTATTGGATTTTCTTTTTTTTACAAATAGTAAGCAAGATAAACTTAAAAATAATTGTTCTTTTGAATGTCTGTTGTTTTTGAATGTGTTGTCTTTCTATTTAACTTGTCTGTTATGAGTTGTTAAGTTACTAAAGTCATCACTTTACACCAGAAAATATTTTGACGGTGTCGTAAATAAAACGTGATAAAGATCATTCTGATATTTAATTTTGAACTGTTTGAGTCATTGACTTGCTTCAAATTATAATGACTCAAACAACTTGATGATGTAAATGCATGTCAAATTGCAAGAATGACCGAAAATACTCAAAACCCTTTATGATTCCACGTAGAATGCACGTGTTGTGCTAGAGTAGACTGTGTAGCATGGTTGTAAGCCTAATACTATTTGCATTGAAAGGTTGTTCGTTAAATGCTTATTCAAAATTGTTTAATTACTGTCTCTCGTTACCTCTCAATGCATCAAGTAAACTAAACATAACACTTATCCGTATATTAGCTAGTATTCCTACTTCATCCATCTCACATACCAATTTGTCTATTTCAGTCGAGAGTCCAATCATCAACACGCAGTCTGGGGCCATATCCTTAGCGTCATTGCAACCACCTCTGATGACCGCCCCACCCCTGCAACCAAGACCTGCAACCACCGGCTCCCTAGACCTGATGTTACCACTGCAACCAAAGTTACTGCCCGGTTACAATCTTCAATCATCATTCTTGTCCAGCACCCTGTCGACCGTAAGACCACCAGATAAGGATGAATTCAAACCTAGTGTAGATGTGATAGTTGAGAAAGGAGAGAGCGTTTCAGATTGCTCAGCGCGTGATAGTAATGTAGACGAAAAGAGTTGTGAAAATTTAGATAGGATATCTGATGTCCAAATCAGCGTAGATAGTGTAGATGCAAGTGAAGATTATAACGTAGTTAACGATGCATACAATTCCACTGATAACGATTCTTACAAAGATGAAATCAATTCGAATGTCATTGAAACGAAAACAGTCGACACAAGCATAGTTAGTAGCTCGAATGATAATAGCCCTAACAACAATTCTTATTAATTTGATAATTAATGTTTATGAATGTAAAATAGTTTATCTAGTTGTGAACCCCATAGTATTACGATGTCTCCCACTAGGTTATTCAAGAAATAAATTTTAATGTTACAAAAATCTTCTAAAATTTTAATAATAATTTATGTACCGTTGCGGGGCTAATTCCTGGAATCTTTACTAAATATTGATTTATTAAACGACTACTTATTTTACAAGTTTTTGGCTTCGAGTAAATTCTGTAGTATCTAATGTTTGCAAAAAATATTCTTGACATTAGAATTGGCCCCACATGCAATTTGAATGTAATAAGGATGGAATGATTATTTGCTTGGGTTTAAAATTTTAATCATGTGCTTTATTGAATTTGAATTAATGTCTCTGATATTATAGACATCCTTGAATTAATTGTAATAAGTATGAATAGAATTCTGGTCTGGATAAATTCAAATCAAACCAATACCACACTACTACAAATTTAGTCGACGCAAACAGACATTGGCAATTTGGAAACCAATTTGCGGACTAACATTGATCCTAGTTATTGAAAAGGGAAATGTTGAGATTACTGATATTTTAATTACAAAGTTACTAAAGTTGGTGTACCTACCAATCAAATTAGCGTGTTTCTAGTATTGAGCGCACTATTGTCAAATTTTAAGAAAAGCAGTTTCGTTACGACACGTTTTGTTTGGATTCTAGTAAAATAGGAAAGGATTACAAATTATGTACTGCTTAATTCTTATTTCCTAGTCATCACACATGTCGACCAAAGTAGTCTAGAGTGTAGTTATGTAACAAAGTTTTTGTATATTTTGTAAATGAAAGACGTAACAGTGAATGTAATGTACATTATTGTAAATGTAACTAAAACTTCAAGTTTAAACTTCCTATTGACTTTCTTAGTAAGAGATATATATACGATTAAATATGTACTTACATTAGATTATGAAAATTAGCAGATTTGACAGATACATGTTTAAATAAATGTTCTTGTTAATGAATGGATTAATTAAGTCCTACCGACCACTACTTCTGGATTGAGAAAGGTTGCTAACCGAAGAATTTAAACAAATAAATGTCTACGTTTGCCAATTCATAAATGCTGAATAATTAAATGATCTCATTATTCAGTTTATTAATTTTTAAACTGAAAAGCGCTCGTATATGAACGTCCCAGTATACTTTTTACTCTGCCACTACCATGTAAAACGGCATAATGTTATGTTAAAAACAAATTTTAAATATAACCACAAAAGAGTGTCTACCTAACATAAAATTTACGCTTATCCTCAAGCTAGAAGTATCCAAAAATATAAAACTAATGTGAACAATAAAATGATTCTGTTTGTTCGTATTTTTACACATTGGTAGTGTCGGTAGACAGTACAGTTCGAACCATACGCGATGACCATGACATTTTTTAAAATAAAAATGTTCTGTCAAGAAAACAACCCTATCTTTAAATTTTGCTCCGAATAGTGAAGTAAAAATCCTTCAGATTCATAACGAAAAATCTGCTTATCGCTTTTTGAAATAATCAACCCTCCATTCAATCTTTACAAATGAACAAATTCTACCTTAAAAATCTAAAAAAACTTCACAGATTTAACTAATTGAGTTTTCTGTCTCTGATTTTAAGAGAATTTGCTCTTCAGAAATAATAATATTGCCAAATGGAGTCATTGAAATATCTGAAAAATTGATTTTTAAACACAACAGCTAAATATAAAGAAAAATACTAGATACTTTTTCTGTTGACCGTACCGAATGCATCTGCCTCAATATGCCTGGCTTTTAGACACTAATTCCTTCCTTTGTGAGCGGGAAATGCTACTTTTTCCCTTTTTTTCAGGAAAAACTGGGAAAAACCGGTATTCGGTAGCGTTCTTTTCAATCTAGATGAATCTGCTTCAGTTTTAAAGCCTTCTCCTAATTGGTGCAAGGTTTTACAGAATAATAACCATGTAAACAAGAAAGTTTTCATTACAGAGGGATCTAACAAGCGTTTCCAATTTCCTTCAGCAGGTTTTAATTAATAAAGAATTTTCACATAAACGTTACGGAAAATGAAATTCTAAAGTTATGCTGGGACGTAAAAGTGTGAATTTAGCTGATCATTTTTGTATTTTATGATTTTTAAAATCGTTGTCCAAGATAAATGGATTTCATTTCTGCTAAAGATTGTTGAATTCAAAGGACCCTAAAATAAAATAATTATTAATTTTTAAGTAGATCCTGTTTTTACTTGCTTTTTTGGTTCAAGTTAAGAATAAAATGTGCTTAATTTATAGAACTTTTATGACTACATATTTTGTAATAAGTTTCAATAAATGACATGAAGGAACTAGAAAGAACCAGTCTATAATCAGTACGTCAGTTGATTGTGTCCATATTGTGTCGTTTTAACAGAATTTTTAAAATGCTTTTTAGAATATAACAATCAGTAAATATTTGTGCCAAACTCAATTTGAAACTGTAGATATAAAACAATTGTAATTACTTAGTTATAGTACCAAAATGGCTGTTAAATTATACTAAATTGTACGGATGGGAAGTTTGGAATGTAATAAAAAAGTAATTTTAGTATTCACTTATTATGTAACTTTAAATTACAACTTAGCTTAGTTTATATTACTTTTTATGTATTAATTAATTAAGTGCCAAATGTGTTATTTTTTGTGAAATTTAAAAACTTATTTTCACACAAAAATGCATAGCAATTTAGCTCTGAAACTCCTTGATTTTGTATTTTAAATGAAATTTACTTGTTTGTACTTTTCCAGCAATACCTAATAATCACCTTAAAATACTGTTAGTATATACTAATTTAAACTAGGTCTAGTATATTTTTCTAATATTGATTATAGTTTAACTCATTTTTAGTTTTGATATGAAATAGGTTTTGCCCGTTTAAAAATACTTCATAACTTAAATCACATATTTTAAAATGCATTGATCTAAGGACTGCAAGGTAGAATTGTTTATTTAAACTAAGTATGTGTAGTTCAGACATAAAAGTATATAGTCATTTTGTTTGCAAGATAGCAAAACTTACCACTGCTTATACAGCATTTACTTTAGCTTGATATGCCGTAGTCCGTGAATGTGTTTTTTTATTGTAGGTAATTCTTTTAAGTGATACCTACTAAAAATATGGAATTAATTGTATCCACCATTCACATTGGGTCTATGTTGTCTGTACTTATTTGCAATCTCCATCATGTTATAAATCTCTATGAACAATGAAAGCCTCTTACTATGAGTGGAGCATTAGTTTCTATGTAAAAAAGAATAAGCCTACCTAATTTGGATAGTCTTAATAGAATTTTGATTTCGGATGTACGAGTATGTTGGGCACCACTGCTAACCGTTAGTTCAATATTTGTTGTTGATATTGGAATGGAAAGAGTTCGTATTTTGCATTATTTTTATTGTATCCCACGTTTTATTGTTTGAATAAACGAAATTTGACGACATCTGTGTTTTATTTCAGAAATTTTCTAAACATTTTGTATAAACATTGAAAGCTTTTACGAAGCTGTTCTGATATAAAACATATTTTAGGTTTGTCTACCATATTGTTAACAATAATCTAAAACAACTGTTTTCTACGCAGTGAAAGTAGTTTTAGTATTTTACTAGAGTACTTATATTAGAAGCCCATAGCGTGTTTTTTCTAAGTTTTTTTTTTACTTTTTATTTTAAAATATCTTGTCCTCAAGTAGATTTATTCTGTTCTCACGTAAATGACGCATCTAATGTTTATTAAGAATAAAAAATCTTTAAAAAAGAATTAGCTTTCCGCCCGCGGCTTCGCCCGCGTGGAATTTTGTCTGTCACAGAAAAACTTTATCGCGCGCAGGGACAACAGGGACTGTTTCCAGGGACTCAAACTATCTCTATGCCAGATTTCATCAAAATCAGTTTAGTGGTTTAGGCGTGAAAGCAAGACATACAGACAGACAGACAGAGTTACTTTCGCATTTATAATATTAGTATAGATTATATTTTGAAAATATGACATTAATTTCACAGTCTCCTTTTTTGGCCATTATGCGAACAAAATCACACTATGCTCTATAAGAAACGCGTAGATAGTGGCAGGCATAATTTCCCTTATCGCCGATATAAACTAGTCAAGATGCCGCAGAGCGTGGCACCTCTAATGAAATTTCTGTCCCCGCCCTCTAATCAATGTGCGGTCAAATATTGACAGGAACAAACCGCTAGGATGCAGGCAAATAGAACAGCCAGGACACATCACGTAAATTACAGAACGTCTTGGAATTTATCATTTATTTTAGAGCTTCGTGATTAATTTTCGTTAATTTATTACTTTTGGAGATTTGTTGATGAATAAAATTAGCTTTAAAGCTTGGATGTATCGGAAACTGTTACTGTTTAATTCTTGCTTGGATGAATGAATTGTCCCTCTATCGAAATGCCGTCGAAGGTTCATAATGTTTCAGTTGTGTAGTTGTCATTACATTACTCTAGCATGATGGAGCGCTCTGAAAACTAGAATCGTGTTGGATAAGATTTTTAGCACCATGTGTGACATGGGTAGAGGTCCCATTGCAATAGGTACGCATGGCAATCGCGACAGGGTGACACTCACTGTTCATTCCAAACTTATTTCTTCTGTTCTCTTTTGATTCGGTAATGTATTTTAATGTACCTTATTTGTATTTGTGTGGTGTCCCATTTTAATAACTCTATTGACTAGGCTGTTCTGTATTACCTGTGACCGGTTCAGCCCGACGTAATAAAGGCTTCTGTTTAAGCCTAAAGGATTTGATGAAAATAGTCCATTGTCGTTGCTTGTTAGTGCCACAGGGCTCTTTGGGCCCTTTGTCCGCCATGTTGGTCCAGGAATAATATTAATAATTAATCCTGTGACTCATAATAATATAGGGAAAGAGAAGATATTTTTAGAAAGAAACGCCTTTTCTGAAAGAACCCAGAGGGTTAATAAAATGCACAATAGCTTTCAGCTTTTCATACAAGCTCTTTATCTTGATAATACTCGTAAATTGTATTTATTTACTTCTCACAATATGACAAATGTAGGCACAAATTATGGATAGTTTATTTCCTTGTAATTTACGAATGAGGATTAATTTATTCGTCAAACTCTATCACTACTGTGCCCCTGACTTCGTACGCGTGAAAATTATTTTAATATTTTTTCCCGTTTTTGCAACATTTTTATTGATGCTCTTCTTCTATTGGTCGTAGCGTAACGGTATTTAGCCTATAGGCTGCCTCAATAAATAAGCTAATCTACAAAAAAACTTCACAATCAGACCAGTAGATCCTGAGATTAGCGCGTTCAACCAAACAAACTATAATATTAAGTTCATAAAATTATTAAAATAAAGCTAAAACTACACATTTTCATTGGAAAAGTGCATCCAGGTACAATATTTGGAGCCAACCTTGGTCGTTTTAATGGCACCCTCACAATGAACGCTTTCAGCATTTAGTGAACACGAAGCAATGCATATTAAATGCATACTGCAATCTAGGGGCAGGAACACACGGAAAGTGTGGAGATATTACTTCTTGATACGGATTTTATCTGTGAAACATTTTAGATGTAAATTCAGGGAAGTTGTACGAAACGATGTTAATAAATTCATTGTGAAACTCCAGCTTTCTTATATTTCTCAAAGTAATAACATTCTAAACTCATTGTGTTGTCAGTAAATTCGTTGAAAAAATAAGAAGATTTTTTTAATGACTTTAATTACTAGTTTTGCACAAAGTCCGGTCCTGCGCCGCTCGCATCCAGGCACCTCCCACGAACTTCACCAGATCGTCGGTCCACCTAGTGGGAGGCCTTTGTCCAGTAGTGGACGTCTTTCGGCTGAAACGAACGAACTAGTTTTGCATGAGATGTCAATACTAATAATTAGCCTATTAATTTGAATATTATATTTTTCAGAAACATGATGAGCTGAAAAAAATCCTTGTTTTCAGACAAGGTACAATGTTGGTGATAAGTTAGGACCTGGGGTACCTATTCGTGCAATAGAAAGACAATGCTTTCCAATGAAATGCCAATGTTATTTATGTATAACTTTGTGAAATAGAACTACTTCTGTTGAATAAGACAGAAATCAGTTAAGAAATATGCATTTCCAACTTAATATTTCACCACTAGTGTACCCAACTCCTAAGTTAGTTAGGCAAGAACAAATGAAACGGCTAAGGAGCACCGCAAAGAGCCCAATTACCGCGATACCACGGCTTTGGAGCTATGTGTTTGCCGAAGGCTGCTACCCACACTTCTGCCGCACTAATAATCTGGGAACTAGCTTTAAAACCAAACTAAATATAATAAATAGACTGTATTTCTAGTAGGGAATAGAAAGTATTGAATAAAACGCGTTTGTCTTTTGTTTTTGGTAAAAAAGGAATTGAATACGGATGATTATTCTCAAGTTAAAACCTTCACTATTCAAATCATTTCCAAACTATTATAACCGTTTCTATAAAGGCCTATTCAGACCTAAGCGGTATTCGCTGCCGTCTGCGGCAGAGAAAACCCAGTAGGCATGCGGTAATAATACTGTTCAGACCTAAGCGGTATTCGCTACCGTCTGCGGCAGAGAAAACGCTCTAGCCGCGGTACTTGATACAAAACACCTGAGCGAAACCCGCGCGGTATGTAACTACCTCTACCCACAGCGGCAGCGAATATCGCTCAGGTTTGAATAGGCCTTGCGATTGTTGCAATTGTTATCCGAGCAATATAAAATGTGCGTAACATTTTATTTGCCGCCTTAGCTATAATCAAGTACCTAGTTTTTATTATCTCTGAATCCCTACCAATACAGTCCAGTTTAAATAGCAAAGTACCTCACAATGTTGTGTTTAGATCATTGATTTCATCGAAAAGTCGGCATAAAATATTTTCTTTCAGCATTATAAGCTTCATCGTTCCATCGACAGAGCCGTGTTGTGTTGCATTAGCGCCGTAACAAAGTCAAGCGCACGTCAATCGAATTGCAGCGGCGACTTAGTTACGTACGAGTTGCCGTTTTTGCGCGCGCCGAGTTAGCGCCGTAATGTGTTTATCGACGCTTGTAGATTGAAGCTGCATTAGAGTAATAGAACGTGCCATACTGATACTATAGGCTTCTTAAAGGCTTTATAGTGATGCGGGATAAGTAAGATGCAACGTAATAAGATCGAAGAAATAACGGGAAGAAATAAAGAGGTATGAATTTAGCGAGAATGTCAAATACAATGTATTGCAATCGAAATACCTGGTTTGTTTATAGTTCCTTAGTTGCTTGGGATGGGAGATCGTACAAAATTCAGTGAAGAACTTAATATTTTCATCAACTTTATAATCGTGAACAGAGACGCAAATTATTCTCATTATCTTAATGGAGATCTAAATTGGTATGCAATTATGCCATTTGTTTAGATAGATTTATGGTAGGTATCAAATAAACAAGCATTTCTTAATACACGACCCGTAAAAAGCTTGTTATGACATTTACAAATAGACAAAAGAAAATAAATGCGAAATAGAGCAGCCGACTCGCTGGCATTTAGCAAAACAGCACCAGGGTTGCCGTGGTATTTGGAAAACTAACATTTTAGCACATGCCATGGGCTGATAAGTAGATATGTCATGTCAGCATTCAGCATATTTATTACGGTGCCGCAGCGTATGTATGTGTGTATATTACACACTTATAATTACTTGTACCTACAGCGATAGCAGTTCATCAGACCGTATAAATATTAACATAGAGGCCTCTACACACCACACCGACTGAAAGCCCGGCGGCTTGATGTTGGCGGCTTTATTTCAAAAGAAGAAACATGTCAACGACTTAGTACTTTCTATGACTTTTGACAACATGTCAAAAGTGACAGTCGTCGGCGGTTCCGCGATTAACGACCGTATTCACAAACGATGCTTGCTTAAGTGAAGCAGCAAATCGAACCCACAGCGTTGAATAGAGCGCTGTGATTGGTTCTTGTGTCCCCCTATGCGTCCACGCGCACTGTGAGACATTATAGTAATGTTTGTGAATACGGGCGTTATTTGCTGACTGATAATTTATGAAACCCTGAACACTGAAGCTCTTTGGAAAACTAGAGACGCAGGAAACGTTAGTTTTCAATAATGATTACCAACCCTAGTGCAAGCAAGAAATTAAAAAGAGCGCAAAAGGGTTCATTTTCCAATATCCCGAAGAAAGCACCAAGCAAACCATTCAGATATTAAATTCCTTTTTCAATCGGTCAGGGAGCATTATTTTTAGGGTTCAGTCAAATCAAATCATTCAGATGTCACATTTGTATTTTGATTTATCCGGGAAAAAGTTGATATTTTTTTGTTTGTCTGCTTAAAATAATTTGTGATTAATTTTTATTCATGAAAGCTAAAACTAGGAACAGTAGGTAACAATAACCCCATCGAAATGACTGAAATTCATAAAAAACTAGATCAAGGTATGCCTAGATTCAACTATTTGCTACGAGTATTTGTATGGTACAGATTTTTTTTTTACCTGCAGTACTACTTTATAAATCACTTTACGTTTTGTGATGTCACGAAAATGTAAAACCATACCTACAGAACTCTCATACGCAGACATAACACGCACTTGGCAGGATTTTTATCAATTAACTACGGAAATTGTGCTTTTTAAATTCTTCGTTTTGTACAACCAATAAAATTGTGATTCATCATTTGTTTGCTTTGGATCTGCAGAATCTAAATAAATAACTCAAAGGTGACTGACTGACTAACTGACTGACATAGTGATCTATCGACGCACAGCCCAAACCACCGGACGGATCGGGCTGAAATTTGGCATGCAGGTAGATGTTATGACGTAGGCATCCGCTAAGAAAGGATTTTACGAAACTTCATCCCTAAGGGGGTAAAACGGGATTCACTCTAGTATACTATAATGATGGTTAATATACTTTTAATTGGAGGTGCAAATAATATCGTTGTATAAATAGTGAGACATGTTTTAAAAAGCGACAACAGCGAATGTGTTGGAATAACTTCCAGGAACTAGGAGATTTGAGATTCCAGAAACGTTGGTAGTATTGTGGTGGAACGACTATTTAATTGAAGTCGTAACACAAGCTTATTTAGCTTATCACGAGGTGTTAACGGGCTAAACTAGGATGACTATACTAAGATACGTAGTACACCACATTAACCAAAACTGGAAAGACTTTAAAAAGATAGGTATAAAAAGTTAACCTTTCGTTTGTAAAATTTTTCACACAAAATATTAAGCAAATCTCCGTCTCTAGGTCTTTTGTCTGTGAAACTTTTTTAATAAAATAAAAACAGCAGAATTAAACTAAAAACAATGTGGTTAACTTCGTCTACAGCCTGTCATTAAGAACGAGCACTGCTTCATAACAATTGCAAAAAACTAGAGAAAGCCTTATTATGTCAAAGGAGGCTTAGCATATTATGCCTTTGCTTTGGGTAGAGACAAGATTTTGTTTAAAACTTATTTTCATGAGTACAGTCGAGATTAAAAATATTAACCGACTTACAAACCCTTGAAAAGGAGGCTGACAATAGGGACAGAGTTTCTTGCGCTGCTTCTTCTCAGCACTGGCCCATTTATTGTCCCGAAGCAGTGGTAGGGTTAATACTGGGGCGTGTAAAAGCGCCTATTAAAAGCCTATTTGCAAAAATAAATGAGTTTTATAAGTTTTTTTATTGAGTTCAAATATTTTATGCAAAAGCTTACCGTCATAGTTAATTTTGAAATAGTAAAATCGATTCATATTTTTGCACCTATTTTGTTAGTGTAATTGATCCAAAACCTGTATATTTTTTGTGGAAATATGAAGATATTTTGCAAACTAACTCATAAGCAAGTTCGTTTTTTTTAACACCTCATCTTTAGAGACTGCTAAAAATCTTTACAAACATTCTATTTACTCGCAACTCCTGCTTCTAGGATAAAGTTAATTTTCCTACGAAACTTGTCTGCATTTCTTTTAATTAAAATCTTCTCGTGATTAAAACTTTATCGGCCCATTTGCATTTTAGTTTTGGTCCATTTTTATCAGGTCCAAGATTGATTAAATTTCTACCACATTTATATTCTGGGAGAGTTTTCTCATCAGAGCATGCTGGAGAAAAACTACGCTGGAAGGTAAATTAAAAGTTATATTTTTAGTTTTAGTTTTTACTTACTCTACCTCACCTTTTACTTAAGCATTTTAATTAACTTCTATTCGTGTTTAACATTTTACTAGTTAGGTATTTAAATATTACAAGAAAATTATTTTGTAGGTAACTCCTTTCTACTCACGGCTTGACGTTTCGGCTGCTATGCTAACCGCGAGCCGCCAGTCTGCTTGTGAACACGGCTGCAGCCGAAACGTCAAGCCGTAAATACATAATGTACTCGTAACTCATTAATAAACGACGCGTTAAGACCCGTGTCTTTCAATTTAGTTGAAATGAAACGAATTTAAAATCTTAAAGTTAACTCCTTTGTTGTCTATTTGCTAGAATTTTAGATTCTTTTCTCCCTAAAATTATAGGTTAGATTCCTATACACACGAATCATTATGTAGGTACCTACCTATAATTACCTACGAAAATATTGTTTTAACATCAGATTTTCATATCATTAAGTTGAATTTAGAAAAAAGTCCATTTATTTAGGCTCTTACTAAAAAATAGTTGCTTCATAACATACAATACATAGGTAAGTTTAACCATATAATCTTAAATATGAACCATCGCGGAACTACACATTTAATTGGAGGACAAGTACCTTGACTTGGATCATCCAATTCAATATTAACGTCGCACTCCATTCACAATTCGAACCCTTAGTGTGGGTGGACTAGACACTACTCTAAATAAACGATTAGCGGAATAATCCAATTCAACGTTCAGGTAATCGACGTTAAGCAGAAACTTAACTAATTGACTTTGGTGGCATTGGAAATTGCAAAGCATAGAAGCTTCTAGAGAAACATAATTATTTCTTAAAATTAATTGAACTTTATGTGTGTCACATAATATCAATTAGTTTATAAACCAGTTAGGATGTTTAGTTTGTATTAAAATAACCTGCTGGAGACTGTACCAAATTTTTCATATCTTTTTACTTTTAAGCTAGTTTGTTGGTTTGAGAATCTCTATCAACAAAAAGACTCAGGACTGATATGACGTAAAGAAGAGAACTTATTTAAAACTTAAACAGAGCGACCCACAAACCATTTGTAATCTGAATAGAGCCTTCTACACTTTTTTCGTTCCCAAGCACATGACGTTACGAACTTACTATCCAAGTTCAAAGTGATCAAGTTGGAGGAAGTTCGTATAGCAATCAATAGATGGCACTGTCAAGTTTGTTGCTAAACTGCATCACGCTAACAAAGTTCTGTACAAGATCGAATAAGTCAAATTTTTACCGTAATTTTTCAAATGCAAATTACATAAGGTAAAGTTTTATGAGCAATACTAAAATAAGTTAAATAACTCTAAGTAGGTATAACCAATAAATAAACATTCATCACCACTATGAATCTCACTTAATATCAGGACGATTGCGGTCAAATACCTTGTTATTCTACATAAAAAAAATTAAATCTTTTAGCCTAGGTGCAGACCACTGACTTTTAGTTGGCCGATAGTTGGGCCCGATTTTAATGTATGAAGAATCGGCCAATGCCAAATCGGTGTACGTGCGCACTTTCATACATCTCCATAATGATTAATAGCCTGACTAAACTATCGGCCAACTTAAAGTCGGTGGTCTGCGCCTATGCTTAGCAAGAAAATTGTAAAGTAGCCAAACAAGCATTTGAAGAAATCTGTAGCATATTCTACATTTATCAAAATTAATGGCTCGAAACATTAAACTTTAATTTTCTTTAATGATTGAAGAAATAGCAAAATACACGACTTACTAAGGGAAATTCGGTTGCCCCATTCCATTCATCCAAACTCGACACATTTTCATACAGAAACATGTTGAATCTCCTAAATTACTACGGCAAATACACATTACACATCCTTCACCGTCCGGAGGGATCTGTGATTTATATTGGACTCGAACCTCGGTCATTTCGATATGGAAATCGGGTAATTTGTGCGTGAGATGCATGCAGATTAGGATTGGAAACTTATTGATACTGAACTAGTTCGATAACCTTGACTTGGGATGAAGGTACTGAAGGAAGGTGAATACTTTAACTTGTCCCAAAAGACATAAAAACGTGAAAAATCACATGAGAATTTCAAGAGCGTGAACTTTACCTGCCTAGCTCGTACTTTTTACATTTTTGTAGAATGTATTTCCTGATTGAAAAAGAGGCTGATAAATGGGACTGATGCCCGTTTTCACCATCAATCCCTAAATTGAATGTCACCCCTATGAAAACAAAATTCCTGTTATGTGTTACCATAGGGGTCACTTAAAAACTAGGGATTGATGGTGAAAACGGGCATTTAAAATAGAGACTTGTAGCAGTACCTAGGACACTCTCTTATGTATAATTCAATTTTGAATAATTGAAACCTACGAAACATAACTAACAAGCAAAGTCACAGTAAAAGCCAGTATGGATCCAAATTAGACCGTAACAATAAACTTAAACTCATCTTAAGATGTCCGACAATAAAACGAAAGTAATTGCTCGACGTAAAACGCGAATTAATGCGGAATTATCCTTAAATACCGGTTAGATGCTTTGTTGCTGGATTATTACTTTGCTTTGGCATCTTTGAAGAGACTGCGTCATAAAATGCCAGCTTCTTGGTAAAAAATAATTTAGTTTTATTACCTTTTCGTAGACATCTTGGAGAAAAGACGTCTTTTTTAAAAGCTCTACTATGGCATCTAGACTGCGCTGGCCAACTCATAAAAAAGAGTAAGCTTCGGCCTGCATCTTCAACATAATAGAATGCGATGATCAGGCTGAAGGTGAAAGCGAGCTTCACCCGGAATCCTAAACCACAGAGGAACTGGCTATCTTACCTCTAACTGCCGAAATACGACAATGCTGTTCCATCTATCATAACAGGTCGCATTGTGACATTGCGACAGAGTTGTGAAGGTGGTAGCTAGCCAGGCGAACTTAGAACAAGCCCTATCACCAACCAAACTAAGCAGAATATGGTGCTCCCACTGGAAATCGAACCCGGGACCTCTCGATCTGAGGCAGTTGCTCTTTCTTGCCACTAGAATCTAGATCACAGAGGCGGTTGATTTATGACATGATCAAGCTTTAAGGTTTGTCAAATCGCTAATTTTTATTAACTGCTTTTGTGGTTAGGATAATAATATTTTTTGTTATAACACATTAATTCGTTTCTTTGTTGCCAGCCGACAATTTTTTCAAACTTACTCATTTGAGACGAAATTAATATTCATGAACTTGTAATACGTGTAAAAAAACACCCGTAATTGCTAATAATATAAACATTGCTACAATAATTAAGGTTTAATGCATAATTTTTTCTTCATGCTCAATTAAAAAAGTTATTGCGTTTCGTAGGATCTTTAACAAGACAAATGGGGCCTTGGAATTGTGGGTGTTACTATGAATTCGGTATAAAAACCTGGAACATTATGATAGCTCATCATTCGACTTAAATAATTGTAATAATCAACATGATCGCCAAGGTGAGTACAGCTAATAAATTAAAATTAAAATAATAACTTCATTTAGTAATATTCCATTGATAATATTAATCATTATAAATAATTAAACGTAAGCATTATTATCATGTCTATTCTTATTTATTAAACTTTAAGATCACTCAGTAGTCAAAACAGACATTTCTGTTTTTTTTTTATTAGAGAAATATTTAAATGCTAATTTATGTAGTGATATTTTGTTACAATGACCTTAATTAGTACAAGTTTTTCTCTAAGACGCTATTTTCTCAAAAAAGACACCATTAATTTACCTAAAAATCATATTCAAAACATTTTTAATTGTTTTTTTTTTCAAAATTATATTGTGATAACTTTTCACTTTATTTAACTGAGAAAGAGGTTAAACTTTAGATTATGTTTGTTATGTCATACCTACAGGAGGTGTGGAATCATCAGCAATATAATTATAATTGAGACGCAACTTCGCAATATTGAACAATTTACAAGTTAATAATGATTGAGCTAATAATATTGTAGTTTGAAGTCAATGTCTTAATGAGTATTCTCTTGAACGCGTTTATAAGACTGAATCATATAATGTACCAAAAATACAATCGTATTAATTGGTATAATAACTTTGATTTAAGTGTAATTAATACAAATACCGTAAAGATACAAATTGGTAATGATTAGTAATGACATCACTATCTTTACAGGTCACTCTCCTCGCCTGCCTTATCGGCTTGGCATATGCCAGTGGCATTGGCAACACTGGCTTGGGAGCCTATAGCGGTCTTGGCTACGGTGGGCTCAGCGGCCTCGGCGGATACGGTGGTCTTGGCGGCCTTGGCGGCTACGGCGCGTATGGCAACGGCTATGGCGCCGGTTACGGTGGCTACGGAGCCGGTTACGGCGGCTACGGAGCCGGTAACGGTGGCTACGGAGCTGGTTACGGTGGCTACGGAGCCGGTTACGGTGGCTACGGAGCTGGTTACGGCGGCTACGGAGCCGGTTACGGCGGCTACAGTTCAGTCCACCCTGGTGGCGCGACGTCTTACGTTAACATTGTCAAGCACATTACTCCTAAGGCCGGCTACAACGGATTGTACGGAGGAGCTGGTTACGCCGGAGCCGGTGTAAATGGCTTGGGATATGCAGGTGCTGCTGGCTGGCCATCTAATGCTGCCGGTTGGCCTAACGCCGGCGTTCCCTACGCTGGCGGTTACGGCGGCTACGGCGCTGGTTACGGCGGCTACGGCGCTGGTTACGGTGGCTACGGCAACAATGGTTGGTAAATAAAGAAGCTGGCAATTGTTCGATCATTCAATGTTTTAATTAGACTGATGATACTTGAATGCAAATGATGAATGAAATATTAATGAGGTTTTATTAGGATAATTATTTGTTTTATTTCATTTAGCACCCACCATTATAATAGAATAAAGCCTTCTCTTTAGGTTTTCAGAAAACGATCAGTCAGCAAGGTCTTGACTTTTCATCTCAATTTTCGTTTAACCTAGTGTTATTATAAGTGCAGCTACATGGTTAATTCCATAAGTAGAATCTATAATTAAAATGTTGCATGATGCGTGTCCATTAATTCTTATTTTGACTGTAGGTGAGTTTGTACTTCAAAAAAGACTAATAAGTATAGTTTAAAACACGTTTATTAACAATTCCCTAACATTATTTGCAAATAAAGGTTTTATATTAATTTTAACTCACGCAATTAAGTCTGGACCCTTGGGAAATTACGAAGGTGTACCCTGACGATACAATGAGTATTATTGTCCAGATAGGCGGGAATACGGATTTTGAGAATGGCAGACAATGGTAACTGGAGTTCTTGTGACTTCTCATCATCATCATCATCTCACTTAGCCATTGGACGTCCACTGCTGAACATAGCCCTTTCCAATGATTTTCATGTTGCCCGATTGGTAGCGGCCTGCGTCCAGCGCCTTCCTGCTACCTTTGTCTAGAAGAGCTGGTAGGGCAAACACTCATGTTTATGTAGATAAGACCAAAATAGCCACTGAAAGTATATGAACGTGCCACGCATTACAGTTCGTTACGCGAATCAAGCTGCCATCCGATAGCATAAAAGTAGACTTAAAAACTACATATTTCGTCACTTTTTCCACAAAATCCATAAAGCTACGGTTCCAATATACATCAGCAAAGTCCAGTCAATGAATGATTTAACTACGGTGTAGAGAGAAATACCTACTTGGAACACAATTTTTGACTTCGTATCTTTGTTTGGACTAGTTAGGAGGTGAACAACATATCAAAAGTCCCCCGCCCTTAGCCCTTGAGCAGACGGGGAGAGGGGGGTTTAAGGGTCACATTTTTCGGTTTCACACTTAACTTTCGTAAACTATGACCAACGCGTTTTATAAACCGCTCGCCATCCTCCAAGACAGTGTGTAACCGCCACTTAAACGATAACAATACTCGTTCATTCGAAACCCGAGGGCGGGAGTGTATCGGAATTCTTTAAGTGAGTTCTTATGTCGTGAATTAGTGATCTAATTGGTTCGTTAGTGGGCATTAAACCATTCACTTCAGTAGATAAACGATTTCTAGGAATATCGATTACAATTTTATCGATAAAGCCTGTTAAGCCGGTTTCTACCAAAGCGGAGCGGAGTAGAGACGAGAAAATGTGTTTTGTTTTATAAACAATCAGATTTCGTTATTTGCCTACTCATCTTGTCTTCGCCAAGTTTGGGTTCGGAAATCTGACTTGTTATTTAAAATCTCCTTTCGTCTTCTCTCTTCTATGCTTTGGTGGAAACTGGGATTAACAGAGCTATTTTATATCCTAATTGTTGCACCACTTCAACTTTAATGTAGCTAGGATAGAGAAGTACTGCTTGACACAAAATTGTAACGTCATTGTCAGTCATTTTAACTTTGGCCGGTTCGTCACTAAAACTACTCTCCAACTTAAAAACTTCATTAAATTAATTTCGTTGCTGATCCAATGGTAGTTTTTCCATGGAGGTCTTCACTAATTGTTTTTTCACTGGCGGCCAAGCTGCAGATTTTAGCTACACAGGAGTTGCAGCAATTAAAAAGAGATTAAAAGAGTTCCGTTCTCTCTTATTCAATTTCATAAACTATAGGCTGGTGCCGGTGTCAGACTGGCCGAATCGAGACCCGAGGAACACTTGTTCCGTCGCCGCCAGATTATCATGGTGCACCCTCTAGTAACAAACGCTATAAAATTATATTTACCTTACCACGAGGGATAATAAACGGGTAACAAATAAAATCTTACATTTTACGTTACACATAAATACCCATAGTCTGTGCCTACCTTAAGTTACCAGCGAAATAATTCTTCATTTCGTTGGAAACTCTAGGCTCTAAACTTGTCTAACTAAGATCCCGTAGGCATCATTAGTTCCAACATTTATGGGACTCTGGGAAACTGCTATTTGTAAGCCCGGGGGAATATCACAGTCATGTCCTACGCAGTAACAGATAGTTATGTAGGTCTGTCTGAAGTTTTATTTATTTACTAGCGGCCGCCCGTGACTTCGTACGCGTGGATCCAGTTTTAGGGGTGGAGTTTCGTAAAATCCTTTCTTAGCGGATACCTACATCATAACATCTACCTGCATGTCAAATTTCAGCCCGATCCGTCCAGTGGTTTGGGCTGTGCGTTGATAGATGACTATGTCAGTCAGTCACACCGATCTTGTCGCGACAAGGACAAATTTCCGTGCTTTTAAGCGATTTTGTGAAAAATATTGTTGGCAGGTAGTTGCTAATTGCTCATAAAATAGGCTCCCTTAATTTAATTTATTGTCCGTGGTGCATATTCTTAAAGGTTTTAAACCTTTGTTTGTCACCTGTCATCCGCTTTGCAATGGAGGGAAGTCGAACCTTAATTTCGAACTCCTCCTATGTTCTTCTGATTAATTTCGTTGCGGGTCCAATGACAATTTAACTTTCCCCGGGACAAACTTGACCTTCATTGGTTGGGTTTTTGTGGCGTTCAAGCTGTAGATCCTGGCTACACAGGAGTTGCAGTGGTGGGAACGAGAGGTGGGAATAGTCCCGTTTTTATGTCAGTCAGTCAGTCAGTCACCTTTGAGTTACATATATTATAATTTGGAAACTCAACAGTTTTGTTTATCTGGAGCTTTGTTTATAATTAACATGTTATAACAAGATCTGCTTTAGCCATTTACAGTCTCACCGCTTATACTAAATCAGCTCAGTATTTATTGTTACAATACGAACCACATACAATTCTTGCTAATTATAGAATTCTACAGCATATGGCTGAATGCAGAACTGTCGGCCACGGAGTTGAGGCCACGTACCGGACGCAGCGTGGGAAGTCCACTCTCAAGGTGAACTGACGACCTCATAAAGATGGATGGAGGCAGCTACCAACCAGGCGATGTGGAAATTATTGGTGGAGGTCTATGTTCAGTAGTGGACGTCCTGTGGCTGAAATGATGATGATGACTATGATGACAGCATAATATGGAATCATTAACATAAGGCTGGGTTACACAATCTTACTTTAACTTTGTTAAACGTCAAAAATCTGTCAAGCTCCATACAAAAAACACCGGTCATCGTCATAGTTACGGTCAATGTTAGGTGGTGCAACTCACCCTAAGTATTTATAAGGTTTTTTTGCCACCTCTATCTTAGTTGATACAAGGCTATAAAACGTTTTCTTTATGTGCGAAATTGGCGAGTACAGCTAAGTATATAAAGCAATGTACGGACAATGGCACATCAAGTTTAAGCACCGTGAAATCTTATGTAGGTACCTAGTGGTAATTAGGGCAATTCGCAACAAAAATCTAGTCTGAAATGTAAAACAGCTTCATAAAAAGAACTATGAATAATGCCTGAATTCAATTTGTTTTCAGAAACACGTAAACGGAATTTTAAATACAGTTGCCAACTTCTTTATTACATTCACCTTTTGTAGGTTACCAAAAGACGAGGGTATTTATGTAGCCTACGTTTGAAACGTTTTATTTTTTAATTTCATTAAGTTTTAATTAAATTAATGGATTTTTAATTTGGTCGACCTTCTTAAGTCCTTGAGAAGGATCAAAAAAACGTTTTAGTAAATGAAAGCGCTTCGTTTAATTATAGCACGCAAATATTTTTGATGTATTGAGATATTTTGGAATAAATAAAATAAAACGAGGCACTTTGCAACTCTTGTATAGTCAACATCTATAGCGTAGTTACTAAAAAAGGAAGGCAATCAATTTTGTCGAATACTGTAGGTACTGTTTTAATGCAGAGATAGGATTTTCCACCTCGTGCTTAAAACTCTAAAGATAATACTTAACCAGATGTGTAGTGACTCTGATTATTGTATTTCATCAGATACCATGGCATCTGATGAAAAGTGATGATCAGGTGGAACCGAGATTTTACCAAAATTCTAAACCATAGATAGGTTTCAATGTAAAGATTTAGTAAAAAGTTATAGTACCTACCTAATTAAGTTGAGTATGAAGTCTGTAAACGTTTAAGTAAGTAATATGTAGCGTTTATGTATCACACTTCTGAAAGCTTTGAAAGCTGTTGCTCTAACCTAACAAAGTGTTTTAGTGCTCTCTGCAACGTTCATAGCAAATTACATTGTATCTTTTATGATTATTATACATAAAGACGTTTGCAAGGATACAGAAGATTATTAACAACTGCATTAGAGTAGTGGTTGAAAACTCGGCTAGCACTAGCACTAGAGACGTGGGTTCGATCCCCATCGGTAGGTTACTCTTATTTACTATATGGTTGAGTATTACTTTTATCTGGTATCCAGATGCCAGTATCCATGGTATAGTATTTTTATTTAGTTGCCATTCACGAAGGCGAGTGAGCTTTAAATGTGTGGTAGCTCGCTACAATAATTTTTTTTCAAAAGTTTTAATAGACATCACACTATTTTCTCAACTAATTTACCGTCGTCTAAACTAACTTTGCTAAGTTTCAAACTGCGTAAAATTACAAAGTTACTATGAAAATAGTCATTATTTGAATTCATTAGAATCGCTCTCAGTTAAAATCTTTCAAAGCACGCCTTCCATGAAAAATTTCAGGCTGTCTATTCAGAGACTTTTTTTTATCAAATGCCTACATTTAACATTATATCTGCGAAACCAACATACATCTAAAATACCTAACTTCCAATTTTCTACGCAAACATCCTTTTTTCATCCCGATGCCGTTTTTCGAGTGCTTCTCTCGTTGAGCACTCCCATCGATGGGCCACTCGGTCAAATAGCCAACTACAAGTATTGGCATTTTTACAAGTTAATGTAGATGTTTTTAGTCAATATTAACGAGCATATTCAAGTTAAAACCCAAGGTTTATGAGTTTTTTTTTCAATATCCATAAATATAAATGAAAATAAAAAAACAAGCTATTAATTAAGAGTATTAGAGCCGGTTTGGACAAATATTAAAAATTATACTCAAAATTTCCTCTTCTAGTGTAAGACAACGGTAAACATAATATGTACCTACTCGTATTAATAATATTCCAAGAATATTATGTTGTCGAACATAAAATACAATACGACGTGTCCATAATGTTGCCTCGAAGTGGTGGTAGAGTAAGCTATATTGGGACGTATACTATAATCGAGTCCCTAAAATGAACTTACATTTATAAAGAAATCGAATTTGTATTCAAAATTACAGACGTAAAAAATTAAATTTAATATTTTTTCCCAGAGATGATTTCTTAAAATATTTATAAAAACACAAACATCAAGACATTTATTTTGTAGAAGAAAGTGTACAAAACTTATTTACTATTCATGGCTATTAAAACCTCATTTCTCAGCCGAAGCCAGAGTTACGACCGAAGTTTTGTTTCCAGGGGCACAAACGGCACATGAAGCTATACTGTTGAACCCTAAGCACTTGTTATTAAGAGCGATTTTGCAACAAAAGTAACGTGCTGCAAACTGTACTTTGGACTGCATGAATTTTGAACCTTTCAAAATTAAATATTTACTGAAAACAGAAGTAACTCCAACGAGCAATTCGACAAAATTGCGGTATTCGTAAGTGAGGTAGTGGGTTCAAATCTTGTAAAGGACAAAAATTAATGCAGTCAGTTCAAAGTCGGAGTCCTAAATAATAATATACTCGTAAAGTCGTAATAACTGTGAAAATTACCGAAGCAGTAACTAAATTACTAGTTACAATATAATGATTTGCTATAGTCCAGTCATTAGGTTTAAAAGTTTTCCGGGAGTTTTGAAAAAAAATTTTTTTTAATGAAATGTTTTGTTCAATAGACGTTTTTTCATGCTTTCATTGATAAAGAGATTGGCATAATAAAGCACGTAAATTATGAAAGATACTGAAACCATCGCATTTTGCGAAAAATATATTTCATGAAAAAGGTCAGATTTTGACCATCAAATACTCGTATATCTTCTAGACTTGCCAGGATATACTTTAAGAAGAGATTTTGCTATTTTTCATACAGATAAGCGATAAGCGGGTCCTACCAGCAGTAATTTAGCAGTGAATTTATTTAAGATAAATCTATTTTTAACACAAATGGATTACCAACCACTCTGTGGAGTTTTAAAATGATGTATGTACAGTCAAAACTGGTTTTGACTGATGACATCGATCAAAACTGTCTGATTTTAGCAGTCAAAAGTGGTTTTGAGCAGATATGAATTTTGTAGTGGAGCATACGTCATAATTTTATTCGATTATTTCGAACACATCCGTAACCCATTCGTAAAGATATTGTACGTCTATCTACTTCAGAGGTACCGGCTCAGATTCTTATGCAGGACACAAAATACGTGAAGTACATTGTATGCTTTAGTAACATTTACATAGAAAAATACCTTAAATTAATTAAGAGAACATGTTTATTCCTTGGCCACATTCTAGGTCGATGTCAAAATAGAGCCTTATATCCAGAGTGGTTAACCCCAAGACGCCAGCACATTGACACAATGCCCGACTGAACAGTTAATATACAGGGTGGAAACGTTAAGTGATCTCACTCGATTATTTCTAAACTATACAAGATATCGGAAAACTGGTTACTGATCCTGAAAGTACTTCACGAGCTCTTTCAAATGGTACCAATAATAGGTTACAGAATAAACTGGAACTATGTGAAAATTCAATGTTTCCAGCTTCCATACTAAATGTATGCCAACCACACAATATTAAAAGTGTATTTTTTTTTAATTAAATAATAAACTTAAAATAAACTCATAATTTGCATTCCTATTTAAAATTATTTATGGAAAACATTAGTTTTAGGCTTTACTTGCTATAATAATTATCAAGAAATGAGTGCCATGAGTGTGGTAGTACTAAATGTATGGAAAATGGAAACATTGAATTTTTGGATAGATCCAGTTTATTCTGTAACCTATTGTTGATACCGCTGGATAGAGCTCGTGAAGCACTTTTAGGATCAGTAACCACTTTTACGATATCTTGTGTAGTTTTCAATAATTCGTGGCTTTACCAAATGTATGGAGACTAGAAACATTGATTTTTCGGATAGATCCAGTTTATTATGTAACCGATTATTGGTACCGTTTGATAGAGCTTGTGAAGCACTTTCAGGATCAGTAATTAGTTTTTTGATATCTTGTATAGTTTAGAAATAATCGAGTGAGATCACTTATCGTTTCCACCCTGTATAACGTTCTGCCTCAATTAAAATGCATACACGAGACAGAGACAGACACTTTTTGAGTCGAAACTCACCCTTTGGCCCACAAAACAATCCAAAACCAGCTTTAGTCATCTGGAAATTGAGTTCCAATTGGAACAGTGCGGGTAAAACAGTTCATTACAAAATGAAATGTGCCTAGGTATCGGCAGTGGTACACACTTCGCGGCGCATGCGTAAAATCACCTATGTCTCTCAGTAGAACCGCGTTCGGGTGACAGAAAGGTTGGCCGCACCGCGCCGCGTTTCGAATCTGGAAAATGGCATTCGAATTTCAAAAGTGACATTACAGTTACAGATTATAAAAAAATAAACGATTGTTTTTTTAAAGTGGGTTTTTTTGAGTGTCGGTTTTTGTGTGATTTCTTTTTGGGACGAGTAAGCTGTTTATGTGAACGGACCCTCATATTAAAGGTTGGTTAAATTAAATTACCTAGTTGCGTGTCGACCTCGAAACTATACCGTTTTTAAGTAATAAGCTAGGGTTGTTTATTATTATGTTAGTTACAGCTTTCGTGCTTCGAAATAGTAAGATATAATGACTGAACGATTAAGATTTTCCGTGTTTTATTTTGCTTCAGTTAATTACTCGTTTTCTTTGTATTAGAAATGAAATTAATATTGATTTGTCTGGCTGAAACACGAACTTTATAAAATAATATCATGCTGTAAAGGTAAAGGTTCAAAATGATTCCTTAATAACCAGTTAAGCTCTACGTCAATAGCTCAAAGGCTGTAAGAAAAGTATTTAAAAAAATCTACTCAGGTAAAGTGGGTAGTTGTAATTTTTTCAGTAAATATAGAGCAAAAATATAAACTTTACATATTTGTTAGTGTCTCAAAGACAAAAAGAGCCGTTTCAAATTATCCACCACCGGGAAACTTTTCTCCCGTAATAAATACGGGATCCCTTTAGTCCAGATATCCCTTTATTTACGAGGAGGATGCCAAAAATCTAAGGATCGTATTTCATTTCGATCTTACAATTCCAGAATATTTTTTATTTCATGTATTCTTCACATACATAGTATGTTTGAGATATAACTGTGATAAATATTTTATAGAGGACACCCATATTGTTTTAAACTTTGGATAATTTCATTGTAACTTTAAAACTAATTCTTTATACACGGGTTAAGTTCCCTCTTTACTCAGCTCAAAATATATCATTCCAACCAATTAATATAGAGTTTTTAACCGATTTCATGTGATTGTCAGTTTTAAATAAAACGGCGTAAGTAAGTAAGTGTCTCTTAGTGATACAAATATCATTACCTATTTAACTTTTGAACTAAACAGAGATTAATTCATATTTCTGGCAGATTTGCCGAGTTTGCCAGATTCCGATTGTCTTTTAACTTTTACTGTAAGTATCTATCTTCGACTCAATAATAAGTAAATTAAATTGTATGTACCTACTTATTTAGGTATGTACTGTAGGTCAGTGGATCTATAATACGATAGAAATATCATACACAAACTGCTGCTAATGATACGTGAAAACATAAATTACCCACCATTCAGTTCCTCATAAATCATCACACGCAGCAGGGTTCAGTTCCGCGATAACTTTTCCCTCAACCCTCCATCATTTTTGTATAAAAATGCTCATTAAATTTGATACAACCAAATTAGCATCTTGATGGCCTCCAATTAAGATTCAATTTAAAAGAAATAATATTTTTACTGAACCCTTTAAATAGCTTCTACCATGAAGGGGTTAACTGTGGAAAAAATGCTTTAGCCCTTTACACATAGGTATTTGTGAGTTACAAACCAGAAAGTCGTTTAATTAAAAACTCGAGTATTACTAATACAACTCTATCTTCTGTGTCGCAGTGTCCATTCTGCAATGCCCGCATTTTTGTTTTAACCCCTTATACGATTATTCATTGCTCACTGGGTGAGAGCAGTCATTTTTCACAAAGTAAACACATTTCGAACTCAATTCATTAATTCCGCGAAGGTAGGTTCAGTTACGTGTTTTTCCATAGATACGGTCACAGAAATGTTTTGTACTGACGTGTGACGTTCTAAAAAGGACAATGTAGGTTCTGTGAACAATATAAATTTAACTAAATTTGTATTAAATAAGATGTGTCTCCCATTTTTTTTATCAAAAACATATTTTATTTTTGTCTCTACGTTTGCCTGGAAAAGATCTAGCAAGAAGACCACATGAGTTACTCCGTTATAAATAATAATTGTATTTGTTATGCCTGTAGTTAACCCTTTTAGGTATCCAAGCTAGCAATCCTTTTTTGTGTCAGCAGTAACTAAGTTTATTTAAAAGTAACCAGTAATTCCCTACCTAGAATCTTAAATATAAGTTGATAAGCACCAAACAAATTTGTAGAGCACAACTCATATGATTTTTTTCAGCCCACGCAAACAAATAGCTCAAAAAATATCCTGTCTTTTCCCGTCGTACAAAACCATATTTTATAGAAAAATCTAGGTCACAATCCTCGTGCAAGCAAATCACAATGTTGCAATTACTCACATTCCCCATCGATTATACTATTATTATGTGAAAAAAACACAGCTGTCATGTCAGTCTATGGAAGTCGGGTGTAATGTCAGTTATTACTGACATAATTACATTCTATTGCTCGATAACATGTTGGTTAAGAGTGTTGTTTCTAGATTTTATGTATAAGCCGTATGTTTTGTTTCATCGATAAAATGCTAAACTGGTTTTTGACGTACCGATATTGCACTGAAAATGTTTCAATTGTAGAACAAAACACACCTACGTCTTCCAAATGCCTAAATACTTTATGAAATCAGGTTCACAATAAAAAATACTAATAACAATTATTAGAAAGCCAAAAAGAAAGAAGAGAAAAATAAATATTTTATCATACTTTAATTAAGTAAATATCAGGCAGTAAAATATAAGTAATGATGTGTTATACGTTTAGGTCCGAATCTTGAGATTTGGAAAGACAATTAATTTGAAATTCACACTGTTATTGAAGGAACATTAGCCGTAAGTGCTTTAGAAATAATGTCTGGTACGCTTTACTACGACAAACCAAATTAACAACTCTTAGAAAAAGGACGATATCCGAGATGTAGGTATTTAGCGAGCTTGCATGATGTTACTATTATTATCGATATAGCTTTTTCACACTATTTCATGATACATCTCTAGGCCGGTCACCACAAACCACTGAAACCATTTTAATTGCTGTAGTACGTTTAATTGGGCCAATCAATACAGGCCTTTTATCGCTGGTTTGGGCACAATTTTAGGATTTAAACGTATAACAATTTGTTGGCGACAGATCTGGTAATACCGGTGCTAGGCCGTGGTCTATGGACTGCAGCCTAGCAACGGTGTTAGCCATCTTGTTTTTGGATACTATTCTGTTGCTTTGCCTTTTTGTGCTTTATATGTGATCTGAATACAGTTTCGTATTTTAAGCTGAGCATTTTCCATTTATGTAGCTAACACAATTACAAGTGTTACAATTCAAAGGTTTCATCTAAAAATAAAGTGACTATTAATTTTATCTAACTGAAAACCGATTTAAAATATTGAATAAATACATTTTATTTCATCGTAGCTTTTTCACTACGATGACAATCAAAAAACCAGACTACCATCGAAAGTAATAGTTCATCAGTCGCCATGAAAACCTGAATCGCCATCTGTTTGAAGGCGACTGCTGCAAATGCAATACGCTATACCGTTTGAATACCCGATCTTGACACACTTGTGTCTGAGATCCATTGATACTTTCTACAGGTACGAGTACTTACGTATTTGTGATGAATCAATTTTTACTTTTCAAAATAAACAGCAGTCTCTGTTAGCTTTTGCCTAGTTGAATCGATATCCTGAACAGTTCTATGCCAAAACCTGTTCGCGTTACCATTTCATCGCCACCATTATTCACATAAAAACAGAAAACACCGGATGAATGGGGAACTAAATAAAACAAACTGACCACTATGTTTATAATTAGAAGTGAAACTGGGGGTATAGCTCGTAAAAGTAAGCCACGTCATGAGCAAGACGTGGGAAACCGCGGTTTATGTATAAAAAAGAATGATGTCAGTCAAAAACTATGAAAGTAACAATAGTAGAAGCTAAAATGACAGGCTAAATGGTTTTCAAAATACGTACACTTATTGCTTTTCCACAAAGATAACGTAAAATAACCATAAAAAAATGAAAGCATTAATGTGTTTCAACAGTTGAAGATAAGATAGCCGGTCCCCCCGTGGTCAAGGATTCCGGGTGAAGCTTGCTTCCAATTTCAGCCTGATTATCGCTTGCCATCAGGTAATATGCAGGCATAGAGCTTTTATAAAAAAAACTTATTATTAAAACTAACACTTTTCTTTAACTAAGGCTAAGGTAGGCACCTAACTTTGACCGTAACTACCCGATGTTTTTTTATGGAGTTTGTAAGATTTTGACGTTTGTCAAAGTGAAAGTAAAATGGTGCAACTCAGCCTTACAATTACTTTTTACTTTTTTATGTTAAAAATGCCTAATCTTTGATTTAAAAGCTCCTCTGAGTTTTCTCAGATATTTCCTCCACCTCAAAACTTTTAAGCTTTTATAATAAGTTCAACACTGGCCGCTGTCCCCCGGCTTTGCCCGCAGTTCCCGGACAGCTGACGCGCCCGCGACAGCAAACAGCAGTAAAAGCTTTCTGTAATCTGAAAGCTGCCCTATTTAATGCTATGCCTTTGTCTAAAGGAAAGCCCACATTTTAACAATGCATGTTAATAACAATGTGAACTGAGGTAATCTCATCGCTATTGTAGATGTAAGACTGGGTTTTATGCGATTGTGATATTATAAAGCGTTCTGTGGGCTGATTTATTTATTTATTTATTTGGAATAACAACAGCCGACACATATAATAGACTTAAATCAAATATTTTTCTTAAACTAATTAGGCCAAAAAGGTTATCCACAGCATTAACGAATTTTGTTGATATTAAGCTTTTGCCGCGGAATTTCATCGATTTTACGCGATAATCCCATACACTAAAATATTTATAACTCAAAGGTGAGTGACTGACTGACTGACATAGTGATCTATCGACGCACAGTCCAAACCACTGGACGGATCGGGCTGAAATTTGGCATGCAGGTAGATGTTATGACGTAAGCATCCGCTAAGAAAGGATTTTACGAAACTCCACCCCTAAGGGGGTAAAACGGGATCCACGCGTACGAAGTCGCGGGCGGCCGCTAGTTTGTCTTATAAAATTGTCGATAACATTTTTATCATGGCGCGCATACTAGCCCGACTGATGAATGTTTGTGACTAATTACTTTTCAGATTACGCGTTACATCATTTTCAACCGACTTCAAAAAAGGAGGAGGTTCTCAATTCGACCCGTATGTTTTTTTTTTCTATGTTTGTTACGCGATAACTCCGCCAATTATGAACCGATTTGAACAAATCTTTTTTCGGCGTATAGGTAATACCTCAAGGGTGGTCCCATTTAAATTTAATAATAGAAAAAACAACCCCCAAGGGTGGAAAATTGGGGATGAACTTTTTTATACGCAATATCTCCGCCGATTATAAATCATTTTAAACGATTTTTTTTTTTGTTGAATAGATTATCAAAAGGGTGGTTTCATGCGAATTTGAAGAAAATATTTCACCCCTAAGGGTGGAAAATTGGGGATGAACTTTTTTATACGCAATATTTTTAATTTTTAGTTTTTTTGTGTTCACGCATTTGAAGTCGGTTTTATTTTTTTAAAAAGGTAATTATTGAAGTAAACGCAACACCCTAATTACTGTGAACACGTCGTGTTGATGTTATTAATTGTATTATTTTGAATAGGAAAAAAAAATAAACACATACTCTTGTTAGGCATATCAAAACGATTCGTTAGTTTTCAAAGATATCAACATTGCAAAAATACGTAACTAAAGATGTTAGTTGAAACTTTTGTAAAGGAGATTTTTATTTACTGGTTAGTTACGTAAAAAAGCTTCTGCATTGTATGAATAGAGAAAGAACAACGCCTTTATAAGTCGAATAACATGATTTTGTAAATCATTTTTTTGGAAATTTTCAGTATTTTCAATTAGTAGTTAGTTTCACCCAATTTTCTGTATACATACTAATCTTGATTTATCTCATTCTAACACAAAATTACTTCAAACATGTTATGTTACTAATCTTACTAATTATAAATGCGAAAGTTTGTATGGATGTCTGGATGTCAACATATTTGTTACTCTTTCACGCAAAAACTAATGAACAGATTTTGCTGAAACTGCCGCTAGTTCAAACATATTCGTACGAGTAAATCCATAAATTGAGTAACCTCAGCTAGTTCGGAACTCTTGATTTATCGCCTGCCAGAGACAGTGTGTAGTGTTAATTCCGTCATTATTAGTGCATTAATCAGTACATGGAAGTTTAATAGTGCATTTGTATCCGTCAGTCTGGATCTAGACTGGCTTGGTAATTAGTAAGCGAGCTAAGATTAATTAATGAATTAATGGTCTTAAAGCACACATATTTGCGTAAATCTCAAATACCTTCTATTTGAGGTCTTAAACACAATATGTTATTCTTGAACAAAGAGTACATTGAGACTTGTCTACCTAAATTTTATTGATTTCACACTTTTAAATTAGTTCCCACCTTAGGTAAAGTTTCAGCCAAACTAACGCGATCAGGCGGCGTGCAGCGATGGCGACCAATGCTTTTAAGTCTGATCGCCATCGCTGCACGCCGGCTGATCGCGTTGGTTTAGCTGAACCATATTCGGTTTTTTAAAATTACTTATTTCAAAAGTTAGAGACTATGCGACTTTCTATTTTTTGGCTATTGTATTTTCGTTTGGGGAGGCGCCTGCAAATCTCACATGATCCAATTTGAAAGAGCACAGAGATCCTTGCTAAAAACAATGACTTTTAGCCCCTTCCGATTTTCGACTGTTGCCTTGTATCAAAAATGTTCTGTCCTAACTGTAAGGCAACTATTCTTTTTGCGGACTATTACCACTATTATCAGTTCACTCCATTCTTACATCGTTGAGAGAACTAGTGGGAGGCGTGTAATTAAGAATGTAATTGAAGTGCCCAAGTGTCGAACTGCATTGGCCAGTCGACAAAGTGGCTTTCTATCCATTTATATTTTCAACTTATATTTTGAAAATAGGACAAATAGGACAAAATACTACTAGACAAAAGATAAAAGGATAGCCCCGAAAGTATACAGCCGCCAACCTTTTTTCACAACAATCTCTTTTTGTGTACGTCCAAAAATAAAACGTTTTTCCATCGGCAAAGTCTATAAATACAGCGACAGTGTAAACAACGGGGTCATTAATAAAATTCAAGCCGACATGACATGACATGAGTACACTATCAATCAAGTGTATGGGGAGGGAGTTCGTAAATATTATTTTAATTAACTGTTGGACAGTGTAATAAACACAGTCATTATGGCTCGTTCCCACGGCAATCCAGTAATACAGGATAGTAAAACTGGACTGTCGTGTAAGTACAGTAATGTGTGTGTTTGGAATTCAATTCACAAATTCGGATCTGTTTTTTGCGGGACATTGCAAACGGGATGTTCGTGTGAACGCTAATATTAATAAACGTATATATTACTAAACTAGCGGCCGCCCGCGACTTCGTACGCGTGGATCCCGTTTTACCCCCTAGGGGTGGAGTTTCGTAAAATCCTTTCTTAGCGGATGCCTACGTCACACTGAAAAAAATGTTTGGTTACTGCTTACACAACAAAAGTGACCACCAAACTAAGTGTTCACTTTAACAAAACCAAGTCTTGCTCACTACCAAATTATTTGTTTAATTTACACAACATTTTGTTCCTCATAACCAAAGTGTTCGGTGGTCACTTTTGTTGTGTAAGCAGTAACCAAACATTTTTTTCAGTGCATAACATCTACCTGCATGCCAAATTTCAGCCCGATCCGTCCAGTGGTTTGGGCTGTGCGTTGATAGATCACTATGTCAGTCAGTCAGTCAGTCACCTTTGAGTTATATTATATTTAGATAGACGGGATCCTGCAAATCTCAGTTCGTGCAAAAAAACAGGATATCTCCATGGGAAAAACACTTATCCTGCTAATTTCAGTATTAAAAATCTCAAAAATGCAGTATTTTCTGCAAAACAATGTAACAAATCCATAACAATCGCAAGCCTCAAACATATTCACGACTATAACATTATTACTGCGGTTCGAAAACGTATAAAACCTTTTATATCGTTTATCGGCTTTTAGTACCACGAGATTGTCGTTTGGTTCTAGTTAGCACCACTATTATGGGTTATGTGTCCGATTGTGAGCTATCGCTATCTATAAACCATGGCTTTACAGGCTTTTTAAGTCCTACAATCTTATAGTTCGCGATTTTAAGTTTGCGTTTTATAATTTATTTACCTGTATAATACAGGGTGTTAGGTAAATGGGTATATGAGCCGACACTAGCCCATGTTAACATGGTCATATAAATGGTATGGTGAAGTCAGAAAATTGATATCTTCATTTTAATTATTTTAATTTTCATAAAAATCGGATTTTATAAAATTTATTTTGTATGAAAATTAAAAAAAATAAAATGATGATATCAAATTTCTAACTTCACCATACCATTTATATGACCATCTTAACATGGGCTAGTGTCGGCTCATATACCCATTTACCTAACACCCTGTATAAAATATTTGTCATAGAATTGGTACCCGTGAAAGGTAGATAGAGCAAATGGGTTATCGAGTGGACAATACTTTTTGTTAAACGTAATATAAGAAGATGGACTGACGACCTAACTAAAGATGACTGGCAGTAACTAAGTGAAGAAAGTGGATGGGATGTGCTCTTAGGTCCTCCTTGGGGATGATTCCAGTTAAGGGTTAATCCAGCAGTAGCTTCAATTGGCGGATTATGATTTCTTATGGCTGCTCTAATTACGCTACGCTAAGATACACCCAGTCTTTTTTTCATAATTCTACAAAATTATTCTGTTTTTGGGACTACACTTTAGGTGGATAGTCGTATTTGATTCATCCGTGTTCTAGTAACTTTCGAACATAACATGTGTTTTTTTTTTTCATAATGAATTTCTACAAAATATTATATTTATTTTGAGACTATTCATTTTAGGTAGTCGTATATGATTCATCCATATTCTTGTAACTTTCATACATAACGTGTGTTTATTTTCAACTTCTCCTGAAAATACAACCACGCTTTTCTATTAAAAAAGTATGAGTAAGCCAATTTCCAATAACAAATCAATCTTTCACACCCACGGCTTTAAAATCGTTCGTTGTGATACATCCAAAATGTGTCTGAAACATGATGTATGCTGAAACATATGACGTGTTTGTAAAAGAGTCGTAAATCAAAGAAATCCATGAGCTATGATTTATATTTGCTAGTCATGGTCATGGCCAACAATTTTGTTTGACTCTATATAAATATAAAATATCACGCTATATTTGAATGCATTTATGGTGTATAAGAAGATATTTTTAAAGGTTTTTATAAGCTGGTAGCTAAATAGCTGAAAGTTAGAAAAAGCGTTTTGTTTTTTACGTACTTGCTATTGGATTGAGAGAGAGAGGGAGGTTTACGTCAAGATAGATTGTCTCTGTCTGAAATTATGATGATGATACTATTGACTAGTGACTTTATTAGGTACCAGATTTGTAAAATTTGATTAATCGTAAACAAAAGCGTGACTTTCGACTTGTGTTTTTAAATTAGGATAATAAGCACCTGAAGTACTATATGTAGCATACTCAAAACCATTTACGCAGGACGTGCAAATGGCTCTTACAAATTTTAACCCTGCTAGCGTTAATCATTCACAAATTTTTCTTAATTTTGATGATCTTGCGATTAATTGGAGATCGCATCACTTTTTCCATAATGAAACCATAGATTCCACACACAATAAACACAAAAATTACACCTACAACATATTATGACGTCTGTCTCTACGTTTTCTCGTAATATTGGAGCTACGAGTACACTAGCTCTAACGGCACGTCAAGCTAAAATCTTTGCTATCTTATGTAGTTGCAATAGGAGTGATTTTTGAACAAAACTGTAAACTCTCATGTGCCGTACAGCCGCAGTCGTAACGTTAAGAATAATAAACTATAAGCACAGTGATGGATGGTCCTCAGATGGAGTACTCGTGTTTACAGACAGAGGAAAATTTTGTTTTCTTTTGACTGTGGGTAGAAATGCGTGCATTGTGATTTTAGATGCGTATAATAATACATGTTAAAAATCCTTTTACGTATAAAGATGACAAAGTACCTACTCGTTCGTACCTCGCTGAAGGCAAAACACGTCACACCTGTGTTATATTATACTCTATTTCGATAAGAAAATCGGGTAGTTGTCTCTATTAATACTTATTTCTAAGTCATAATATGACTAAAGACGCGTGCATTTTCTCATGAAAACTTTCAAAAAGATTACTTTATCGCCTTTTTTGCGTCTTACATTTTTTTTCCTCGAGATCAATGGACACGCGTCGAAAATACTCGTTGTAGATTCAATGAAATACTTATCATCTATATATATAAAAGAAAGTCGTGTTAGTTACTCCACTTATAACTCAAGAACGGCTGAATCGATTTAGCTGAAAATTGTCAGGGAGGTAGTTTAGAGCCAGGAGAAGGACATAGGATACTTTTTATCCCGTTCGAAATTAAAAAAAAGTCTGCTTATTTATTGCCATTAAGGCGGAACAAAGTTCGCCGGGTCAGCTAGTTTTGTCTAAAACTGAAAAAATATAATGCAAAATGGTCTATTTCTTTATCCACAACGAGGAAGCTCTTGGCCTGTATCTCTCCTGACGGTAAGTGATGATCAGGCTGAAGGTGGAAGCGATTTAATTCGATACCGCTACTTCTTCGTTAATACATTAGGCTGGGTTGTACCATCTTACTTTAACTTTGATAAACGTCAAAAATCTGTCAGACTTCATACAAAAAACACCGGTTATCGTTATAGTTACGGTCAATATTAGGTGGTGTAAAGTTAAAGTAAGATGGTGCAACTCAACTTAAAAATACTTAATTTGTACAAAGGTATGACCAATCTAGATCTCTACATAGTCCTTTACTATCACTAATCGATATTAACTTCGTAATCACCAACAAATGATATGATAATATCCAATTTGGCCCGAATTACACAACGTGCCCGTACGACACGACATTATAGTGCCCACAAATTGACCAGAACGCTTTCGGTGGCCCAGGCAAAAACAAAATTTAATTAAGAACTCGCGAAAAGGCATAAGAGACCTTATGGCTATGAAGATAAAGTTCAAAATTGGTTACTTCCAATTACTAATAATGTAGGTAGTTGGAAATTATTAGATTTTGCACACATCAAAATAAGCAGGTGTTTGTTGTATTCGTTTATAATCGAATATTTGTGTACAAACTTATATGAAGAGCTTGTTACAGTAATGTTGGCACTGAAAATGTTTGTAAGCAAATATTTGTTTCATTAAGCGATGGTAAATATTAATTTTAATATTCATGTTTAAAAATAATATCCTACAAACTTTAGTGAAAGTTGGTGAGGGAAGATATTTGTTTCTCTTTCATGCGAAAAGTACTGAACGGATTTTGATGAAACTTTACAGTTTATAAGTTCCTACATCAGAATAACATAAAGGATTCAGTTTAATAATGATATCTGTGCAATTTATAGCGAAATCTGAAACTGAATTTTCCGCGAAGGAAGCCGCGGACTATGGCTAGCTTTTTTTACAGATAAATGAACTTCTATAGATGTAATGTATGTAATAAAACCTATTTTAACCCTGAAGTACCTAAAAATAAACTTAATTTAAATTTATTTTCTATTAAGCTCTACAACGTTATTTTCAGACCACCAATCGAGGGTTGACTGATTTGTACTCACACAACCTTCAGAACCGGTCAATTGAATTTCAATCTTAGCTATTGACCTTACGGTTCGGAATCCAATAGTTTTGCTGTACCAAATTGGTATAGTAAGCCACATGAGTGCCGTAACTTGGGAAACGTCAAGTCGGTTTATTGTTAGGACTCACGCAAGTACAATCGAACGAGTATGGGCAACTTGTGTTCTTATGTCGAAGCGGTAAGGTTGAAGTTTGAATGGTTTTTTGGAGTGTTGTACAGGCCTTTATTGATTAGTTGTGTATTGTCATTTACGACTCGAGTGGTAATGGATGCGGACTGTATTTTGTGTTCTAATCTAGTTTCAGCTTTTCTTAACAATATGTAAAAGAACTATGTAGGTTAATGCTGATCTTTGTATATTTGTTATATCAATTAATAAACAAAATATTATTATATTCACAAGGTGACTTAAATGTAACAACTTTTCTACAGGAACTATACCTAATACAAATTGTCAAAAAACTGATTACTAATAACAATTACAACTTCCACCTTCGTCCTGATCATCACTTACCATCAGGTGAGATACAGGCCAAGAGCTTCCTCGTTGTGGATAAAAATAAAATAAAAATAAACAAGGAAAGGTTTTTGTTTTAAGTTTTTCATTTCCTTGTTTTGGGGAACAGTTAATGCATTTGAACAGTAGATAATAATTAATCCTTTTTGTTTGATCACCCACCAATGGGTCATTCATCTTGTACACAAAAAATTGTTGGTGGTTAGTTTAAGAAGTCTTCAAGTAGTCAAATACTAAAATAGGAGCTTTTTTTTATTCTGGTGCCAAAATAGTAGACGACATCACGTCAAGATAAATACTGCGGCATCTTATGAATCAGTTTTACAACAAAAATACACTGACTGTAAAAAAAATGTATTGAGGGAAAAACCAAGGACTAACTATACATAAGTTAACCCTTCGAGTACCCAGTTAACCAACTGCGCATACATAGTTAGCAAACGACCGGGGCTTAGTGAAGCACAAGACGTACGGTCAGCGTGTACCGACCAATAACGGTAAATCTTGCCCGGGCTAAATATTTGTGCTGGGGGCTCGATGTCCCGACGTAACAGATTTATGTAACGTTATTGCATGTTACATTGGTTTTGAAGCTGTTATTTATTATGGATCAATACAGGTGCCTTTATTGTCATATTATTATGTGTAAATTATTATTAAGCACCTGTGTATAGTTATTTATAACAGGGACAAAGAAACAGTGATTAGTATTAACGAAAGCATCAATGTCATCAACAAAGCAGTAATTTTCTAATTGCGAAAATTAATCTGAAAACACCATCAGACGCCTGCCACAAAAACTCTGGCAACATAATCAGTGATTCGTGTTAACTAACGATAGCTAGGACTAAGCAATTAGCAATAAGTAGGTGTGGTTTTGTTCCCCAGTCGACGAAGCATATGATGCCTTGCCCTGCAAACAACTGCACGCAGGAAGATTCAATGAAGGCTACTGACAACGCCATTCTTGTGGCGGAGTTTTGGGCCGATGCTGTGTAGTTTTGTTGTCGACACGACAATTCTATTCTATTCTATTCTATTCGACACGACAAGAAGAAGAAGTAATTATCACACCCTTAAACTCCTACCTCTTCTCTCAGTTAATTCCTAGCTCCTCTATCAATAATTTCCTAGTTCCTCTATCAAACAATTCCTAGCTCCTCTATCAATCAATTCCTAGCTCCTCTATCAGCCAATTCTTAGCTCCTATCAATCAATTCCTCCTCCTCATAAAGAAACGAATCATTTGCTAGTTGTGAAAACTAATCTGAAAACATTATTGGCGGCCATAACCGCGTTTAATGTCGCACAGCCTATTAACTTCGCATGTTCGCAAATTCCAAACGCTTCGAATTACCAAACAATAGTCGCAAATTCCAAGATTTGTCGTCTCGTTCTAACTTTTTGGGGTCGAGGGAGACAACAGTGTTTCTATAGCATTTGTTTTACCATTCCATTGATTTGAACCTGTTTATGGTGCTTATGAATTCTCTTGTTAAACAAAACAATACGAACGAAATTGGCTTCTGCCTCATTGAGCTTTTGTTTTCGATTAAGATTTTTATTTTCAGTTTTTTCTTTTTTGCAGGTAAAATCCTACAAAATAGCAAAGAAAAAATTGGCATTTTCTACCAGTCAACAATTAGGTAGAGAATCTATTTACTAAAGAAATTTAATATAGTTATACTAGGTAGTGCATGCTGTGCATGTCTTTAGGAAAAGTAAGTCAAAGACTATAAACGCGGCAGATGTACCGAAGTTGTACCACTCACAAGTACGAGTAACTGTACGACCTACATGCAGCAAAGGAACATTGGAAAATTTTACGAGTCAATAATGTTTAATCCGAGCAATAAAAGGGAAGGTTTTTGTATCTTTTATGGGCCGTAACCTGGCCTGGGCCCGGATTGCAGGCCGTTAATACGTGGTCCGGGCAATTGAGTAGTGTGGGGTTACTACACCCGGCATCAAATAAATCGCACCTCCCGCGACAAGCACTTATCAAACGTATGCATCCCCACTTCCCACCAACATTGGTACCATTTGAAAGCCTAGTTCTAAACTTCATTTCATTAAAGGAAAGGTTTTTACCCTAAAAATGTGTCTTTACAAGGATCCAGAGTCACTTCTTCAAAAAATAGGTAGTTACGCTATAGCCATTTTTTATGACTATAAAACTGTTAAGTTGGGATTAATCGCTATCCATCTGTTAAAGAGGACACGTGAGATCTTTATTTGGTTTTATAACCATAAAAATTGGTCTAATTGATCCCAGAGTTGAGCCCAAAGTGAAGTCTATTTTCAAGTCACATTTATGGTAAATGTTAATCATTTGTTTAGAAATGAAATGTATTTTTCTTTAAGGATATTTATTGGGATTTCAAATAACACCAATATTGTTGGGGTACCATGATTGTGTCAGAAGAAAATCTTTAAAGTTCGCGTCGCGAAAGGTGCGGTTTATTTGATGCTGAGTGTATTATTTGCTGGGCTCGTAACACCCACGGCAGTACCTCAAGCTTATACTGCAGCATCTTATGTCGTTGTAATAAGGCCGATTTTTAAACAAAAATGTAGAGACTGATGTGTTGTCGGATATACTTTGTAACGCACGACTCTTTAATTGTTTTTTTTTTTACCCACAGCGTTGAAGTTCTGGGCTTCCATCTCATTTGATGGAAATTGATGATCTGTCCAAAGCAAAGGTAGAAATGAGCTTCACCCAGAATCCTCATTCAAATACACTCGCGAGCAAAACTATGGAATCACTTACATGAAGTTGTTTCCACGCGATCTTGTGTACTAACGAATTTGTTAGTAACAAAAAAAGTGGCACCATTTTAAAGATTAAACTTTTACCTTTAAACTGATACCAAATTCATTTAAATCACACCGGTATTTAAAAAGATATCCTGGCTGATGTGAAGAAGTAAGGAAAAAGACATGTATCAACTGTTTGATACGTCGCGAGTTGCGGCCTACTTACCCCCTATAAAAACACGTGTTTTCGGATTTTTGCTTTCACACGTTGATCCATACACGTCTCCGCTTTTTTTTGACACTTTACCTGGGATTCTACACCTACAGAAGCAGCACAAATCGTTGCACTATTGCAAGAAGGGCTCAGCCAGCGGGCTGTCGCACGTCAGCTCCACATAAGCCAGTCCTGGGTTTCGAAAGTTTTAAGACGCTTTCGGGAGACTGGTGGCTTTATCCCGAGACCAAGTTCTGAACAGCGCCGGTGCATATCGCAGAGGGATGACCGTTTTTTCATGTCAACCTCTCTATGAAATCATCATTTGAGTGGTATCGACGTCCAGCAAGAGCTCAGAAATGTTCGTAGGATAGCTGTTAGCGTGTGGACAGATCGTCTAAGATATAAGCAATAGAATTTGACTCCAAAAAGGCCTGCCACAGGCTCGAAACTGACGGCAGGTCACCGACAAGCACGCTTTCAATTAACTCGCACTTATTTTGATGGGTAGGCGAGTAATGGAGGCGAGTTTTGTTCTCCGATGAATGCAGACTGTGTTTGCAGTGCAGCAGTTGAAGAGGTCGGGTCTATAGGCAGCCTGGGGAGCGATTTGTGCAGTGCTGGTTCGCTGAAACAGTGGCTTATGGGGGTGGCTTGCTCGACTTCCCATCGAGATGTGTACGAGCAAATTGAAAGCGTGCTTATCGGTGACCTGCTGTCAGTTTTGAGCCTGTGGCAGGCCTTTTTGGAGTCAAATTCTATTGCTTATATCTTAGACGAACTGTCCACACGCTAACAGCTATCCAACGAACATTTCTAGCTCTTGCTGGACGTCGATACCAGTCAAATGACGATTTCATAGAGAGGTTGACATGAAAAAACGGTCATCCTTCTGCGATGTGCACTGGCGCTGTTCGGAACTTGGTCTCGGGATAAAGCCACTAGTCTCCCGAAAGCGTCTTAAAACTTTCGAAACGCAGGACTGGCTTATGTGGAGCTGACATGCGACAGCCCGCTGGCTGAGCCCTTCTTGCAATAGTGCAAGGATTTGTGCTGCTTCTGAAGGTGTAGAATCCCAGGTAAAGTGTCAAAAGAAGCTGAGATGTGTATGGATCAACGTGTGAAAGCAAAAATCCAAAAACACGTGCTTTTATAGGGGGTAAATAGGCCGCAACTCGCGACGTATCAAACAGTTGATACTTGTATTTTTCCTTACTTCTTTACATCAGCCGCGATATCTTTTTAAATACTGGTGTGATTTAAATGAATTAGGTATCAATTTAAAGTTAAAAATTTAATCTTTAAAATTGTGCCATTTTTTTTGTTACTAACAAATTCATTAGTACACAAGATCGCGTGGAAACAACTTCATGTAAGTGATTCCATACTTTTGCTCGCGAGTGTAGTTGTCTTAAAAACGATATGATTTAACACAGAGTTTGAAATTTGAGTCAAGTCGTATTCTCCATAGATCTTGAGCCAAACCGCATTCTCTGTTGATCGAAAGTCCAAGACAGTGAGACGTATTTCAGAATTCTAATTCAGAAGCGAAATTGCACAAGTTGTATACGAACTTCTACAAGATTTGTGCAAATATGTACCTATATTGTAATTCTAATCAACTAATGGATGAAAGCGATTGATTAAACTAAGAGAGAGGAGTGAACCAATACATTGGATTCTTGATATATATTTGCATTGTCATAATAAGGTGTGTTTTACAAAGTTTGATTGATTCTTAACTTGGATTAAAGGTATTACATAAGGCTGAGTTGCACCATCTAACTTTAACCGTGACTTTAACGTTAACCGGCGTATTTTGGATGGAGTTTGACAGATTTTTGACGTTTGTTACAGTCAAAGTAAGATGGTGCAACCTAGCCACAGTAAAACCGATATACCTCTGATCATAACTGAAATCTTGTCAATTTACATAATTTAGGTATTACCAACCACATAAACTAAAAATTTCACCTTGTTTTATGTGAGCTAATAATTTAATACCTACCAGAAAGTATATGTTAATCACTTAATAATGAATTAAGCAGAGTATCTACTAAGTGAATATTGACACAAAATATTCTATTGACGTGTTACACGCGATGTATATTGCACACAACACAACAGTTCACGACGAATTTCAGTTTATGTAATTCTATCCATATCAAACATATCAATACTAGGATATTAATTCCAAACTAACTTCCACATTAATAAAACATGATATCTGCAAATCAGATCAAGACAACAAAAAGTTTGTGATTAAACATTATTTACTTTGGACGAGGAAATCTTATGTTTACTGACAAACTTCAACTTTTTATTTAGGCAAAACTTGCGGTTTAGGGCAAAATATTTACGAGATTGTATTTCTGTATTGTATATAAGACAGTAATGTGATCTAGGAATGTCTTTCATCTGGGGGCACGGCAGTGCCCCCACCAAGTCGAGCAAAAAAGCGGCACGGCCGTACCATCCTTTTCTCGAAGCAATTCAGGCCATTTTCGACCGCCTGTAACTTCGTTGTGGATAAAACTAGAAGGCTGAATTTTCATTAGCTATGCAGGCATTGTAAAGACACGGTATATTTAAAATTTCATTCAATTTGAACCAGTAGTTTAAGAATTATAACGGGTCAAAGTTACTTAATTTTGTCACTCACTGACTGACTCACTGACTCACTGACTCACTCACTGACTCACCGATCATCAAAACTCTAAGGCACTTCTAGCAGACCTAGAAGCTTCAAATTTGGAATATAAGAAGTGTTTGGTGTATGAATCAAGGAAAAACTAAAATATTTGGGGGCACGGTAGTGCAACCGCCAAGTCGAGTAAAATTTTTCAATTTCGGTCCAGTTTTCTAGATACATAACTGCTGTCTACAAAATACAAAAAGAAATGAGATCCCATCAAAAACAATACTTGTCAAAAAAACCAAGTCTCGCAACTCAGTTGTTCTACGGTAAAAAGTTGTGAGATCCATGTAATACCAAGTCCAGGCCAGGAAATCTTTAACGTTTTACATAAATATATTGACTTGGTCATCGCATGAAAACACGTGTAAATAAAATTATTTAGTGCGATGGCCAAGTCAATAATTTATGTAAAACGTTAAAGATTTCCTGGCCTGGACTTGGTATTACATGGATCTCACAACTTTTTACCGTAGAACAACTGAGTTGCGAGACTTGGTTTTTTTGACAAGTATTGTTTTTGATGGGTTGAAGAGTTTACATGACTTTGAAAACATTGTATTTTGACTCTGCAGGCTGGTTTTTAAAATCATACTTACTCCATAACTTCTTCAAAACAAAGAAAACAAGGAAAATTGTAGGTATTCTGTATGTTTTACCTGCAGCCAAACGTATACAAATCTTCCTGCTTTCGCTATATTTTCAGCCATCGTAGCAAAATATACACCCCTTGCGTGCTTTCAGAAGCTCCGTGGTATATAATTTTTATCAAGGTGCCCATTTTTATTTTCCACTCGGTTTATTATAAACAAAGGCGTCACATTCCTGTTGGAGCCTTATCTTACACATCTGTACACTCGAGGCCACGGAATCAGGCAATAAATGTATAATACTGTAGGTTTCCAATTTATAACGTTAAGAGTCACGTTTTTATCCTACATTCTTTACTGGTACGGCGGAAAACTTTTTCTTTGTTCGGATTTAAAAGTCGGAGGTTGAGGAAAGAATTGGCCAACAAGGTTTTGTTCTTTTAAGTAAAAGCGCGTTGCGACGTCATTTTTTTTATTACGAAATAACCAGATGCAACTTTGACGAAATTGTTAAAGGATGATCGAAAGTATTGTGCATCTTTTGTATGTTATAGTGATTTTAAGTGAAAAATTACATTTATGTGTTGGATTCATCTCAGTATGTGGCTAAAGTTAAAAATCGTCAATCATTTAATATCACCGAAACTACATGTAAATTAATTTAACCAAGATCTTCGCAGTCTTTGATCATTATTATCAGACTTACTGAAAATAAAATAAAATGGTTTTTCTAATACTACCGACATTTTGACCTTAGCTTATAAATTCATTTCACAACAACGTCATTTTACTAAACAATAACAAATTAAAAGCCTCCGGCAATTTGCGCTTAACATTAAATAAAATTTTCAACAAACGTTACTCACAATACTATTTTATGTTTCACCAAAACATTTTTCATTAACAATAAAACTTGTAATCGTATCTTGTTTCACGACATGAAACCGCGGGTTTATTTACTCGGTGCGCAGTTCAATTATTACTTTTAAATTGGAAACTTCAGTTAAATACACTTTGTGGACTCAATAACGGGTAAGTGGAAAGATACACAGCGGGAAAGTTCACAAAAGTAGGATCTGAGTTCAAATATGATATACTTACGCCCGTATTCAAAAACGATGTTGCAAATCGAACACACAGCGTTGAATAGAGCTTTATGATTGGTTCGTGTGTCACCCTGTGCGTCCACGCGCACTGTGAGACCTCATAGTAATGTTTGTGAACACGGGCGTAAGTGCATGAAATAGTAGATAACGGAGGGAATTAATATCTTTGGACAATCTCACACAGCGCCATCTAGCCCCAAAGTAAGCAATTAATATGCTTGTGTTATGGGTGCTAGCTTAACGGATATACTACTTATTATACTTTTTTTTTTAAATACATACATATTATACATAGTAACACCCAGACCCGTCACAGAAATTAAAATTCATCATTTCAATTTCTGCACGGCCGGAATCGAACCCGGGACCTCTCGGCATAGTAGTCCGTTCTGAACCACTACACCAAACGGCCGTTATGCGAAGGTGGGTGTATAATCCACTTTTAGATATTAATTTCGTAAAAAAGCAGTTGGAAAAGTAATCATATAAGTATTTAGCTGTGTCTCGATCGTTTAGGTTACCTGAGGGTTAATTAAATATTAAATTAATATTACAGCTTATTGCTGACACACCAGTAATGAACAAGAGAAAGATTGGGTATTCAGTGTTTATTGATATTAATTATTACAAACAAAAATAAAGAAAAAAAAACCAACCTCCTCAAAGATCCTCCATCTTTTGTGAAAGTTGGTTAAATAAAGAAGATCTGTACGTTTACGTTACTATTAAGCTAAAAATTAATACTAGCCAGAATAAAAATGCACGTACCACTAACTGTGGCCGGCACTGTATCGAATCAATAGCATTATTTGCGTGGATAAAAAAGCTTTCAGATAAAAGTGCTGATACGGGCGCGTTGTCAAACTGAACGCGGTAGCCTAGCCCAGATTCGGTTGATGGCGTGCCCATTTTAGCCTTATCTTTGGAATTAGGTCGTCGGTTTGTGAAATACGCAGTCGTTTTTGTTTATTTTTGGATAGGTAACATTTGGTATTAAATGTCAGGATATAATATGGGAATTGAAGGTGTTTATACAGTTTTGTTGTATAAACATTTCACCACCGACTAGAGCTTGTAATTGAATTAAATCTACGGACAATGGCACATGAAGCTAATTATTTTGGCATCTTTTGTAAGGAGGAATGAATATGATGCGCTTTCGACTGCATTAATCATACCGATACCGACTAATATTCATTGTATATTTTTATATGAGACTGAATTTGCATCTATCATCAATGTCATTTGACATATTGATTTGAGTGACGATAATACTTGGCTCTGTTCTCGAGTTGCTGGAAGACGTAGTATGGGCAGGCCTCCTACTACGTGGACCGATCTGGTAAAGGTCACGGAAAGAGCCTGGATACGGGCAGCGCAAACCTTGGGGGAGGCCTCTGTCCAGCAGTGGACGTCTTTCGGCTGAAAAGAATCTATGACGAAGTCTAATAGATGTCTAAAAATAGATTCAAGTCAGAGATTGACTCGATTCAAATATTGAAATTGAACAAATCCTTTTATTCTTCTCAAATTTTGAGCGTCGTCGTAATACGTTCTTATGATATTGCGCATTGTGAGAAGACAGAATTCATTTATGAAAATGCCATTTCTTTGCAGTCCGCATGATAAACGAAGCGAAATGCTTCGTTTGTAACAGCTGGACGTAATTTGAAAGGAGTAGACATTCAGTAGGTATACGAGTGTTTTTATTGCCAAGAAGAAAGAAAAAAACGCTTACAACATAACAAAGATAGAGCTAGAGAAAGAGAGAAGAAAATGTAGAAAACATCAAAGATGAATTGAGTATGATGTTAATAATATGGTGGTCCAAGGAAAAAGTTCGTTCATTCATTCATTCCAGCCCAATGACGTCTACTGCTGGACAAAGGATCCCCCAAAGATTTTCATAACAACCGGTCCAGCGCTACCCGCATCCAAAGAAAAAGTATAAGTACTCCTTAACTCCTTAATTGAACTCACCGTGTACGTATCTAATTATGGGTCCAAAGATCTCATTACTTTCCCATTCGATGAACACACAGACTCAACCGAAAACCAAATGTTTGTACGTCTTGTTTAATTTCCAACACAATTTCGTAAACACGCGGTTTCCAAACCAACGGGCAGAACATAAATTCTAACGAATTTCGTGTACGTTTGTTACATTCGTTTGGATCTTTCATAACGATGTATACAGACTTCGCTCTGATAGTTTTGAACTGATTTAGAAACTCTGGCAGCTTTGATATTAAGGATGAACTCTGAGTGGTGAGAAATAGGCAGTACAATTTTGTCTTTCCAAGAAAAGAGCTCTATCTAAGTATTAAACTTAAACACTCAACTGAACTAACAACAACAAATTCCATTTAATCCAAAACTAAACTTTCAAACAATATGTATATTGGATGAACAACAAACAGCTAACCGCGTTAAAGCTTGAATGAAGTGTTATAGCTTGCTTTTACGCTGAAACACTTTTCTATATAATAAATGCAAATATTTTCCCTCTCTCCAAGTCTTTTACTCATCGATGCTTCAACAAAGTACACGATATCGATCTTGACGACGGGGATCGAACAAAAGGCCCGATATCAGGTCAGATAACCGCTCGACATTTTGTTACCGACTTGCTTAGACTGCCGCCCCTTTAACAAAACATTAACAATTTTAATTAACTCACCTCTGCCCGCAGAGCCTTGATGTAGGATCGTTTGAAGAATGGGTTAGGTTAGGTTAGAAACGTAACTCAGAAAAGGTAAATTTTATGACTTTGTGGTAGTTTATTACAGCCGCTTGGGCTAGTAGTTCCTTCGATTGGTTGCCTCTGCATTTTTGTACCTATAATAACGTTTGTATTGGTCCCAAAATAAGTACAAGTCTTTCCTAGTTTGAGATTAGAGGTACTAAGTCTTAAGCCCATGTGTATGTAATTTCCACCATTACAAAAATTGTCACTTAGTACGCAATAAAGATTTGAATTTGAATTTGAATTTGAATAAGAAATCGTCAACGGTCTTATGTTTATAAGCCGAAATCTTAGAAATCGAAGATATAAACAACAGTCAATCTAAACAAAAATAGGCGTGCGTATTTTTACTTGGCCTCCAGTGCAGTGATTGATAAATTTAACTATCGTTGAATCGATACAAATTCTTTGGGAAAAGTTTAAAATAGTTTTATTATTTTGACGTAACTGTGCTCCTGGGTTTGATCGCAATAAATATTAAACATTTAGATATGGAAATACCCAGAAAGAATTTCGAAGGCCTCCTATGTTTTTCTGATTAATTTCGTTGCGGGTCCAATGATAGTTCAACTTTTCCCCGAGACCAACTTGACCTTCACTGGTTGGGTTTTTATTAGCGGTCAAGCTGTAGATACTGGCTACACAGGAGTTGCAGCGGTGGGAACGAAAGGTGGGAATAGTCGCGTACCCAAAAAGAAGGAAGTTAGCTTGATACCTGGTAATCAATTTAGTTAATTCTGTTATAGGTTAGTCACACTGTAGGTAAACTGTGTGCACTGTATTCACAAAATATCTTTCGCGCTGGTTTTATTTACATTGATGTTATTTCTCTATATTTATTTTGAATACAGTTTTATGCCTTGACCCTGCAGATTGATCGAGTCGTTCTTTACATCTGCATTTCGATGAAAGAGGCGGAAGACGTTTTATTTACTTTACATTCAATGCCAATGATTTTTATATGTTTGAAACTGTGTATCTATTTTATAGTTTAAACCTTGCTTCAGATATATCGAATGAGAAAGAATATAAAAATACAAGATCATTTAATTTTCATACGATAAAATGTATGATTATAATGTTATTGCATGTATGATAACGTATCCGGTATCCGTGGTGTAGTAGCAAGAAAGATGGACACTCTCGTAGGTCTAATTTACAAGTGAACACATAATATTGTAAAATTATTTTGTGTAAAGCCCGGTCTGTGAGCACGTAGAATTTTGTCCAATGACCCCAAGCTACCCATCCTTATCGCCCGCAGTAAGTGTGCGAGCGCGACAGCAACATAATTACGCGCGAGCGATAAGGATGGGTAGGTTGGGGTCATTGGACAAAATTCTACGTGCTCGCAGACCAGACTATACCAAATATTGTGAGGATCGTTGGTACGTAGGTACAAAATAGTTAGTGACACCCAAAGTGGCAAAGTACCGACGACATCGTAAAGGTAGCGGGGAAGCGCTGCCGCGCTGGACGCAGGCCGCTACCAATCGATCAACATGGAAAGCATTGGGGGAGGCCTATGTTCAGCAGTGGACGTCCTATGGCTGAAATGATGATGATGATGATGACCCAAAGTGGCCAAAAAGTTCTGAGCACGTCTTTATTGTAAGTAATTGGAATAAGGTTGTGTTGTCAACTTTTTGACCACTTTGGATGTCTGACTATTTGACGCTGATTTTACATTGCAGACTTGATTGGGTTCCTTTGTTTCCTAAAAACCGAATACCACTGCATTAAAACTTCTACAGTGAAACAATACATCGTATAGCTGTCAAATAACTCCCAAGTTATAGTGTTTGAATTAGTAAAACGTCACTGGAGTTGAAATTGGGTTTAAAATTTAATTTCTGCAGCGGAGACCTTTATCAAGCAGCCGCAAGCCACGGCTGGGTACAAATTTAGAGACTGTACTTTATACAGGGTGTAGGGCGAACTGGTTGGCAAATGTGAATGAATTCACTATGAAGTTCCCCAATAGTAAAAGACATCCCTAAGATCTCGTTGAAGAAACTTTATCAGTTTTACCAAACAAAGTTATGTATGGCGCCCGTATTCATAAACGATGTTTGCTTTTTAAGTGATGCAGCAAATCGAATGCACTGTTGAATAGAGCTCTGTGATTTCATGTGTCACCCTGTGCGTCCACGCGCACTATTCTGTGGTTTTAAGATTTATCTGGGCTATACGTATTAATAATTAAGTAGTCGTGGATAAAAAAAAAATCCTTCAAGCTCCGCGAATCTAGACACAATAGATAAATCAATTGTTATGACATTAATTAATGCCGTCTGGGACTCAATCGGTTAATAGAAATTATTTGTAGGTAACCAATATTCTCCAATGTAAAACTAAACAGTTTAAAATAACTTGTAAGAAATAATATTGAACTGAACTTTTATAAGCCTGAGTTCACTGGCATTGTAGAATTTATTGGTGTACTAAACGCTCCTCAGAGATATTTCTATTTTTTGCGCATTCTGGAATAATATACGTACGCGGGATCTAAGCCAGCCACTCGTCACCTGTCATACGGTGAATCCCGTTGAAAATCCTTTAGGAACTCTTGCAAACCGTTATATCCCAGATTGAGAATTCCGGACTTGAAACTTAATACAAAATCTTTTTTTAGGGTTCCGTACCTCATAAGGAAAAAACGGAACCCTTATAGGATCACTTTGTTGTCCGTCCGTCCGTCTGTCAAGACCCTTTATCTCAAGAACGCGTGAACGTATCAAGCTGAAATTCACATGAAACACTCAGGTCTATTGTCCCTTTAAGCTGTGAAAATATCAAACTTCTAAGCCAAGCCAATCAAAAGATACAGCCGATTATGTCGATATTTTCAACAAAGGAGATGGAAACAATTACATACAAATCTGGGCCAAGATGTAACAAGATAAAAATTGTGTAAATTAATAGCTTAATACTTTGCAGATGTTCACTAAAAATTATGCGTGTTTTGGCTATCTGTGAGCAGAATTATTAGGGGTTTAGTTAAAGTGAGGTTATGTAACAAACAGCTGATTTCTAGTTTAGAAATCAGCTGTTATTTAGGTGAAAAAGGTATTTTTACGTTATATTTAGGCCACAAAAAACTGGACGACTACGGACGCGAGTTCTGGCGTATATGAGTCAACCAAGTCAAGCAAACCGCAACCCATAGGTACACACAAGCGCAAGCGCGCCCGTGCCTGCAGTCGTCCAGATCCTTTTGTACCCTTTGCACCACCGGCCTGCACCACTGGTGGTGCAAAGGGTATTTTTAAATCCCTCTTGCACCACCAACAAATAGTGCTGTGCTACCATCGACTGTAAAACTATAGTAGTAGACTGTAAAATATTTAATAATTTAATTGTTATAAATAAATCAAAACCTACCTAAAAGTTTTAATTTGTGTGTGTGTAAGTGCCTATAAACATTTCACTTCAGACCCACGATACCCCGGGCCTACATCCTACATACAACGAATAAAGTACCAGGGCAACATAACCATAAAGGAGCTATTTTATGATACATGTTTATTTCTCGGGTCAACCAAGAAGAATTTGATATAGCTCCTTTATGATTATGTTGCCCTGGTACTTTAGGAATTATTCGTTGAATGTAGGTATGAATGGTTGTTATTAATTTTTATGTTATGTTGTCAAATCTGTCCAGTAGTTTCGGAGCCTATTCAGTACAAACAAACAATCAAATCTTTCCTCTTTATAATACATACTAGCTTTCCGCCCGCGGCTTCGCCCGCGTGGAATTTTGTCTGTCACAGAAAAACTTTATCGCGCGCGTCCCTGTTTCAAAAACCGGGATAAAAACTATCCTATGTTCTTTCCCGGGACTCAAACTATCTCTATGCCAAATTTCATCAAAATCGGTTGCGAGGTTTAAGCGGGAAAGCGTAACAGACAGACAGACAGACAGACAGACAGACAGACAGACAGACAGACAGACAGAGTTACTTTCGCATTTATAATATTAGTTGGGATTAATATTATATGATTATAGATAATCGTTTTACAGTTAATGGTAGGGCGGCACTATTGGTGGTGCAAAAGGGATTAAAAAATACCCTTTGCACCACCAGTGGTGCAGGCCGGTGGTGCAAAGGGTACGAAAGGGTCCAGCTTGCGGCCTAAAGGTACAAGTCCAAGATGGACTGCAGACCGCAGACTGCAACCGCAAACAGAAAATCTGTATGAAATCCCCACTGCGGCTTGCAGCTGCGGCGATTTCTGCAATTTCATAGAGGTTTGCAGTTTGCGGCCTGAAGTCCATCTTGGATTTGTACCTTATGTGTATTTTGAAGACGACAGGAATGACAAGGTGATGGATAGGATGTTAAAAAATAATATTAAAACATTTTTCTTTACTTAATGATTTTATTCGTGTTCTATAATAATTAAAATATCATCTAAGAACTGTGCAGGTGGTACTAAATGGTCTTGGTACCATATTATCGACATGATATGGGCGCAGCAGCCTACAGTTCGTCTACCTACAATGCAGTTACAATAATGTTTTAGTATTGCTTCCATTCCACTTCGAGAGTCGGTAATTGGATGTTGTGTCTCTGGCTGTATTTCTTCAGGGGGTATTCCTCGGGATGAAGTTGATGGTCCTGAGTTCATATGGACAGCAGCTCTGTCTGCAGCCACTCAGCATGTATGACATATGCAACCATCTTCGGGTACCTGTAAAACATATTTATAATCATTAATTCTGTCATGATTATTGTGATAATTATGTTGTGTCCTGAACTTCGGGTTTAATTTTTGACTAGCAATCCTAAAGAGATTTATCATTTATTTTTATGCAATGTCCTGCGATACCGATCATATTCATTATGCTTGTAAGTAGAAATGTTCATATATGTTATTGATACTACATCTTGCTTTTTTTACTTATATTGTTAACACATCTTGCTTTTATTCTTTTGTAATGCAAAATGTAACCTGTGCCTATTTAAATAAATATTTTTTCATTTCATTTTCATGATGTGCGCAAGATTAACTAATAACTTAAAAGAGTTAAACATAAAATAAATACAATAGGGCAAAACCTTTTAAGATTTATTTGAAATGCTTTAAAAACACAAAGTGAACTTACAGCTCGAGGTATAGGTAATCCNGCTAGTATTAGTCCACTTAATTATCTATGATTTCTATACAAAAACTTTAATAAACCCTTAAAATAGTGTTTATTATACTAATAATTAGACATACGTGCCAAAAACATTACGTAACGTAGCTAAAACAGTAATTAAACATACCATGAAAATTCCCTACCGGCACGTTTTTTTTCTAACTTGACGACGTTTTCCATTCATCTGTGTGCAGCAGCAACTTCCGTAGATTTTTTTTGAGTTATTACTTGTCAAATTACATTTTCATGCAGGCAGAACTGTTACTTAGATATTATAGATTGTAACAAGTCCAAACTTGCACGGAAAGTTAGGTTTGTATTCTAATTTTCCGTATTTGTTTGTGGCAAGTCGGTCAAATGGACGAAAACAGGAGCTGGACGGAAAACCGGCGCAATTACCCTACCTTATTATTATTTACCATAAAGTCCTTTAATGTTTGACTATAAATAACAAAACCGTTTTACCGGTTCAATTATAGAAATATCTATTCACAATATTATTAAATGCCCTAGTATAGTAACTTGTTTTTTTTTTTTAATAATTACACTATAAAAATAATAATAATACAGAAAAGTTAATTGTGAGCTCATAAACATTTCATAATCTGTTTCTATTTTAATTACAGGTAACGCCCAGTTCGCAAGTCACATTTTATGTAAGGTATAATTTTATTTAAATAAGCACACCTTTTATTTTTATTTTTCAGATTTTTTTTACCACTTAATTTATTATTGAGCTTCTCTTTGAAAATTTATAGGAAGGTAATCTGTGATGCTATCAGCTGTGTTAATAAAGTGAACAATAGTAGACAGTGCCTGGGGAATGGGAGAGGCACGGGGGGGTGTTTTGTTACGTCAAAATTAAATGTCAGCGATACTTCATATTTTTATGCTCTGTCACGTCAAAATCACCCCTCCCGTGCCGCTCCCGTACCTCAGGCACTGTCTGAGTTAGTCGTTTCAGCCAAATGACGTCCACTGCTGGACAAAGGCCTCCCCCAAGGTTTTCCATAATGAACGGTCCTGCGCTGCCCGCATCCAGGCTCTTCCCGCGACCTTTACCAGATCGTCGCTCCACCTAGTCCTGCCCCAACGGCCATCGTCTCTACGAGCCATGTGCCCCGCCCACTGCCACTTGATTTTAGCAATTCTGCGAGCTATGTCGGTTACTTTGGTTCTCCTGCGGATCTCCTCATTTCTGATTCGATCACGCAGGGAAACTCCGAGCATAGCCCGCTCCATCGCCCTTTGGGTGACCTTGAGCCTTCTTATGAGGCCCATAGTAAGCGACTAATATCATAGTAAGCTGAGTTAGTGCTAGAATTAAAATTAATATTTTTTGAAGAGATGCAGCAACCGTAGCTTGTACAAATACTTACACTATTATCTGGTCATTAAAATCGGATAGTCCTGGTGTAACAAACAAGCCAAACGCCCCTTATCCCTGAATATCCCATTGTTTACACGCCCAATAGATTTCCTTGAGCTTTCTCTCTCCGTGTGTGTTTTTCGCAAACGAGATTTTTCGTGTTCCATTTTTTTGTCCCCGTGTGTAATTTCGCGTGAAGGATAGGTTTCCTTTGTGTGAGATTTGCAGCGAGCATTTTGAGCGTCTGCAATCATCTTTATTGACTTATATTATTGAGATAAATATAAAACAAGTAACATAAAGAAAAATATTACAGATTTCTGAATAACTTTTTAAGCGTTTACACATACGACTGTATCAAGTTAAAGCAATTAGAAGCCCTAGTGTTTAATGCACATAATTTGTAATTCGCGACAAAAAATATTTTTATCGGACTTGCTGTCGACTCTACATTCCAGTCTTACGCCCGTATTCACAAACATTACTATGAGGTCTCACAGTGCGCGTAGATGCACAGGGTGACACACGAACCAATCACAGAGATCTATTCAACGCTGTGAGTTTGATTTGCTGCTTGACTTAAGCAATTATCGTTTTTGAATACTGGTGTAATTAGACGACTCCAAACACTCGTAACTGCCATTCGAATTCTCATACCATCGATTCTCACCAAACTGGATTGCTAATTATCCTGCTTTCGCCTCCGAGATTTATTTTACCATGTAGTAGTACCCCTGTACGACAACCCAATCCGCACACAATATTCAGCGTAGTAGTAGTAAAAAACAAAAGAGCGGGCAACCCCACCCCTACCACGCTGTGGGCTCGGTGTCCGAGCGGTCTCATTCCTTTGTGCGCACGCGCAACGACCGCACGCAGTATAAGAAAAATGCTTAAGTGACGTCACCAGGACGTTTTTACCGACAAAAAACGTAATTATTTTAAGTTGTGCAGTGTAGTGACGAGAATTAGACCCAACACAGGATAATTTAGATCGAACTTCACTTGGTAAGTTCGTTTGATCATTCAATAATAAAATCAATTAGTGCTACCAAGTACTTATTATTATTCTGTGGTGCTACTTAGCTCTTAATTCTTAAAAATACAACAAGAACGGCAAACAGTGACAAAGTCTTTAATTTAGAATTCACTAGCGTTCTACTTTGAAGATTGTGTGCTCAATAAAAATGAATAATTGACACCGTTTAGCCAGTAATTTAAAACACCTCTTAAAGACATCATTCCAAACTTGAAAACTGAGTTTACTTAATTATTTATTTAGCCATCAACAGGAGATAGGTACAGTAATACACACAACGAAAAAAAAAAGCTAGAATTTGTTCTAAAGCTGCCTACTGCAATACTCAAATATTTATTGCATCCATAATGATACAGAGCTGGTGGTGGTATTTTAGATACACTTATGGACCCTGTCGACCACAGCATTTTAGGAGAGGGGGGATTCCTTTGCCATACATAATTTATGAAGTCACATTTTGACAGCCTAAAGCAGTATTTCCCAAAGTGGGCGATAACGCCCCCTTGTGGGCGCTGCAGGCTTAAAGGGGGACGGTAAGAGACCCAGAAAAAAAATCGGGACGTTGTGTAGAGGCTTGGGAGACGTCATTTACTTAGGAGGACTCTTAGACACCAACTGAGCACTCGACTCTAGACTACAAATGGGGGCGCTAAAAAGAATTTATTTTTAAAGTGGGCAGTAGACAAAATAAGTTCGGGAACCGCTGGCCTAAAGAATTGACTAAAGGTGTCAACCGCCCTAATAAGCCAATTGCTTAGTAGTATAGTCTATAGATTATTCCGTTCTAGACATAGCACCAATAGGCTATGTTTGGTCAGTCTCAGCCAAACAATCAATGGGCCTGTTTACACTCAGTGTACACTTAGTTTCTCCCTGATTAACCGACGGTCTGTAAGACCCTCTGTTTGCGTTTGGCCATCGTTGTGTATAAGCTCTTTGTTGACTTGATTTCATGATACCGATGTGAGGAAAACATAACACTAAAAAATGAGGATGTTAATGTAGAATATGCGTCACGATAAACTTTTATCGCGGCATTTTATCGATGTTGCGCGATAAGTGATGAGATTTTATCAATGCGCACATCCTATCCCGGCTGGTGATTTATTTGAAGGTCCACAAATGCAAGGGCATTGTTATGTGTGCTGGGAAGTTCCACATAGTGCATATTTCTTTGATTAAGAACCAAGCTTCTGATGTGTGGAAAAGATAATCTTTGCCAAAAATATAATTAGTAGTAGGTATTAGTTGTGTGGTTGCAAAATTCTGGTGTAAATAAGACGCGGGAAGTACCTGGATGCAAGCGGCGCAGAACCGGTCTTTGTGGAAATCCTTGGGGGAGGCCTTTGTCCAGCAGTGGACGTCTTTCGGCTGAAACGAACGAACGAACGAACGAAAGACGCAAGATGGTTTACTATTAAAATATTTGACAGCTATTTCTTCTTTTAACCTATATTTTTGTACTATTTTTTTTATTTGGAAAACATATACTAGCTTACAGTTTAAATTTGAATTCAACAAAAGCTCAGTTTCACATATTTTATTCCTCCTTATTTTCTACTTTATTATTGGTCGAAACGTTCATGAAATGATTTATAACACAACCCTGATCACACTCCAGTACATAAATACAACCCATTGTTTACAGAGGGTCCGCTAAGGCTTCTATTATATCGACCAAATTCCCGTAAGTAGCAAAACTATCACTCAAGGCGCTAAGTGTTATCTGAGGGTAAGGGATCGTCCACAACGGATTGGTGTTGTCAGAAAATTTATTGCTCATCGATAATCGATTGCCTATTAGAAGACCTTTTTCCGGGTTATAATTAAGCTGTTATCTTTGGCTTTGAGACTTACTTAACTTTACTGTTTCAGTTCTCATAATACCTCTTACTGTCATTCAGGGAAACGTCGATATGATGAAAGACGTGTGAAAATAGGTAGCGACGATCTGGTGAAGGTTGTGGGACGAACCTGGATGCGTTGGTGGAAATCCTTGGTCAGGTTTTTGTCTAGCAGTGGACGTCATTTGGCTGAACGAACGAAAATGTTACGCTCGTGTTCATAAAACATTGTGTTGAGATGATGCTATGGCATCTTATGTAGGTGCCATTACAACAAAAGGGTGCTCTGATGTGCTGTCAACTGTACTGGTTCAAACATAAGGTTCAAGATCACAAAGCCGATCAGTGACTTAACGCTGAAACTTTTGGAATATCTATCAGGCTATGAGGAAAACTGTAGACGATGTGCGCAAAACTTAGTGGATCTTGAACAATGACAGAATGAAAAAGAGAGAAAGAAATAGAGAGAGAACTTGTTGAACACGAGGTTTAATGTAGCGTAGGGTAGTTGTAGGAACTAAATCGAGAGTCTTAAGTGTGTGTGACCTTGGCCTAATACAAACATTTGAGCCAATAAACACATGGTGTCTGCCCAAACAAACATATCCATGTACTGGCTAAGATACGTGATAAAACTGATTATAGCATAACTTATTCCTTAACTCTCAAAAAGACGGTTGTAGTATATTTATTTCTTTTTTGACGTTATGAAACGCCTTATGACGACGTTATAATAAGAATGAAAGGCACCCAAAACAACTGAAATAATTCAAAAATCATTTATTTGACATAAAACTTACTTCATTTAAAAAGTTAAGACTAAGTCAGAAAATGTTCAAAATCATTTATATAAATTTATATTATGTACAACTGTCATTCAATATTTACAAAAAAGTTTATCATTACGTTTAACTGTCATTGAATATTTACAAAAACACATAGATAAACTAAATAGTGTTCAGTTCACTAAAAAGAAACATCACCATCTCTTCCCTGAAGAACTTTATCACATCATCATTGGACGGAATGATGTCTTTTAGCAGGCTCCAAAAGTCACCAGGCAGCAGACAATCTTCGGAATTCTTGGAATGGCTCCATGATCTGTCACATCTGAAACTGAAATAAAAAAAAGAATAATACAAAGAAGAACAAATTATTTTTAATGATACCTGAAAATATACATTTTGTTTAAAAATGGATTGCCAATAGTTAAGAAGGATCTAAAGACATATAAAAACTACTTTTAGATGACAAGTCCGATTAAAGATGATAATAATGAAGAGGGAAGAAGCAAATTAATGAGAAGAAAGATAACATTATTGGCCAGATGACCAAGGCTTAAGGTTCAATCATGATTGCTAAAAATACTATTATTAAGTAACTCGTTTGCCTCCTGTCCCTTAAAAAAACTAGTGAAGATTCTTACCTGATCCATGTGAGATGCTGCCTACTGCTGAACCCACGTTTGATCTTGCCATTCCTTATCTGGTCCATCACTTTGATTGAACTAGTATTCTACTCTAATAATATCATCAACATATTTGGTTGAAATTCTTATATTCTAGTCTTAGTCTTATCCAGCAGTCTTCAATCTCCACCGATCGTCAGCACTGCATGGGATGTATCAATTTATCCAATTTCCATTTTTGTAAACGTCACGTCGAGGGTTTCCATTTACTTGTGTATTCCCATCATCGAAGTCAACTCCCAAACAGCATGCTTTGCTGCCGTTTACTGCTGCAGCTGCTACAATGCTTATTTAATCTACTCGAGCATCTTGAGCATCGTCAGTCATGATTTCTTCATTCGAAGTACCTCACTAAGTTGCTGCTGCTCCTCTACACTATTATCCATTTAATGGAACCATTGTATGATTTACTTCTTTATGATATTTTATATTTCTATTATGGCCACATTGACTATCTTGGTCTAACTTACGTCTCATACTTTAGCTTTAGCTCTTATTCTACAGATAACTTAAAGATACATATTTTGGGCAAGTATTTGTGAATCATTAAAACAGACAAAATCGTTCACATACTCACTCTTCTTATAACTATAGTCTGGTCTCTGAGCACGTAGAATTTTGTCCAATGACCCCAAGCTACCCATCCTTATCGCTCGCGCGTAATTATGTTGCTGTCGCGCTCGCACACTCACTGCGGGCGCCCGGCGCACAGTCGCGGATGGGTAGCTTGGGGTCATTGGACAAAATTATACGTGCTCAGAGACCGGGATTTAGTTGGAGATTCAAAAAAATCACGTCGCCTTCTTACGGCGATTTAAGAACCAGATTTTAAGGGTCCTTTCTGTCAAATTAAGGCATTTTGAGAGATATTCCCGGCGAGCTTTGTCCAAAAGGGGACTTTTCAAGAACTCAGTCTCGAGTTTGTACTCGTGCGCATCGGTGAACGCGATCTTAGTGCGCTTGCGACTTTTAACTCCTTTCTTTGGAGACTGATCTTCGTAGTCATTCGGTAATTTAATATATTGGCCTACAAACAAGATTTCTCCAGTGGCCGTTTCATAGGGAATGAAATTGAAGGGCCCAACCTTCGCGCTGGGTTTTTCCTTTGGCTGCGCCGTATTGTTTTCAGCCACTTCTTCCATTTTTATTTTTCAAACTCCTTTTAAAGATATTAAGTTTTGTCTTGGATTTGGTTTGAAGAATCCCAGTCTCTTATAACCTTAAATGTTATGTCTGTAAAGAGGAGATACCAAACATGAGATATTTTTGTCAGATAAATTATGAAATCATATCAATTTACATTTATGCAAACTAATGAAAGGTGAATAAAGATGGTAAGAACAGACAACGGCACATCAAGCTACAGTATATTATGCAGTTCCAATAAGGGCTATTTTGAAACAACAATGTGTCTGATGAGCTGTCGACTGTACTTAGTTCAAAATTTTTGAGTTTGTAATTATTATAGGATTAAAAATAAATATTAAACATACACGGGGGAATATTGATCAAAATGTAATTTTATTTAATAAAAACAAAACAAAATGTAAAACTACGATAATACGCCATAAATATAAACCAATAATAGGTACACAATTTTCAAATATTTATTGAAATAAAATAATTACCAATCAGTATCTGATAATCCACGTCTAGACTTTGCGGGCACAAGGTATAATTTTAATCAAATGTCTCTAAATATAAAAATACTATCGCACGATAAAAGTCAGAACACGTCTACACTCTCCGAGCACCGAGCGTAAACTGACTGCCGTACACTATACGTATTACTTGATACCCTCACAATTAAAATTGTCCTTACTGTCTGGTCTGCAAAACCATGAGACAGAATGGCAACCACTTTTAAAATTATTTGTCAATTTATTTTTTAACACACTAAAACGTCCGTGCTGTCTGAAACGCGTTCGTTCACTGTGACAGTACGACCCAGACTGGCAGCTTTTAAAGCTCTCTTAGTCACTCCTGCGCAGGTAAAAAAGCTCCTTTTGTTACTAAGGGTACGCGTAGTCACGTGGTGATTTGTTTCGCGTTGTAGATAAAGAACAATAGAAAGTATAGAATAGACCAGTTTTTTATTGTACTAGGTTTTCTTTATAAGGAATATGTTATCACTTTAGGTTCTTTTGAACCCCATGTTATTTTTTAAGAGATGCGCACGGAAAATATTTTTAGAAATGTATGAATGAATTATAGACAACATAAGGTTCTTATAATTTTATTGATAGCATCTCAACATCAACATCATCTTGGTTTAACTGAATTGTAATAAATTATAAAATATAGAAAATGTAGTGTTTATAGGTGGAAATAAAGGAATGTAGGTATTTCGGAGCAACTTGGAAAATATTGAGTTTAATTCAACATTCTATGGTCTGTGACAATTAGAGTAGTACTTATTTATTTATTTTATTAATACAAAACATAAATAAACGATATTATGACAATATACATAAGTTACCAACTGCTAAGTAAAATTAAATGATATTGCGCATGTTGATAGTAATATTTACATTCAAGTTAGTACATATTTACAAAATGTGTTACTTTATTGAATCAAGAAGACAAATTAATAAACTAACCAATATTATCTGATTCAACTTACCCAAGAATCAAGAAAGATTGTCCGATATTAGAATGGTCCGATTTTTATGCAATAGGTATATTGTCCGATATACGAGTATGTACTTGTAGTTTTGGTACAAACTCTTCAAATTCGTCTACCAAGCCCATTTGATTCCTCTACAATGCCAATTTGTAGAACCAATGTCGTGTTATAAGCATACACTAATTACTATGGAATTTGAAAGTAATTATTTTTGTCTAATCAGTTCCCATTAGATTATTTGTTAACCATCATTAATGACGATAACTCATTAACTTATGACGTTAAAGTGACTAAAGTATCAACAAACAGATTCAATTGTGAACGTAATTGATTTGAGTTCACAGTCAATTTGATGCTATTTTTACCAACTAGACCAATAGCACTAGGCTATTTTTAGGTCTTAAGTTTAAAAAAAAACCGGCATAGTGCGAGTCGAATTCGCGCATCGAGGGTTCCGTACCTACAAACTAACTTTGATTTTCTAAAGGTACTATAGACCTGAGTATTTGATATGAATTTCAATTTAATACCTCTACGTGTTCATGAAGAAAGGAATAGTAACTTTAAAAATTTTGAAAATGTATTTAAAAAAACCTAAGTGCTAAGATCTTGTTCAAACCAATTTTCAATTGAAGTTTGCATGATAATGTACATCATATTATTTTATTTACTTTGTGTTTGTGAAGTGTCTCTCGCGCAAAATATTCAGTTTAGAAAAAATTATATTAGAAACCTCAATATCATTTTTAAAGACCTATCCATAGCAGCACATTACAACAAAATAAAATACCACAAAATTTCACTTGACGTACAACAAGTTATTTTTAAATTGACGCGCGCAACGAATCAAAAAATAAACTTACCTCATTAGTGGGAACAGGAAAAAGGGGGGTAAAAACTTCACATTAGTATATCCCCAAATTAGCGGGGGCAGAGGGGATGGAGTGGTGCCGAAATTTGGGTCACGTGCTGTGTTCTATTGCAGGTATTTTTGAGGTAATTAGGTATTGAGACGTCAATTTTTGTTAAGAACGGAACTCGCAAAGTGTAGCAGTCAGTCTGTTAATTGGTCACATACAATTTTATGGGTTATCTTTTAATAAACAAGATTTGTGAAGGAACTTTGTGAGCCAATGAAGTTATTGATTTTTTTTTCCACAAAATTCCATTACAAATCCTATATCTATAGAAAATCTTTTATAAAATTGGTTATATCGAAGGTTCTATTGGTATTTTCCATAAAATGAGATGCAAGCCAAGAGCTTCTCCATTGAGGGTAAAATTATAAGAATATTTGTTTGATACCTAAATCACAGGAAAAATTATTTCGAAAAGTATTTTTTTCACTATCCACAAAGTTAAAAAATAAAATCTAGCCAATAAATGCTACTATTTACCGTCTGTGCGGCCAGACTCAACATTTTTGTTCCTAATAACACTTATTATCATAATCATAATATTTATGTCTATAAATTTTAACACATCAACGAAAGCAAATGACAATGCCCAATTTCCCTCCATAAAACTGTCCCTCCAAATGAAAAACTAATACCAGACGGAGGCCCCGTAATGCGGGGCTCACCGAGAGATTACCGGCTGCCCTCCGTGAGCCCTCCGGTTATCAGAGCTTATTCCCGATATAATGCAGAGGAGGTTTTGGAAACTATCTGCAGGGAAGTCTTGTATTTGCAAGTTTAAAACTTATTACAAGAAGAAAATTTCATAGGTTTTGTTTAGGGTAGTACACTCACGTGCGAGTTTATCATTTTTGTAGACTTTCTGTAGTTATAATGGTCGTGCTATTTTCAACCGACTTCAAAAAAGGAGGAGGTTCTCAATTCGACCCGTATGTTTTTTTTTTATATGTTTTTTTGTGTTCACGCAATTGAAGTCGGTTTTATTTTTTTAAAAAGTTAATTAATTACAAAGACTTTTTTAAAGTAAAATGAGACTCGTGTATTTTTGTGTATTAAACAACAGAGAGTACAGATTGGAATATTTCAACATGAACATGGAAATATTTTTTATTTTTAATACAGGGATTAGTACTTCAAAGATAAAGATACAGCTGTGGATAAAGTCTCCTGAAATTTTTTAAAGACGAATCATTACAATTTTCGAGTATTGTTATCCACCATATCTACAAAAATAGTAGGTACTTCCTCCTTCTTTTAAGTCGGATAAACAGGTAACAGTTGAGAGAATTATTTTCATCCAGAAATAAAAATCTCATTAGATAAAAACTGGTCATAAACTTTATGTAGGTACTCCTCTCAAATTCTTATTACTATGATGAAAGCCGTCCATTTAACAAAAGGTCTTTCATCTCGAATTGCACAAAAATAGTCCATCTGACGAATATACCGTCAGCCTCACGGTACATTTCAACGGGAAAGGTTACATTCATACTGTGAAATTGAGTTTGGCTGCTTTTTCCGCGACCTAACGTCGTTCGAATAAAGGCTATTTTATGGGTAGGTTTATTTTTAGAATACCTAATGTAGACATTACTCTAGGAGCTCAGTATCACTCAGCGTTTGTCAGTGGTACAGTCGCGTATACTGAAATACCACAGACATGTCTCAAGGCCGGATGACAACTCCTTAGAGCGACTGGTCGTCCAAGGAAAATTTGTGAAATCGGCAGTGGGAGACGGCGTATGTGACTGCACCAGACAGTCTACCGACAGAGAGAGATGGCGGGAGATCGTGTGGAGAGTTGTATCCGTGTCTACAACCAATGTGAACAACGCTTCACCGTGACCACGATCGCTCTGCAATAGGATGTAGGCGGTACGTAGGACTACGGCGAGAGCAGCTTTCCACAGAGACATCCCGATTTTTGTAGGATTTATACGTTTTTGAATATTAACGTTACGAATAACCCGCGGCCGCTAGTTATAGATATTTACTAGCCCTTACAAACTGAAACGTTACAATTTTAAAGACAATAACAACCATTTTCGTGTTACATTTCTCCACTTGAATCCAACAAGTTTCCCCATAATTTGGAATAGAAACTAATAACCAAAATTATCCTTCATAACGTGGATGTAAAGTTCAATTTTGATTAGCAAAAGTGTATCTTCCCCGTCTATTGTTAGCAGCATCTGTTAATTCTGTACTTCATTGTTGGGAGAGGTAACAATGCCCTAAAGAAGGGCTGTTTGGAGGGATTCCCTCTTTTCTTTCCCTCTTTCTGAGTTATTGCCGTATAATACGTCGAGTTAGGGCGTAGCAACCATTGTTTGGAAGTTAAATTGCGTATTTTGAATTTTTTCTATGAATTAAAACTGAATTTCTGAACGAAATACGAAAATTGCGCTTTGTTATACAGGCTGGAAAGGATAAGGGATCTCACTCGATTATTTCTTAACTATAGAAGAAATCGAAAAACTGTTACTGTAGGCGTAGTGTGAGTTTACATCAAACGCATTCGACATCGACTGCGTTAAAAATATGTATGAAAATTTTAGTTCTTGAAAGTTTCCGCTAGGGGCGCTGTACAATCCGTCATACATTTAATGTCACTTTTTTACACAGTCACTAGTGAAGACATTTGATGTAAACACTAAGCCTTTTGATTCTGAAAGTTCTTCACGAGCTCTTTTAAACGGTACCAATAATAGGTTACAGAATAAACTGGATCTATCCGAAGATCACTTGTCGTTTCCACCCTGTATATGATTGCTGAAATCCGTAACCGGCACCGAGCTTTCTAATAATGATGTTTCTAGGAAGTTATTCTATAAGGCGATTACATACATGATGAGTCATACCGTGTATGAAATACTTTCACGAAAACAATAAGTTCTTTATCTGTCATCTTTTTGCACCGATTTGTAACCAACACCACTTAAATATAACCATTATGTTCCCACAAAACAATAATGATAAGCGATCAATAATCTTCATTATTTTGTTCACAGGTACTAAAAGATAACGAGATTATTGTCATTAAGGTAAACACTTCGGCGAAAACACCGAAGAGTGCTAATTACGAGGGATTAAAGTTCAAACCCGTGGTATTTTCTAAAAGGGTTATTATAGCATAACTTTTGTAATGTAATAAAGATTTTCGGCTCTTTTTAGTAACGCTTTTCAATTTTTTTTGTTTTCGGAATTCGAAAATGTGACATAGATGAAAGAATGGCGGCAGCCAGTCTTTTGTTTTTTACAACAGGGTACTTAAGAGTAGGCGCACACCGTTGATTTTTGGTTGGCCGATAGTTGTGCCCGATTTTAATTTGTATGAAGAATCGGCCAAATCGAATCAGCGTAGTGTGCGCACTCCCACAACTCAGTTGTTCTACGGTAAAAAGTTGTGAGATCCATGTAATACCAAGTCCAGGCCAAGAAATGGTTGGTTGGTTTTTTGGTTTTTTTGACAAATATTGTTTTTGATGGGATCTCATTTCTTTTTGTATTTTGTAGACAGCAGTTATGTATCTAGAAAACTGGACCGAAATTGAAAAATTTTACTCGACTTGGCGGTTGCACTACCGTGCCCCCAAATATTTTAGTTTTTCCTTGATTCGTACACCAAACATTACTTATATTCCAAATTTGAAGCTTCTAGGTCTGCTAGAAGTGCCTTAGAATTTTGATGATCGGTGAGTCAGTCAGTGAGTGACAAAATTAAGAAACTTTGACCCGTTATAATTCTTAAACTACTGGTTCAAATTGAATGAAATTTGAAATATACCGAGTCTTTACAATGCCTGCATAGATAATGAAAATTCAGCCTTCTAGTTTTATCCACAACGAAGTTACAGGCGGTCGAAAATGGCCTGAATTGCTTCGAGAAAAGGATGGTACGGCCGTGCTGCTTTTTTGCTCGACTTGGTGGGGGCACTGCCGTGCCCCCAGATAGCTTAACTCAGTCTGTGCCAGAGGTATGGGAGCGGCACTTGACGATGTTTTTGGGACGTCAAACGTCAGCGAGACTTCAAAATATGCTTCAGATTTGTATGCTCAGTCATGTTATAATTACTGAGTTAAACGCTAGACTTATGACGTCATAAAGATAGATAATGTATTATGTTTTTTAAACCTTATTTCGTCTTGATAACTAATACCTGAAATAGCGAACGGAAAGCTTTGGTATATTTCAATGGTAACATTTACCGGTATAAATCTGCGAATTCACTTTCAAAACGTTCTTTGAAATTATGTTCATCTTAAATGGTAAGAGTACTGTTCATTCATAAATAATTTGTCTGTCATTTTATTTGAAATTGATTTTGAACAATAAGAATAAGAAAAAAAAAATATTTACTGCCATTATTGTATCGCTATTGGCTTTATTTATTTTATTTATAGATTTTATCTTAGACAATCCCTCATTTAAATAACTGGGATTAAAATAATTGATGTTTTTTCATAGATTTCAAAATTAAATCCTAAAAAATATGATTACTGTTTTGTGTAAGACTTTCTGTGAGTACGCGGTCGAAGCCATGAGTAAAAGCTAGTACATAGATATTTATTATTACAATAATAGACTCTGTGTAGGTTAGGTAGGCCACTAAGACATGGTGTTCCTCAAACTCATCTGCTTTGTATTGTTTTAAATTCTATTTCAAACACTGTCTAGTTAACCTAGGCCGAGCTTCAGTGTACAAATAGCTCGTACAATGGTCTAACCGAAACATTAACGTTTTATTACAACACTGCCTATAAATTACGGATTTCTGCATATTGTTTCCGACGGTTGTTGTACTATCTTTGTTTTAGTATCAACATAGCTGACGAAAAACAACCAGTCCACTCAATTTCACACATTTAAACTAATTTATTACGAAATAGTGTAGATATTCATAAATTATTTCTCTTAGTCTAGTAACGTAGGTATGTTAGGTACTTGACTAAATAAAATATCTTGACTAAGTAAGACACGGATCTTAACGCGACGTTTATTATTGAGTTACATTATGTACTCACGGCTTGACGTTTCGGCTGCGAAGCTGCAGCCGTGGTCACTTAAAAAAAATTGACTAAGTAATTTTGTGAATCAAATATACAAGAATACATTTTTCCATACCATAAAGAAAATTTGTGTAGAAAGACATCGCAAAAAAAGTTATTCTTCTTCTTTATTAATGCCACTCTCGTAGCGGAGTTTTGGACTGACACTGTGTAGGTTTGTTTTCGACACGATAAGAAGAAGAATGACAATGAAACCTCTGATATTTTAAATAGTGTATCATACTCTCGTTGTCTTTCTGTTAATTATCGTTGGTACTATACCTATAATATGTTGGCAATGTTTTGGCACATGACTCGCAATTTTTTCTATTGTATCCCGTTGTACGGCGAAAGGCACGTCATTACCTGACTGTTATGTCTCACTTTTTTAGGGTTCCGTAGCCAAAATGGCAAAAACGGAACCCTTATAGTTTCGTCCTGTCCGTCTGTCCGTCTGTCCGTCTGTCACAGCCGATTTACTCGGAAACTATAAGTACTACAGTGATGAAATTTGATGGGAATATGTGTTGTATGAACCGCTACAAAATTATGACACTAAATAGTAAAAAAAAGAATTGGGGGTGGGGCCCCCCATACATGTAACTGAGGGATGAAAATTTTTTTTCGATGTACATACCCGTGTGGGGTATCAATGGAAAGGTCTTTTAAAATGATATAAAGTTTTCTAAAAAACATTTTTCTTAAAGTGAACGGTTTTTGAGATATCAGCTCTCAAAGTCGTAAAAAGTATGTCCCCCCCCCTCTATTTTTATAACTACGGGGTATAAAATTCTAAAAAAAATAGAGGTGATGCATGCTAATTAACTCTTTCAACGATTTTTGGTTTGATCAAAGTATCTCTTATAGTTTTTGAGAGAGGTTGATTAACTGTTGCTGCTACGGAACCCTTTGTGCGCGAGCCCGACTCGCACTTGGCCGGTTTTTGTCTTGTGTCATTACAACCAATGGTTTGAACTGGCTGTTATATCATGTGCTAGTATAGGTAATACGTAGAATTTCTGACGGATTATTTTCGGTTGGGACCGGATTGCGGACTTGTAAATATTGGAAGAACTGGTATCGATCGCCGCGTCTCCTGGGAATCGATTGAAGCTAATGTATCGAATACGAACACTCGAATGTTCATGAATGATGGATTCGGTTCTGATATGGAAATGGAGTTAAGTGCCTGTCATGGGTTTGGCGTGAAACTGATTGAGATTGACGTTTGTTACTATCATTCTTGTTCTGTTTATGATCTCTTTGAAAACGAAGAAACTCGGTTCTTAGCGAGTTTATAAGCCATCATTTAGGCATTAAAACGAATAAATAGATTACTCGATACAGTTACTTACGCCCGTATTCTCAAACATTACTAAGAGGTTTCACAGTGCGCGTGGACGCACAGGGATCTCTATTCAACGCTGTGCGTTCGATTTGCTCCTTCACTTAATCAAGCATCGTTTGTGAATACGGGCGTAAGTCAGTATCTTAATGACTTAAGACCATCGGTTCTCCGACTTTCTTTCGTCATTAAATTAATGAAGTTACTGATTTATTTAATTCCGTCAATACTTTAAATTTTGTACCTTTGCAAAATGCGTATGAGGCCTGGTACATAAAAAGTTTAATTGATTAAATTATCCTAAACTACACGGCTTTCCATACTACTAAGCTGAAAAAAAAACGCCTCTATCTATAAGGATTTATTTCCAAAGGTTACAGGAATAGACGATGAAGACTCCATAAGTTGAACAAAAACAGTTCCAAAACAAAACTATACTAAAGAAAACCTTTTTCCATTCCTCATTCTACCATTTCGAAATCAACAAGTAAGAATAGATCGAAGAAAACGTCGACGCTAAGAATCACCCTAACATAACTACAATCTTACAGAAGTCTGAACTACCCTCCCTACCCTGTCAAGTAAACCTCGACCCTATGCTTATGTCGCAAGGTTCTAAACCGTAAAGCTAATGACACTTTCTTGCTTGGGTTATTCTTATTTGCGTGGAATGCTGATTATAGATGTATTTTTCTTTTGGAGCAGATGGTGCACTGAGGGATTGCGCTAAGAAAGAGTTTTGGGTTACGTCTTGAGTCGTCGAGATAATTTTATTTATTCTCTTGGATGTGAGCCAAGTGCTACGTAACGTTATGGCTTTCAACGGAGTTTGCGATTTTGGATGTCTTATGAACCCGTAGTAATAAAAACTGAAAAGATTGCTCTTCAAATACAAAAGTTATTTTTGACATTTTCACTGTGAGCCGACTTCTATTTCTTTTTGAAGTACAAAACAGTTATTTAGTAGTTATTTGTATTATGGCTTCTTTCTTGACTCGGAGGTTTTTAATTGCCCAAAAATGCCCAGACAGTTGTCAAAACAACAACAATAAACCAAAAATAAAAGGTATAAAAAAAACATAGACAATGGACAACACGCATAAGTTGTAATATTAAGTTAAATTATGACTTAATTTAAAGTTTAGATCACACACATTACACTAGTTTTTATTTCACCTCAATCCATCCAGTATTACCGAAGATAGAGCCTCGAGAAGTTTACGGACTTTTTAAAATTTTCAAAAATTTCCAATATTCCGCGTGACGTCACAACATGATTTTGCAGCCCCCGCACGTTAACCCATTTACCACTTTTTGTCTTTTTCCAACTAAAATAAAATTTTACCTAACTGACAACTGTTGTTAGTTGTCATCGTTCAATCACATTTCAAACTAGGCGCTAAAAAGTAACCATTATTATGCCACCTATTGCCAATTTTGTGCACTATGAAGCCATTTTTACATTTATGCACTTAAATATAAATTTTCTGGAAAAATAACCAATTTTTTTTTGCATCTTCAACAAAAATTGTGCGCCATGTCCATTAAAGAACCAACTACAACGACAATCAATTTTTTCCCACACATCAGAAACATTCGGCGAACACACGACAAAAGAAAACATGTCCGAAGATTGAACTATTAATCACTCGACCGAGACAGAGGTTCCATTTCGTGACGTCACGCCCTCGAATGATTCGCATCCATATTCTTGCCTGCGGATTGAGGGATGACGTCACTGAACCTTTCCCGTTTGTTCTCTATCGGCAGGCCTGGCTCACTCCGCGCGGTACATCCGATAATTACCTACAGCGAAGCGCCCCGCCGGCGGGTATTATATCAGTCGAGTGTCACGCGCGCGCCCGTCGGGACTTGATGTTTTGCCTTTAATAAATAATTTCTTTTGAATACAATTTATGATGTTTTAAGAATTTTATCGTTAAAATACTAACTATTACATTTCCGTGTAGGTAAATGAAACGGAAGAGTAACATCGATACACCAAATTACGACAAGCTAGTTCTTTTACCATAATGCATAGGAGGTACCCCAACAAAATTCAGTAAAAAATAAATTGTTGCCAAAGTACCGCGAGTAACATTAGATTAAGTTTGTGCAAAGCCAAATACAAATATGATTTTCGGGTGACGCCTCTCGTTCTAGGATGCAGCCGTTTCGTGTTTGCGTAGTAAGTAGGTAGGTATGATGTCATTCTTTCTTCTGTGATAGTAGGTATGTTTAATTTATTTGTCTTATGTTAAAATAGGTATGAATGAAGATATTGTATTAAAATAAGTACTTTTTTATCCTAAGTAGGTATATTTAAAATGTTATTTTTACAAAGGTAAAATAACACTAATATTTACCTACATACGTACCTCATTACAAATACCTAAGTAGATTAATTCTATTTTTTCACTAGACAGCATAGCAACCCTAACAGCGTAAGAAGAGTTCAGAGACACGCGATAAAAGAGACAAAACTTGTAGGTGAATAAAATTGTAGGTACGTAGTGCTGTGCGAGCTGAATTACACTGTATCGCGTGGTAGCAAGACTCGCATTTATTTAAATCGTCTTGCGGAGTAATCCTTCTGTAGGTACTACTATTATTTATTCTGTGCTATCGGTCAACTTCTAATACTTATAAATTATTTGTGACGTCACCATGTGGTTGATGGGCGTGTTGTTTTGTTGGATAAATGTTTTTTCTTTCTTATCTTGCAATCAATATTAATTTAAGTATGTAGTAGTGACAAGTATATTTCGTTTAAGATTGTATTATCTCACTAGCTTCGCCCGCGTGGAATTTTGTCTGTCACAGAAAAGCAATATCGCGCGCATATTTGCTCACCGTTTAGACCTACCCTGGACTACGTCAAACATTTTAAAACCAAAATCAGCTCAATCGGTCCAGCCGTTCTCGAGTTTTAACCAGACTAACGAACAGCAATTCATTTTTATTTATACAGTGTGAGTCACGTTAAAGTGTACATATGAAAATAGATGAAACTAGACCTATTTTTATCGACAAAAAAGAGGTCAAAAAATTTTTAAATCTAGTAGAAGAAGAAAACAGACGCAAGTTTCATAAATTTTATGGGAGTAAGAATGGATTTAATTAGAAAAATACATTACTTTTTTCACTTCTTTTTCAGTTATTTTCCAACACAAGAAAAACCAGGTCGTTAATGTTTGTTTTATTTGCATTGTATTATTAGTATTTGAGCTATTCTACAAAACGAATGTAAATTTATTAGTCTACGTCTATTAGTTTCGACGTAATTGTTGAACAAAGATACCCCTTCCCAGCGGTTTCCATAGTAATCGGAATAGGTTGTGTGATTCTTTCAGGCAGTGTATTTTCGCATGTCGCGTGCGCTAGAAACCGCTGGGAAGGGGTATCTTTGTTCAACAATTACGTCGAAACTAATAGACGTAGACTAATAAAT